>NC_065530.1:79466970-80091970 GCF_020184175.1 Aphis gossypii
ATGATGGGAATCGCGTTCTAACGCCCATCGTATCCCGGTATCCGAATATAATACAGCATATCATTATTATTATTATTATTATTATTACTATTATACTATACAATAATAATCATATATTTTATAACGTCATCGGAATTATTGTTTTTGAAACGATTCCAAACGACCCAGAAGAGAAGATTATAGCGGCGGCGCCAGCCTGTATCTACATAATATTGGATATAATAATGAATGGGCGACAGCAGCACCGCCGTAGAGAGGGTTTAATCGAGTACGCTTCAATTCATATATTATAATATTATAAACACCGGAGAAGAGTATATCGACGCCGCAGTCACAACGCGATTGAATAATATGATATTATTAGTTCTATTTCTAATATTTCTCGCCCTTTATCCGTCTCCGGATACGGACGCATCATTTTTCGTCGTTGTACATTTTATCGAAGCAAAACTAATACGGTTTTATGGACCTACACCGTTATCCATTGTAAGCATACGTGGTAAATTGTTACACGTGAAAACATTACCATGCGGTGGACTCATTGAGGCGTTTAGGGTCAAATACCTAAAGGGGCGAGAGTATAGTCTCAATAAAATATACACGCAAGTAAACCTATTAGGGGGGGGGGGTTCTCGAACACCATGCTGCCTATTAGTACTCAACTTTCATGAATATAATATTAATAAGCTGTAACACAAGATTTTTCAGTACACACTGTAATTATTAACAACACAATTATTGTATTTGCCTAAAATTGAAAGATAATAAAACGATATTTTTTTCACCAAACTCTGTCTTGCAGATTTTTTTTAAATCGTTCTCTTTGATGATTTTATATGCTATTATAACATATATCTGTTAAAAAAATAATATAATAATAAAATATGTATAAGCGGCATAGAAAACAATAAGACAAAGACGTCTATCCACTTAAAATACGAACAAATCATATTATATTATTATGATAAATATTTATTAATAAATTTACGAGCCATGCACGTTAGCTGGTGATTTCCGATGTGACTGGGCATTCAATAAAATATCGAAATACAATTTTTTAAAAAATTTTCCAAATTAAAGACCTACACCTTTCTAATGGACTATTTTATACTAGAAAAATCGAATGTAACCTTTGCAACTAAAATAATAATTACGAGGAAAGATTAAATCTATATTTGAGATGCTAAACAATGCTACCCCTATAGTTGAGCCAATTATGGTGGTGTATGACTTTTACCCTCCAACTGAACAGTTGTAAGAAGAGAATAAAATGGTAATTATGAATAAATATTATGAATATTTTCTGCAGTTAAAAATCAAATAAGCAAAGATACCAGTTGACGTATACTCGTACGTGCGTTTATTAATTTGTTATATTATTTATATATATATTTTATGTGCAACATTTTGGAATAATTCATGATTTTTTATTTTGTTTTATAAACTAATTCAGAACGCCAAATAAGAATATTAGTCTGAGTCGAATATATTTTTTTTTTTTTTTGGTTAAATCAGAAATAAATAAGATGTTCATGGTACATCGTACATACACAGAAATTAAATTCACGCCACTTGGCTCACAAGGCCAGTCAGAATTGCAAAACTTGCATTATTTTCTGGGGCAACATCTAAAAAAAAAAAAAAAAAACTACCTCCATAATATTTTATAATTTGGTCAAAGTTCGTCGTATATGGTATAAATGTACTTCCCAACCTTCGCCGCACCATGTTGTTTTCAGAACGCAATATGATTAATCGCCAAGACAATGCTATAAACTATAAAGTATACAATATATGTATGGACGCGCAGTTGAAGAGAACGAAGCTTTTAAAAACACGTGCGCTCAAATGACCCGACCGAGGAAAAAAATACAATTTTCGTGAAACCAAATTCCATCGATCAATTGGCGAGAATGATAATACAAATTATTACAAAAATAATATTATATTATAATTGTTGTGCAATTATTATTCAATATCGTTGTTAACGTACACGGACATTAATGTCTTAGGATAGTACCATGAGTTATAACGATTATGTATGTAAATTGTATTTTTATTTATATTCGGACACAAAGTAATTATTTCAGTCGTCACAATAGTAATATATTGTTGGTGGTAGGAGGAATATGGATTAGGTTAGGTTTTTTTTTTTTTAATTCAATGAAATTTTTGTTCATAGATTGTCTGTAGTAGTTGACTTTCTGATGTCTAAGCAACAAATTTCAAAAATAATAATAAATAACGACTAACGCTAAAATGCCTAATGCGTTAAAATTGAGAAAACGAACTTGGGGTGCAATAAAAGTATAAGCTATTTAAAATTCTATAGATTATGTCAGATGTATTGATAATATTTTAATAATTATAGGCTGTAGTATATCATATTATAGTATGATTGAAATAGCATAGTTTTAAATGTTTTGATTAATTGATTATAATTCATAAAGTTATCACAATTTCAATTTTAACTTAACTTGGTGGGTGAGAGGATCAATGTTTTTGCTCAGTATAAATACATATTGCTCCTCTTTCTCAAAGACGAATTCTTAAATACACCTCTACTCTCTAGTCACCGTAAACGATTGATTACGACACTCCGGGAAAAGTAACACTCTACAATGATACGCAACTTTATAGTTTTGTGTTGGTTTTATGTCAAATGTAAAAACAATTAAACTGCAATTTTTATAAGAATATAAAATTAGTAATAAACCAAAATAAAAATAATAATAATATACAAATTTAAAAATATACACAAATGACAATAATAAAAAAAGTAATAACATCTTATATTATATGTAGCATAGTCTTAAAAAAAAAATACAAAAGAACAACTTAAAACATAAAATCAAATTATAATCGTTGAAATAAGTATTTAATAATATACCTATATATTATATAAGTAATTGTTTATGTTTATATATGTGTGTTAAATTATGAAAATTATGATACGAACAATTATTTTAGGTTAACATTTATAGTTTTTCTTTTTTCTTTAGCTAATTTTTTTTTCAATATTTTTAACAGTTTTATCAAATAAAAGTAATTTAGATTAAAAAAAGAAATTTATCTATTCACGGATAATTTTGTTAAAACAAAAATTAGTTCTAATAATTTGAATTTTAAAAATTCAAATTATTTTATGCGATAAAAGTTTCAACTATGGCAATTCACTTGAAAAAATAAAATATTGATAAGGGATGCAATACATCATTATACAAACACTTTAAAAGTCACTTTAGTAAGATATAATACTTTATGTATTGGTAAACAAGATATTATCATCTCTATCATTCCACTATGAAAACTTTAGTATTTTAAATATCCAATATTACCATGGTAGACCATAGAAATATATTTTCGTAAACGAATTTGTTTTATTTAATACAATTTAAAATAATATAGCTTTAAGGTTTTTCAATAAATAATACTTTTATCTCATCTATCCATCTAAAAAAAACTGAATTTGTATTAAATTGTTAATTATGTAAACAAAATTCACTCAATAACTTTACTCTCAATATTTTATTATTAGAGGGTTCTGCTCGTAACCCTGATAATACTGTAACAATTCGAAGAAATCATAGAAAAATAAATTACATCGATAAAGATTGTCACAATAAAATTACAACTTTAATTAACATATTGAAAAATTTGAAAATTCAAATTAATTATACATTTTGTATATAATAAATAGAAAGGTACTTCAATATATTTAGATTCTAGAATCAGTTTTCGTTAAATTAAGTGATTTATATTTTTAATTACGAATATTTACTTTACTTTTATACCTTAAAATTTAAAAACATATTAAGTTGTTACCCTGATATTATTTATATTGTATAACTACATTATAAGTTTTAATTTACAGCTTGTAACACAATCAAAATTCTATCCGTTTTAGATTAGTTTTTTATGATACTCAATTATTCCTCGTTCTCGTAAAACCAATTTCTGACCTATTTGATTGTATCTTATGTTTTATTGTTTGTATTATGCATTTTTAAAAGCATTATATGATTTCTCCAGATTTCTTTAATATGTTGACCTTAATTTACAGAATGCTTCAACTCAAAAACATATTATGTTGACATTCAACTAAAAGTCGTGAAATATATCTTTCCATTATCAGTTCCTGTCTCTTATGACTTTTGTACCGTCATGTATATCTTCTAGATAAAACGATTTATTAAACGTGCACGTCTGTGTATTTTATGGTATATATTATATTTGCAAAATGTACATTTATAGTCTGAAAACGTTTAAAAAAAAAATTGTAAAATATTTGGAAATGTATCATTATAGAATAATACTATGGTTTTTTTTTTCTAAATTGTTTTTAACGATGGACGTGGCAGATAAATTATAACATTCACTAATTACGTTTAGTATTCCCGAGTACACTATATAAAAAGTGAAATATAATTTGTTTTGTATTCAGGAATGAATTATTATACGTTATATAATATTGTTATAATGATGCGCAAAGAACATTTAGCACTCGCAATGCGACGGACAAAAGTTGTGCTTAATGTTACTGTTTTACTTAATTCAAATAAAAAAAAATGTAAAACATACGATTTTCTTATTCAATAAACAACTTATAAATATACACCAATAATTAAACTTTTTAAATTTACAATTAACCAAAGTTTTCATTGGTTTTGCAGTGGTATTTTATATTCTGAGCGAAGGCGAAAGAATGTATAGTTTTTAATTACTTTTATTATCTTTTACTGTTGAAAAACTTTTCGTGTAGAGGAATGCTCAAAAAGTTTTATGTAACACCCCTAAAGGTAGGTTAGTCAATTTGAATGGTTAATAGCAAACTTAAAAAATAGGCCTAAAAACCTAGGATTACTTAACTAGGTCCTATGTATCATAAGGACAAACTACCGTCAGACTTCTAAATACTTTAAATATAACCGAAATGACGTAAACTAAGTAATACGAATAGGCAACGATCAGACAAATATTTAAATTGTGACGTTTGTACATTATTTTCATTCTAAGGCGATGAAATAGCTAAAATTCATTGTTGTGACTCGATAAAATGAAAAGTTCATTTAAGAATCAATACTTTTATGTTGTGTAATCAAATTAAATAGGTTATATTAGTTTTGTTGTTATGGACTTAATTTAATAATTTATTATATGATCTTTTGTCCCATACAATCTATACCATGTCATATATTAATATTATATCATACTATTATTTTACTTTGACTGTAAGATATGAAAAGTGACCCTGTGAACATCCTAAATATGGATTTTTGTTGCTTATAGCTTAGTGTTGTAGGTATATGGATTTCCACCCAGCAGCTTTAGTATAACTTTTCACCACACCCCACACACATAGTGCGTGCTTAGGATAATTTTCACACAGCTATTACCTTAATAAATCTAAAGAGGGACACCTTTCCCAGGTGTGACACCAGAGTTTTAGCTTAACAACCTTGCAGGGTTACTTATTTCTAAGTAGATATTAAACTAATTAGATAGAATTTTAGATTACGCCCAACAAGTCCGATAAAACACTAAACAGTTACTTTAATTGACGCTCCCCAATTTAACTACGATTATTAATTGCCACGAATGTAGTAAGAATGGTCGTATATGATTTAAATAAGAACAATTATTATTATATTATACCAATTTATACGACTCGTCTCCGGCGGTTTAGTATCGACCGACATAGTCATTAATTTATAAAGTGAGTCTGTTAAAACTTTGTAATTTATAAAACAACAGGCATTGTTCTCGTTATTAACACTTTCGACGATAAATTTTTTATAATTTATAGACATTTTGAAACCGACAAACTGTGCTGTTTTTCTCCCTTTTTTATACAAAATATAATATACAATATTATGATGTTACAATATTGAATTTTTAGCAGAATAATAAAAGATGTGTTTATTCTTCAGAAATGAAATTTTCGTTTAATATGCAATATATTTATGACTACTTAGATATACGTACTAACACAATTTAAAATCTATTATAATATGTTATTTTTGTGTTCTACAAACGTTTACATGAAACAAATTAAAAATCATGCGTTCAAAGTACTTTTTAGTCCTTTGCTTTTTTTTTACAAAATAACAATGCAACAAAAAACTCAAAAACCAAAATACCACAGATAATCTTCAGTACCTTTATTAAAACTAAAATTTTATTTATGTACTATTTATATTTAGATTCTATATTAATTTGCAATGTTTAATAACACTAAAACTAATAATATGATATTACAAAACCTAAATTTAAAATAAAATTTACTTTTTCTTATTCATTAGGAGCCAATGAAACATGACTTAGAAGCGATAACAAACGTGCATAGCTTAAATTAAGTAATTTCGTTTTTCAATACACAGTACACTTAATCGAAATATTGCGATAGGTATTATATTGGATGACGGCCAAATCCATTTGGTTTATTGTTAGTGCAATCCATAAGGGAACGCTAAAACTAATTTATACGCGTACTTATATCAGTTTGTATTATAATTCGATTTTTGTTGATATTGTTGAATGCGGATAGGAAATCAAAACGTCGTAGTGAGCGGTCGAGCAAATTGAATTTGATTTTTTTTAGCTGTATTACACCGTAAGTTATATCTATACTAAAATATATTTTATATATCTATAAAAAGTACGTGATGGTAGACCAATGTACACAATTATTATAAATATCAATGACAACATATAAACTTTAGTTATAAATATTAATAAATACAATAATGAAAAAAATTCAAGATACTTGGTATAGAGTTGGGAAAAAGATAAAGGTAGTTCGCTATACATTGGAAATCCACAGCATCATTGCGAGGGAGGTGATTAGAAGCATAGTTTGTATAGTTTATATTTTAACAAAAAAGAATGTTATTGCATGAAGGAAAAGAAGAAACTTTAAAATGAATGCAATGAAGAAGATATTATTATTGCAATGGCGCGGAATCGGGGTTTATTGCTAAAAGAAAATATTAACGTTATAAAAATATTGATTTCTCGCTTGGAACATAATACCATTCAACATGTTATACCCCATGAAAAATATTTTAATCATAATATGGTAAACCACGTGATAAGTGATCACGAATTAGGCTATCAAAAATAAAATCTCCGGAAACACGAACTTTATAAGTAATTGATGCAGTTGTCCCGAAACCTCAACAATGGCTGTACCTATTTTACTGATTGGCTAAAATATGCAAGACAACGTTTGTTTTGGAGTACCAAGATCTGCAGGGTGGTCCGTTAAAAGCGTTTCAGGGCTTAGAAGTTTCTCCGTGCTTTTGGTCAAATGAAGAAAATTAATGTCGTCAAAAATAACAACAGCGGCGAGAGGGAGACAAAAACCGACTATACAACTGCCGGCGTTAAAGACAGAGTGGAGGAAGAAGAAAAACGCGTTTTTAATGAAGACACAAAAGGTTCTAAACGGTATATTATGTCGAGAGAAGAGAAAAAATGAATAAAATAATAATATGGAAACAGTTAGTATTGTGATGAGAAGGGGTGGTAGAATCGGTTGGACCGAGGCTGGTATAGGGTTGGAATAACAAAAAGAGTTTTATTCTCGTTATACATGGATATTATATTATATATAATATACAGTATAAATGGATATATTTTTATTATTATTATTTTGACAAATGGACACTATACACAGTCTGTTGACTGGTGTATTTCGCGCGTCTCTCACAACTTAAAACCATCTGCGCCTCTAATGGCTGGCGACACGGCGCCGTTTTTTGGCACCGTAGCTCGAAAGTGTGCCCCGCACCCCGAAGTGACGCCGCTCGGGGGGTAGATATAAAAATAATAATAATAATAATAATAATACAACTTCTCCAGTCCACGAGAATCCCGCCGGTGTTCGCTGCTGCCGTCTTCCTCTCTAACAGTTTATTGACCACGTTCGGCGACGACTACAACGACACACTTTCGAACGATATATTATTATATACAACGAAGACGACAACAACTACTTCGTTGCTTTACTTAATAATAATTATTATTATTGGCATCATTGTAATATCGACTATAATAATAGAGACGAAAAGACCGGTTAGGTTGGCTAGGCACTACTATGATTTATGATCGACAAACTAGGAAAGTAAAGATTTTAGGACTCGCGGACTTGGACCGTAGCACGATTGACGATAAAATAATGTTTGCGGGAGAGCACCGCTTCAATGCCCCGACAGGTTGCGATTCATTGACGGTCGAACGGCGTTCCAAAGTTTGTTCGTTTCTCAATATTACCCGAGACTGCGAAAGAGTACAAAACACCGCGACAGTATAATAAATATAGTTAATTTATTCATTGAACGATGGAAAAAAAAAGAAAACGTTGTTTTTCATTAGAGTTATGAAACTTTATCCCGAGAATTGTTTTAATAACAGTTTGTTATACGAGCACTGCTATATTACTCTATTTTTTTTTTCGTTCCACAGTCCATGCCGATCAGTATTAACATGATATTAGTGTTTTTAATCCGCGTGCTTTAAATGATTTTTTTTTATTTTTCACAATTAATTAATCGGTAATGTCACCATTGATACATTTTAAATATAACGAAATAAAAATATTATGTACAGACTCGTAAACGGCTTATTTTCATTGGATTAGATATCGACAGAATGTTATCGGATAACGGAAAAAATCAAACGTGCTCAACCTTAATAAAGCGATTAAATTATGCAATTAAATTCGATTATTTATCCAACACACAGACGACAAAAATAAAATAAAAAGCTACTGTTGATAAATTTAAAAAAAAACACACCGTTTGACATAGTAAGATATGTAAAAACTTTGCAGGTGATGGTGAATGTATTACGCTCAGAATCATCACATAACGTACGATATGTAAAGTCAGTCGGTTTAAAATACTATCTTACGAGTAGTACCTGTATGCAAGTTTATTAAAACGATGTTCACTACTTTTTTGACTATACTACTGAAACGTCATATTTTAAATTTAATGCGAACAAACTTTTAAGGTTTAATATAATGTGAGTTGATTAGATAGCTTATTTATGAGATTATCAATTAAAGCAGGTCACGATAGTTTTTTATTATTTTTTATTTTAATTTAAAAATGTATATACCATCGTCCGTCATGAATCTCTTACAACACAACCACATTATATAAATTATACTATAATTGGATTTATACGAACGAATACATAATATAGTTTGACGAATAATTTATATAAAGTTGACATAGATACGGGGGACATGTAAATTGTATTATATACAGTTAGTTCACCTTTGAATAAATATTTAGATGGCTTCGTTCATTTATACATTATCAAATATTGGAAGCCATATTGATATACTAATTTCGTACGTATCATTATCGTAATACAGGATGTGCCCGAGTGAGTATTCTTTTGAATTGAGATGATCAAAATAGAAGACAAAACTATAAATATACTCAAAAATTATGGAACCCTTTAATAAAAAAACAGCTGTGGGTTAATAACAATAATTGTGTGGTTTGTTATTTGATAATTCTGAAATAGAGCCATTATGTACACCTATCGTTGTCTAATAATACAACAAAAATCAATTTAAAAACTTCGATGTATTCATTGTACTCCTATGATTTTGATTTAATTACAAATTATGATGAAACTTTATTGTATGTTGGTAAATTATTAATTACATATGGCAGATATTAAATATCAAACAATATAAAAAATCAAACAATCCACTTTAACATACGTTAGTGTTTAATCAGGTTATTCGACTTTTTTGGGGTAGGTACAAAAAGTATTTTTTTAAACCGACTGAATGTTACGAAACAAATTCTAAACGTTGTCAAAAACATTCAAAATACATACCAAATATAATCCGTTTAAAATATATTTTTGTTTTCTAATATTTTAAATGTTAAAATATACTTTGAAATAAGAAAATATTCCATAAATACGATTATCACTTAGTAATAAGTATACAAATGGTTATTAATCTCTCGTATGTCATTACTAAACTTAGACTTAACGACATTCTAAAACTAACAACCAATTCGAAAAATATATTTATGTTAACAAACATTAATGGTGGTAGCAAGGTGACAGTTCAGTTAAACGAAAAAATATATTTTCAAATCCTCAATTTTCATAAAAATATATTATAGGTAATATTATAATAAACATATACATAATATATTTTAAGATTTATTTAAATTCTCATCAAGATAGTATGAAAATTAATTTATTGTTTTAACAATACACTTCATAATAAAGACATTAATATTTTTGTAATATATAAATTAAGTTTATTTATATTCAAAATTACTATTTATGTAAAGTCAAAAAACAGTAGAATGATAATTCAAGTAATAAAACTCACCCTCAGATTTTATCATACGATAGACGCTCAAACCTAAACTTTTAATAATAAGTTTTCAAAACTTCATAACAATCAGTTTTAAGTATACCAATTATTAAACATTCAAAATTAATTTCAAGTAAAATTCGCCAAAAATTAGTGTATAATCCTAACAATATAAAATCAACCTCAGATAAAACTAATTTTGAAAGTTGGTTTTTTATAACTAATGAACGGTGGAAAATTATACTTATAAAAGCTTATTTACATCTCTAAATTGTATAAGAATAAAAAATTAGTTATAAATGTAATTTTTTTTAATAAATGTTATTATTGGATTACGTCACATTTAAAACAATGCAACATTTTTATTTATGATAAAGAATTGTAAATGTCCAATAGAATATTTTAGAAGTTCTGTTGGAAATGTAAAAACTGAAATGGTAGAAAAGTAAAGTAAAGGCACCCATAATAACACTTAAATCCCCCCCAAAAAATGCTTGAAAATATGTTAATATTCATAAAATACGAGTATGAATTATTGATAAATATGTATACTCATTGTATAGTATGTATAGTCGGAATCCATTAAAATAGAGATTAAGTAGAAGTAAAAAAGAATCGAATGATAATTTAAATACGCATAGTTTTAAGCAGTTTTAGGCGTATTTCAAGATAAAATTATATTATAAATTATAAAACTATCAAACTAGGTACAAAATTAATAGAAATAATTTAACAGTAGGTAATAGTAAATATAATAATATTTTATAAAGACTTTTGTAAATTTGTATATAT
Organism: Aphis gossypii; assembly: GCF_020184175.1. Taxonomy (NCBI): domain Eukaryota; kingdom Metazoa; phylum Arthropoda; class Insecta; order Hemiptera; family Aphididae; genus Aphis; species Aphis gossypii. Next base: position 79,478,120 of record NC_065530.1, read on the forward strand.
GTATTATGTATAAAATATAATGACAGTGAATTTTTAATTCTGTTTTATAAACCCATAAAGGATAAATAACAATAAAATGGTATTATATGAAGAAGTGAGTTATGCAAATAAACCCAGTCGTTCTGTAACGCGACATGACTGTACCGGTATTAAATATTCTTAAAAAATGTTAAGAAGATAGTTGAACATATTTTTCACGACACAGCTGCAGGGAATGTTATTATAATGTATTATTTATAATAATATATACGAGGAGAGCGGCGAGTCCATTAGATTTAGCGCGGAAGAGTGATGTTGGCTGCAAAATCATTTCTCGCGTGACATTTTCCATCGGATTAGTACGAAAGTCGACCTAAAAATTCGTTGTGCCGTAAGTTTGGACGTGGGTATCGTACACGACGAGTTTATTTGAAAACTGCTAAAAGTTGACCGTCACGATGACGTGTACATAATACGTATAGCGGTCAAGGTGCGGACTTCGAGGTGCGATGCGGGTCGGGGAAGGTGGACAGTAGGCGCGGCAAGGGTCGTAAGATGGGGATGGTGGTTTAGTGTGATTAGGTAAAGAGTAACGTGTGTGTGTATGTGTATAATAATAATAATAATATCTAGAAATATGTTTATATTCTCGTAAGGGGGTCGGTCGGACGAGGGAATGCACACAGTGTGGCAAAAAGCGTTTTAGGTTAAGTGACGCTTCTGGCAGATGATCGATATTGTATGCGAATATTATACGTGCACACACATACGAAGATGAGCAAATGTATACGCACACGTTTATACACAACGATATACCTATAACGCGTACGGTATGTATAATGTACGGCCCATCGTGTTCGTAGTCCGTATAAATATATTACACCGGCCGGTGTGTATGGTATATAGGTACCCATAACTCGTAAACAATAAAACGCAATACGTGTATCTACCCTACATACATGATATTATAGGCCTGATGGTATTTGAGAATACCAGTATACCGTGATTTGATAATAATTACAGTAGTTGTTACCGTCGGTACCGTATGCCAAAGTAATTACCGAAAATAACGTAGGTATATAATCGTATCATCTGGCCTCGATACAAACCGGATACCGCGGTCCGTATTAAACTCGGAAAATCTATTTTAGGTGTAGCGTTTAAACGACACGTGAAAAACAAATGACCCAAAGTTCTTACTTTGTAAACTATACGGCGCGAACTACTGGACCACGACGACTGCAAAAAAAAAACTCAGAAACCTCTGATCGATAGAACGGTTCTTGAATTGGGAATACTGTTGTGGATTCATCGAAAACGCCGTACGACCGGTAATACCATTAATACCGATACCAAAATTTATAATACCGCCAGGCCAAAAATATCGTATGATATCGTGCTAGACACGAGCGCTTAAATACTTTTATAGATATCCGGCACGAGACTGCTGCGATGAATCTACAGTCGCGACTGCGTTTTGTGGCGCGATATAATCGCGTATTATTATAAATCATCTATCATCTTCGCACGTGTGTAAGTGCGTGCGTGTACGTCTGTCGCGCCAAACCCGACGACACACGCTCGGCGTTTAATGGCTTTTGAAAATACACCTTCCCTTACACACACACATTTCACACGCACCCGCTTCACGGGGAAAAAACGCTTTTCTCCCATTCGGGGACGCTAGAAGACGACGGGCCGGGGTGAGAGAGACACATCTCGCATGTGTGTACAATGCGCTTAATTTCCCGAAAGAAGAGTGATCAAAGTGGTTATTTTCACCGTTGGATTGGCAATAAGTCACGCAATACGTGTACACACATTATTTATATATATAGTATAATAACATACGTGTATGTACAAGCGAAACGTCGACGACAAAATGTAACCCCTTCCACCGCATCCGTTTTTTATACTTTTATTTTTTCGTTGAGATATTATGTTTTTTTTTGTAATTTTTCATTTCCTCCAGATCACAGCGCATCTTCGTCGCAGTCGTCGCCAGAAGATAATTTATCGACTCCGGTGCGGGGTCGCTCGGAATTCGATTAGGTCAACGATGGCAACGCCTCCTCATCATTTTCATCTTCCTACTGCTGCTGCTGTCGTCTCATAGTAAGAGGATTTTCGAAAATCACTATTGTCCCGTCAGAGATATCCACAAATATACACCTCACCCTCCCCCCCACACACGCGCCACCAAAAATACTAATATTTTTTTATCCACTCAGTATGATGTATATGTATTGTATGTAATCTATTGTGTGGGTAAATTATTGCACATAATAATAATTATGACTGATTATTTACAACAATCGTATAATGAGAAAATTCGGTAAAACGTCAAAGCAAAAATAAAGCATTTCCTATAGTGATTCTCGATTATATTATTGTATTATTCGTGAAAAATAAATTGATGAACATATAATAAAAACGATTTCAATAGAATTAAATTAAAATAGTTGGTATCTATACTATATATTTTAAAATAATACTCTATTATGCATAATATAATATTAAGACTTTAGTACGAGCTTACACGCTCTATACGACTGTTCCTTTATCCCTATAAATATGCTTGTTAACAATGAAAACTTGAACTCAAAAACTATAGTCTCATTTACATAAACATTATTCTGTTAAGATATAATGTCATTTATTTCTAAGCAAAAAGTTAACAATATTCACGAAAACACAATCAGATTTCATCATATGAAATAGCTCGTCGTTTGCTATTATTTTAAAAGTAGAACAGCTATAGAACGCTACAAGTACTTAGTAGGTAAGTTTGAAGTTTGCAGATAATAGTATTGCAAATTGCAATTCACATCGCGATAGCATTTAAATGAAGCAGGATGAAAAGCTTCCCACGAGCATGTTATTATTTTGACATTCTTCAAATTTATCTTGAAAGTACTTACTACCAAGTTTAGAAAACTTTTGATACGTTTAAATGTTTCTGCGTGAAATATGATTACATCAATTTTATTATGAATGCAAATGGTTGAAAATATTATCCTCGGTTTAAAATAGAATACATTACATTTAAAAAATAATATTGAACGTAGCTTGGTCTTAAATGCGTTTTAATAACAAAGACTCGCATAAAAAAAAAAAAAAGAATAAACACATTATTACTCGAAAATTTTGATCTACAAAACTATAGTATTTGAAATAAACATATATTAATATTAATATTAATTAATTATTATTTATTATATTTATGCATATTAATCATTTATTAAAAATATATACAATTTTATGTTACAACTCTTACTAACTGAAAAAACGTGTTTATGCACTCCTTCATTCCAAAACATGATCCAAAATTTTGATCGCCTCCATTTTAAACTTAACTCCATCTTTCTCACATTAAAACAATCTAATGTTCAAATTTTACTTAAAAACATATGAACAACTTATGATCTGACTTATTTGAAATAAATCTCATTCACTACGAAGTACTTTATCGAACAGTTCCAATCCACTTAAATTCAACTTATATACCGTTGATCTAAGGCAGCGTTTCCCAACCTTTTTCCTTCGCGGGCACAGTAATTCCAATCCATATTTAGCCGTGGCACACATGTTATTAACTTATACATGTATGCATATTTTTTTATAGTAGGCTTTCATCATATTAATTATTAATACCAAAGTAGTTGTATATCAGTATATTACTAGCAAACAGTTTAAAATGGTGTATTTATTTAGGATAAAAAAAAAATATTATATTATATTTTAACCATTTACCAAAACTGTACGTAGACGTTTATTAATAATCGTGAAATTTTGCGGCACACCTATAGAGGTCTCACGGCACACTAGTTGAGAAACCCTGATCTAAAGTATTATACATCTAACCTTGAAATTATTGATGATTTTTACAGATGACAAAGCTATAATAGATCTCCATTCAGATTCCAAAATGGCTTTAAACTTAAGTAAATTACACATAATTTATTGCAAATCTGATACAATGAACGGGGAATCAAAATTAATGATTCTACGTTCATTAATTGTACATTTGTACATTCACACCCAGACCTAGAAACTGCACATACTACCGCTTAACAACATACCTTTCCCATGTGCACAAAATGTTCGCTTTTCAGGTAATCATCCACAACGCTGTGGTTAGTTTACTTGGGTAACCTATATCAGAATAAAACGACTAGCTTTAAACGACTAATTTCATCAATTGTGACTTTTCGTAATATCTAAACACGTTATTCTTAATAATAAAATATTCTTAGATAAATATAAATGCTTAACATAATAATATAACGTCCAATATTAGATATAATCGAAACTTACAAACTTAAACATCCAATCTAAACTGGAATAGTCCAAATTCCATCGTAAAATTATCAAAGTGCATTTCTAAGTTTCAAAAAATATATTATACCTTCATTCCAGTAATTCAAAATTTCACCATACCCTCTACAAATGTTTCCATTACAAATTATCTAACCACCTAAATTGTTTAATAGGTATTTAATAATATCAGTTCGTAATATTTCAGAAATATGTTTAAAGTTGTTTTATAATGCAAATGTAATGTTAACATTCTACTAATAAAATCCACAACTCAATGTCATGATTCACAAATTACCGTCAATGGATGATTTATTCGCTCTAGAATCCTGAATATATGATACAGTTCATCACTTGGGCGTAATGTAAAATAACTAAATAATTAAATAATATTATAATAAATTTAATATTATTAAATAATGATTATGTGAAATTTTTAAATGATAAACATGTTTGTATAGAAAAAAAGTTAAAACATAATTACAAAATATTAACCAACACAACACATTAATATTCTAATATAATGTATAAGGTGGTATTATAATATACCTGTATAATAATTTAAACTACAAAAATAAATAAAACTTAATTAATATTAAGTTTTTTTTTATAATTCATATTTACTTGTCTAATATTTATATTTAATAGTAGTTGGCTTTTTAAATGAGGTTTTAATCTTTTTTCATTATAATTTTTATAGTATAGTTTATAACAAGTAACTACTGCTAATTTCGATACTTCACTAGACATTTTTTAACGCTTATAACGTTTCTCGTAAAATATATAATTTATTTATCAAATGTATGAAGATTAAAAATATAGGAAAATCTTTTTATTACATTTAAGTATACACATTTAGCTTAAATAGTAAAAATAATATAGTTATTGGTATAATACACTTTTATGCTACAAAATATTTTTTGCTTAAAATGTTTTATACTATTTTTTTTTTTCAAAACTATAGCCAAAAAAATATACTTTATATCTTTGTAATCATACTTTTTTTTTTAAAGTTATGGTTACAAACAGTATCGATGAGATTATTACTAAATAACACAATAACTAATTCATAAAATAGGTAAATATAGTTTGCTAATTTGTGTACCTACTGAATTGTATATTCTCGTGAAACTTTTCAATAAAAAAAAAATATATAAATAAATTTAATAAATAAAAATAGTAATATGAACAGACAAATGTTTACTTTTTAAGGCTGACCTTTTAATGGGTATATTTTTAGATTTTGTGTTAAACGTACGAACACGGAACAATATATTTTGTAAAAAAAGAATAAAAAACCATTTAATATTCAATTAAATGTATTGAAACCTAAAAGTAAAGGTTTTTATTATATTATCGGCTATAGGCATTAAATAAAATTCAATTTTTTATTTTAATTTTAATTTAATATTCAAAAATAAAATATACTTAAACACCTTCATACATCAGAAATCTAGTCTATAAAATAGATTGGAAAAGAGACATTTGATTATTCCATTACATTCCAAAACTTGATAATGAACTCTTAGTATCCTTTGAAATTGAAGGAATAACAGTATGATATTACGCCAATAGCAAGCGTTCAACGCAGAATAAAGTTCAATATTTAATACCGAATAAGAATTTGATTGAATAAAAAACACAAATGTACTTTTGAATAGAAGATCGTATACATGAGCATGAAATATTATTTTATAAAACGGGAATTTTTTCGTCATTATAAATTTATAACTTATATAAGATGTGAAAGGATTTTCGATGAAAAATACTGAGTTTATAATCACACAGAACTTTCACGGAAAATTCGTGACTTTTCAAACGTTAAATCAGAACTGCCTATTGAAAAACTGTACTTTGATGATACGTAATAGTTTGTGAAGTAAGATAATTGTAATAATAATTAATACTAGTACCTAAGAAACCAATGAATTGCGGTTCGTTACAATTATAACGTGTATTGAAATACGCTGATACCTCAAATGCGAATATAGCTGAACGTCTAATAAGAGTACGAGACAAAATAAAAAATATTATTCCTCCTGATATTATGCAAGGATGAATAGCCATATAGGAGGTAAGGAGGTTTAAATGAAAAAATATGAAAAAATATTAATTAGTGTGTAATTCTAATCACAAACGTTTTAAAAAAATATATTATCGTTGTATGTCATATTATAATAATATGACTTTTTATGGTTAGCATATGATTTTTTTTTCTCAAGAAAAAGTACTTTGAATTTCTTATCACATTAATATTCTACAAGAAGAAAAATGATACATTTCAACATCATTATAAGATTAGATTGTTTACTTTAATTCCATTTTTTTTTTCTATACAGGTACTTTTTACATGTTTATTTTTTCTCTATAGTATACGTACAAATCATACAATAAAGTTTTGTACTCAAATAAGTTATTCATATTACGAATATATTATTACTTAATAAAACTATTAGAAAATACGAAAAGAGTAAGACCGGTCAAAACTCAATATTAATGGTTAATTATATGGCCATTTTAAACTACGAATAAAAAATGTTACAAATATACTTCGATGCTCAAATACTAAGTAGAACTATTATGAACAGTTGAATCATAATAGTTTCAAGGATATTTATTTTATCGTTTAGATGATAGGTAACAAGGAAATTCGCCCCTATAATTTTAGCCATAGGATTGTTTAAATATTAATGTATTTAATTTATGACTATATAATACGATCGCGATCATAAAAAAAATGTTATCGCTCGATTTGAGTGTATGGTGACTAATAAGTGTAGTCAACCCATTTATAGCAGGGTCAACGTGAGTGTGAAAACTCCATTTCCGCACGAATAAGGGGAGGTTAAAAAAAAAACACCTATATAAATGCCTCCTCTATTTTTTTTTTTAGTCATACGCATTTTAAGCTCTTTTCGTTTTTAAACGGGAAATTTATTACGCACAGCATATATAATACACTCCGTTCCCGTTATCCTACCCTACGGGACGCATCGGTATAACCTGTGTTTTTATCTGCTGTCCGACTGCCATTAATCCCGTCGTCGGTTTCGGAACTCAATTGCGCGTCCATCACCGCAGGGATACGTTACGTGTGTATACATTCTGTTTTTATGTTTAAAAACAAAACTGTGTATTCGGTCAGAATTTAAACATTAAAATATTAATAAACCAACTACCCGCTCGAAACTGATGACGAATGTTTGGTGGTTGGGGTAAACCAGCAATATCGTACGTACTTTAGATTATTATTATAACTGCAGTGCATTTCATTTTTATCCCTCGAAAGCAATCACAAAACATGTGATATTGTTTTAAAATGAGATTTTAAAAATGAAACGTTGGTGTATTTATATTCATTAAGAACGTTTTCAGTGGATCGTAATAATTAAGAGTGTTGTTATACACAATATAACGCCAGAAAAATAACATATTATTTTGTTTTGGCGAATGGCTTTTATAAAAATAAATATAATATATTATACATTGCACATAAAAATAATTTTAAATAATTACTTTAGTATACTTAAATATCCTATCTTCGACATCACAATATATTTATTTTATAAAAGAAATTATTTTACACAAAAACTTAACATTAATTATGAATAATCAAAAGTTAATACATCGTATATAGTATTTACTATACACATATAGTTTAAAAAAAAATTATGGTGTAATGAAGTTAATAATTAATTTTCTCGATTTAATATTTTCAATAGCTTATAGTGATTTACCTTACTTTATTTTATATAATATCTCCTTCACTAGTTAACTCTAAGTTATTTCCATTTTCATTAATTCATATCACTCGTATAGACAAAAAGCTTCCAGTTATTACATTCACATATTATAAACGAAATAAAAGAAGAGATATTAATATTTATAACATAAAAGAAGACATTAAAATTTAATTTTTTATTGAACCAATGCGAAATTCTCTATTTTTTTCAGCTGGCTTTTTCTTATGTTTGCTCTGATAAAAACTCTGTACAATATGTTTTTAACTTACTCGATAAAAAATATATTGCTTATTTATACATTATATTATTTTACTTACGTAAAATATTTCATAGTTAGTTACAGAATATTGAATAAAAATGTTGTATAACATAATATAAAATGTTTAGTTTGGTGAACTCCAGAACTTAAATTTGAATATTTATAATTATCAATTAACTTAAAATACAGAAATGTATAAGTATACTTCTAAAAATATAATTAAAATTACTGTTTATTTATTTATACATAAATTAATAGTTTTGTATTATATTCAGCGTCCACTTACACGAGAACTTTCACGATTCTGAAAGTCGCATTATAATATTTGAGTAAAATAATAAATAGGTGTATCAATGTGTCATAAAATTAATTAAAAATTCATCTTTTATTACTTAAATTAAAATATTTTATCAACATTAACATTTTAATCTTAATCGTAGTTTATCTACAATAAGTAAAGTGGCGTTTTTTGTTCACCGAAATTTATATTAATTATATCATTAACATAAAATACATGGAATTAAGTAAGTAAATTGTGGTTATAATAAATTAAAACCAATCCTTTTACTATCAATAAGTTGATAAATAAAATACTTGAAAACTTTTAAAACTAATAAATTATTTGAACTAATAGTTCTCGGGAATGAAAATAACATTCGTTTTTAAATAAACATATTCTTTAAAACTATCAGTTTCCCAAATTAAAATTAATCAATTACGTGTTTACTGTATATTTTTCGTATAAATTTAGATTTTAGACTTAAAAGAATTTTAATTGGTAGTAAGTATATTATTACAGATTTGATTTTTATTTTATTGTTCTAATATTTATATTTTTTTTTGGGGGGGGGGGGAGGAAATACTTTTTATTAGACGCGCTCAAAAGTTGTCGTACGACCCTCTCTACCAATTGGAAATCTAGGCGGTACTGAGAGTATTTATTTTTTTCCGATTTTATCGGTAGTTTCACTAATTGTATAAAGTACTACTGACAACCGTCTAAAACAGTTGAGCCACGGTTTTGACAGAGCTCGGCTCAAAATCGTTTTACGTGTGAGATGATTTATCGTTACTTTCAAATTTAATACTACAATACTCCACAATCCTGCATCGAGATGAGTGGAACAAAACGAGTTGCCTACATTACTGATCTATATTTTGTTCATTATATATATATTTCTATTAATTGTTTACAGCACGATTTTTATATTATAACTATTTTCTATCGATATAATTTACCGTTTTGTTTTAAACAGTGGCGAGCCATCATAGGAGACACTGATACAAGATCTACCGACTAAGGATATTCAATAAAAATTTGATATTATTACAAAACATTTTTTTTTTTTTACAAATTTGAATGTAATAATATATATTATAAATTATGTATAAATAAATATTATATCAAAATATTTTTTTTAGCTATAGTATTCTTAAAATAGATAAGTTTCGACTGTTTTGACCTACGTTCGCAAGCTAGTGATGCCCGGTGAGATGGTTCAATATAGTAAACATCCTAATACAGTATACAAATAAATATGAAACGATGATGAATTTGTCTCGTTCTGTCGGAAACAGTCTGCAGGGAGGATTGGAAAATGAGTGGTGAGTGGGTGAGGAGTAGGGATCCTTTATACAATAAGACATTTTTCGCAGTTCGTATATAATATTCAAGAATTATAAAATAACTATTTATAGTCAATGATAATATCGTTTTATTTTTATCAATAATTGTAATAATTATGTTCGTTATTAACACAGTTATCAATTATTTTTAATTTACGGCTTGTTTATTTTTGACATGATATTGTTTAAATACTACTACTTATCAATAATATCGTCTCTATGCCTGATTTTTATCCATCCAACTTAGAGGCGCATGGCTCTTGCTTTAAAATATAAGTATCAAAAACTATTACATAACAATCTACCTAAAAATTATAAATCTTTTTATCTCTAAATGTTATATTAATTTGGACAATTTAATCCCATATTTTACATAAACATAATTAAACCAATATTAAAACTACGAAAAGTCGTATTATTTCATTTTTGATACGGACGATTATGCCATGTAGTCTACACTCCTCTGCATATAATATAAAAATATACAATAATATAGAATTCAAATTGTTATTTATAGTCAAATATATGATGAACAAATCGAACAATAACTATTATTTATTTACTGTTAATACAAAATCAAATAGTTAACATATTTGTTTGTTTGTTTTTTTTTATTATTAAAGAATATTATTTACAATTTGTAAACACTTTTTACGTTATACTAAAAGTATTTAAAAACAATTATTGTCTTATCAGATTGACACTTCACTGTAATAAAATGTAATAAAATAAAATCAATAACGTAAAATTCAACTTACAATCAAATTAATGTATCCTTCAACTATTATTACCAACATAATTTATATATCAGGTAATGAGTATTTTAAATTGTTTGTGCGCATAAAAGCTGTACATTTTTATATATAATTGTTGTAATTTTTAATATTTTAGTTAGGTTTACCATGAACAATATATAATAGTATTTCGTAGATTTTAATCGACAGATTAAATTATATACTACACGGTCTACGATTATAATTGATATTTTGTCCTGTACAATGTATTATGCTCATAAAATTATGTGTTTATGTGCACAGCTACAAGTTTGCATTACATATTATTATATTTTTATTTTTATTTTAGATTATAAAATTTAAAAATAAAAATGTAATTATACACAGAGTTTACTTCACTACAAAAATAAAAATAAATAAATATTTTTGACCTGATGAAAAATATAGTATATAATATTTATAACGAATTAACTGAGAGACTTTCTTACCTGTAATGACGATAGTAATGGCGCAGACGACCAACAGCATATCGGAACACTGGCGACAGAATCCGTGCCTCAGAACCATGGTGGTGATTGCTATGTTTATAAACCGTCGTTCAATTGAATCCGAATATCAACAAATAAATTGCGAATCGTTAATGTCGTTGTTTAATTATTTTCCCGTTTATAATCGCGTAAGGTTCAAAATTCAAACTACGGTGTGGGTGCCATTATTCTTCATGAAATAATAACACGACGTGTAAATAACTGAAATATCTGTGGAAAAAACAAATAAAAATAATTACTAAGTAGGTAACAAAAGTTTATTGATATTTTCTACCAAGGTTTATGTAACATGTAGTAGGAGATACAAAATGTACAGTTTATTTTAATGAATAAAATGCATAAAATAAGAAACTTGGATTCTTTAGCTATAATTCATGTTAAAACCTCAAGTTAATACCTAGTAAAAATAATAATCTTTTAAGTACCTATTAAAAACAATTATTATACAGAGATATTAATTGTTGAAATCCAGCGCACCTGGTTTTGATGTTTTTGTTTGTTAAAAAATCTTAAAAACTGATATCATGATTTCGATTATTTGCAAATCGAAAATCGCCACCGTTTTTCTCCAACTCTGCATTTAATTTCGTAAAACTCTAATTGGTGTAACGTAATTTTTTCTACTTCAATTTTATTTACGGTAATTTAATGAGAAAGATAACATACTTATGAAGTCCATCGTCAGTTATACCATTTATAGGTACAACTAAAATGTATTTATTTTATCAACTATAGCCTATAGTTATCGTAAATATAACTCACCCAGCTAATCTAAATTCCTCCTATGTTCATAACTCATAAGTGAAACTTGGAAATAAAAATAGAGTATACATAATGGAGGGAGTGGTGGTGCAAAGCCCCTTCAAGTCCTTAAAACATAAATAATATTTGAGCAGTTAAAAAAAATCCTTTACAATACCTATAACCTGCATTCAACGATACTAAAATAACCACAATACTACGTAATATCGTCTCTAAAATCGAGACATATACGACTACTACAATAATGAATGAAGTAAGTATAAATATATATTATAATATATATATGATATAAAATTGTGTTAAGTTTTTATAAACAAGCGACATAAATTAATATTATTGTTCAATGTTCATACTACATGAAATTAAATATTTAATTATGTAATATAAACACGGTAATCGTAGGTATATTTCAAGTGGAAATTATCTGTGGAGATAATAATGGTTAACTATTAAGTGCTTTCAGAAAGTTATACAGGTAGGTGCAAGTGCACTCGAATGCATCTCATACAATTATGTCACTGCTTATTAATGCAGATTTCTCATGCGTACCGTTTTCATTCCGTTATAGCATTCATTTAAATGAATACATTGATTTGTGATCCTCATGGGAATTAACACTTTTCAAGGCACAAAAGAGTGTAATATAATAAACACCGGTAGTTTTGACATAACATTATGTGTATCTATATATAAAAGCTTCTTTTCTGTCATATAAATATATGTGTAGAATGTAATGACAAAGTTCTTCGAGTCACTTTACGCATAGTGTCTTATGAAAGGTACGAGGCGCAACAAAATCATTAGAGTGGCACATTCGAAATTTTATGATTATGGACTTACGGTAGAGATATTGAATTGAACAACAACTCTTAACTTGTCAAAATATTTTAAATAATAATAAAATGTTGATTGCTATTAAATGATTATTTTAGACACAGTGTTAACGTTTTCGTTGAAGAATTTAATTAATTTTTAATAATTTTGTGATGAATTTATAATTTTTAATTCTCAACTTAGTCATACATATATATGTATTGCTTTTACAATGATATAATATATTTATTATTTTTTGATTTTTGTGTTTGAAGACACTTTAAAAAAGAAAAAAATGATTTCATTAACTTTGGTACAGGTTTCTTATGACGAATCGGATCTATATTATGTCTAACCAGAGAACACACTAATTATAATCATATCCACGTAACACACTGCCATTGACACCAATTCCTAACTTCTAAAATTGCAGTGTTGAATGAGGATGTACAGAAACCTGTTTTCGTCTGTACTGTACATGACGTGTGTCCAAATGTCAGGACAGAAAATCGTTATTACTTATTAGTTACTAATTTTGGAAGGAAAAATTTTGTTTTTTTTTTCACAAAAATTCATGAAAATAAAATACAACGCTGTTATTTTTTTTTTTTTAGAAAAATGCAATAACAAAAATATTAAAGACAAAAAAAGTTGTGAAAACTAATATCAATGCAAAACCTATATAATAACATAATTTTACTCAAAGCCTAACATGTATGATATAATCAATCCTAAATGTCCTAATCAAAAATAATTCTTACGTAATTCGTTAGTTCTAACATTTATCATAAGTCCATCTTATGGCCAAATTACACTTAAATATCGAGTGCGGGGTAACCATTATAATATCTAATATATTCATATTAAATATTTATGACTATACATTATATGACCTGTATCACTACACCAGACATCTATTATATTTTATAATTTTATATTTACGATAAGTCTCGTACGTGTGTAATCCTTAACAAAGTTTGAACAAATAATAAACAATTATTGGTAATGTATTTTACTAATATTGGTAAAAACTCAAATTCCGAACGGGATTACAACTATATTTTATGATGAATATTTTAACGACAAATGCGAGTGTGTAAGTTTAAACCAGTCGAGAATGATAATAACTATTTTACTAGACAAAATTTCAGTATAACTATGTGGATCGCTGAATATGATACGTAATGTGCTCTGCAAAATACAGGGAATTAGTGTGAGTGTGTGTGTGTGTGTGTATAATGTATATACATATTTAATATTTATATAAATAAACACACGCATTAAGCAATATTATATGGAAACGGTAGGTTACATTGGAGGATACAAACAATGCGAATCGTTCGACCATAGAATATGGCGTGAGTAACGGTAGTTATATTGTTCCACAAACGGATTTCACCCTTCTTTTTGCTATTCTTCCCCTGTTGCCGCATCCCCTGTCTCACGTTGACCCTTAGGCAGGTAAATAGTGAGTCATATTATAATTCATGGCTAAATGTTCCACACTATTTACCGGGTAATTACCACGTTTTATTGGGCGTACGGTGAATAACGATTCTATGACAATTCAATGGTAATTATACGACCATTTACATTATGTCACGTATACGGTACACAATGCCGTATACCATGTGTACACTAGACCATGTATTGGTTCCCTCCATTACCCCGCACATTATAAAAACTGTTTTAACGTAAACCAATTTAATAATAAATGAGTATATTATAATTATTAATTTCTATTTATTTATTTTATTAAATATTATCGTATTAGCAGTGAACATTGCACTTATCCAACTGATAATAATATTCCCTTCGCCGACTTTTGTTGAAAATAGATTTAGATTTAGTATGATTTTTTAATCTTATTATAATTTTATAGCTTAAAATAAATTATTATAGTAGTTTAAATTAAATAAAAAAATAATAAAAGAAATAGGAAACCAGTCTTCGCAATAAATTAAATTAAAAAGAAGATGAATGCAGGGAGGTAGGTTTTTTTATTATTATTAAAAGTATTACAATCTATGTACCTAAAAAAATAGCATAAAAAGCAAATTTGAGAATTAACGAAAGAATACGAATAAAAAATTAAACACTTGAGAGAAAAACCATTCAAAACATCACTTTCATTTGATTTTTAATTAATTTGATCTTTTATTTTTATTGTGCAGAATGCGTTTCAGTAATTACTGCGATGTAAATTTTTATCTCGTTAAATAAATAATGAGGTTCATTTTTCTCTGAGTTATCTATTTGTGTCCAATAAAAAATATTGACAAAATGCAATACTTGGTATTTCGGGTGGTTGACATTTTTAAACTTAAATTTGTCAATAACAATTGTCAAAAGTTAGTTAAATCAATTGATATTTTTTAGAGTTTTTTAATTTGTTTAAGAAAGAAGTTTATTGAACTTTTTTCATTTCAATACATATTTTAGATATCACTTGTATTAATTATGTCGTGAATGTTTGCAGGTGCTAGATTTTAAAACATGAATAAATTTGTCGATCAGAAATATCGTTATTTAAATTTGAAGTGCTTTCAAAAACTTAATTGTACTTACATAACACCGTAATTTAAATTGTCTTGTTACTATGATATATTACTATGAAGTATGAACAGATTTTTAGTATTTTTTTCAAAAACCATGGTAAGTTAAAATTTGGTTATCATTGTATAAAGCATATTTGGCATAATGCGGTTAAGCGCGAGTTATATATTTATGGTTTTTGACGCTTCAAAGTTTAAACAAATCTTAAATTATCATTTGAGTAAGAGCTAAATAAAATTATTTAAATTATAAACATTGTAGGTATTAACTTTTAGGTAGGTTATTAGGTTATATATTATTATACCTCTTAATTTAGGTGATTTGTCTATTTATTTCATAAAACATAGTTATTTTATTTCAAGAATGTCTTTGTTATTTCACAAAGATAAAAGTCAACAAACAATATAGATGAGGTATTTTTGAGATATTATTTCCAACGTTTTTAATATTTCTCACTTCAGACTTGGTTAGTAAGTTTATTTTTTATGAATTCGGTTGTTTTGGTGAGCTATACGTTTATGATAACTATACTACTTACTAGTTATTGTTATTTTATTATTATTATTATGATTTAATAATATATATTTATAAAGAAGTAAATTTTTTATTTATTAAAAAATTTGATATTAGATCTATATGAGTAGATGAAAATGTAATTTTTGTATATCAAAATAACTTGTATAATGTGAATTTAGTAGGTGATTCGACTATTTATTTAATTTTTTTTTTTGTAGGCAAGATAATTTTGAGACAAATATACAAAACGATTTAGTGTAATTTTTTCATACAATTTTTATTTTTGATATTATTATTATTATTTGTATATGTAAAGCGTCCTTGTTCTTATTGCTATAAAAAATATTGTCTATATTAAAGTTACTTTAAAAACTTTTAAAACCTGATTGATTTTAGAATGAAGATTTGGTTGATAATTTTAATTATCCCCAAAGAAATTGAGATCATTGTTGAGAAAAAGACTAAACATTTTTGATAAATTCTAAGAAATAAGGAAAAGTAAAGAATATAGACGCAAACCTATCAAGTCATATCAAGTGCAGAACAACAACTGACGAGATGGTGAGATGAATCTTAAATAAATTTAAATTTTTTCATATTATAATAGGTTTTTTGTAGTTGAAAGTTTTAAATATTGCCTTAACATTTAAAACTTTGTTATTTATAGGATTATGTAAAATACATAATATTTTCTTAAGGGTATATTAAATATATGTATAGTAACAAAACGTTGTTCTAAAGTTATAATATGTCTAGTTTTAAGATTGCTTCAATCGTTAAAAAAAAAACCCAAATAATTTAAAATAGGTACACACAACTGTTTATAAGCCATAAATACATTTAATTTTTAAATTTAAAAACACTTATTTTATACCTATAGTATTACAGATATTATGTACTATACAAAGATATGATAACATTTATCATAGATCTTATACTAATTGATTTAATATGATTGTAGTTCCAACAGCTTAACTTGGATACGCTGATCAAAGTATAATACATAGGTACATGATTGCACATACGCAAAAGAATTACGGGATTGTGCAATAATTCAAAATTTTACCACGCACGTTATCACCTTATTTTAGTATTTTTCTGTTTCTAATAAATCCTTCCATTATTTTCTTAATAGAATAATAATACACATAATATAATAATATACTATCGTACATTATACTATAATCATTATATCATAGATCTATTAAATTAATTCTATTTTAGATACATGCATTATATTATTATAGTTGTTAAGTGTGTATACTGACAATTATTAACAATGAGATTGGTTAAAGAAATTGCATGACTGCTTATCTCTCCTAATGTTTCATCAATTACACAGTATAGAGAAGATCTTTTCTCAATATTTTGGTCTAAAAGTATATGATATAAGACCTATAGTACCACATTCTATATGTTCTTATGAGAGGAAGGGGTAGATTTTATATACCTGATGGAAAATCACTGCAACCCACACCAATATAATAATTAGGAATAATTCCTATTATTCACCCTACCTAGTGACACTGAATTAAAAAAAAAAGTGGTTACCACTTTCCTGTACAATTTACAATAGGTATCAAGT
The DNA here is from genome assembly GCF_020184175.1 of Aphis gossypii. Classification (NCBI taxonomy): domain Eukaryota; kingdom Metazoa; phylum Arthropoda; class Insecta; order Hemiptera; family Aphididae; genus Aphis; species Aphis gossypii. The sequence continues at coordinate 79,495,558 of NC_065530.1, forward strand.
GAGTCATTGTAATATATGTGATAAATTTGAATTCAATGAATAAATATTATTATTGTCTACGAAAAACTATCCTGATTAAAGCGATCTATTAGGCTTTATTAATTGTACACTAAGTAATAAGTATATTTTATATGTTTTATATATTGTTAGTTATTTATTTTAATATTAATATTACAGTAGGTAGGTTAATTAAATTTTTTCCATAAATGTTGCATTGATTATATTATTAACATAATAATAATAAATATTTATTTTAAAATGTTTTATGATGTATAGCAAATGATAATATAGACATTCGGTGAAAGTTTCAAGTATTTTTTGTTATTTGTATATGAGTTAGGAAATAAATAAAGTTAGCAGAAAAGTTATTCCAATGAGAAGACAAGACCATAGATTTTAGACGTAACAATCGATTTTTAATTTAGCTAATGTTTTTTCTTGTTGGTTATTCTGTGATTACAGCTTATAAACTATCAATATCTGAGCATATTTTTCGTTCTTTTATATTTAATACTAAAAATATATATATACATTTATGTTTGGCTATATAATAAATAATTATTATAACGAACCGGTTAAAGTGGTCTTTAAAATAAATAAAATAATGCGATTTGTCGTAGAAACGGTCCTTAATTTTTGAAAAAAAAAAATAGTCAAATGCCCTTTTCCACTAAGTATGACATTTATTTTATTGCATTTAAAATCCATTTCTGTCTGGAGTACTGCAGAACGAACGAAAGGTCATAAAAATTCGATGAGAAACCCTTGAAAAACTTTGTTCTTCATTTTTTTTTTTTTTTGTACAGACCCCAAGAGACAACACACACGTATTATGTCCATTTGACACATTTGAATTTTTTCTTCTGTTTTTGTTGTTTTGTTCTTACTTGTAACATAGCAAATGTGGTGTGAAAACAGATTTCCAGCATGAATACAAATATCACCATTATCGTTTCATTCGATAGTTAGCGTTATAGGAAAATTATTCACGTGTTCAACGGCAATATACATAATATACACTCGGGTATACGTTATTATTTTACTAGTCATTTCGTCCTGAACACAAATAATAATAGGGTTACTCGATATTCTTGATAAAAGAGAAAAAATACTTACATTTGACGTAAGTTGATGTACTTAGGTGAAAAACATTTTTTTACCCCTTTAATGAGTATACATTAAACCATAGGTTGTGCCAATAGAATATAAAAAATGATGTATATTTATTTGTATAATAATATGTATACTAGCCGCCCCGACTCGGTGTATTAGTTTGGCTTTTGGTATTTATGTATATTATTTTTAAGTGTGCAAAAAATAAATATTTAAATACATTTTTAAATCTTAATATTAACAAAAATACATATTTTTTTAATTTGTATGCAGTTGCATGAATTATTAAAAAAATTAAAACACTACCGTGGTCAAACGGATTTCAATCACTTTCTGTCTTGGATTTTGTTTGTATTCCAACGTGTTAATGTAGTTAATGTTAGTTTACCTACATGATCACTGTATCTCTGTGGTATGAAAAATGATACCGTAGATCTTGTTATTGATGACCTATAATTATATAAACTAATATGAATTAATTAAAAATTAAATCTATTTTCTATCGGATCAAATTGTGAATCTAAACCTTTCTCGAATAAACTTAATCACGCACACAACATTTCATAAAAATCTCTCCAACCGTTTAGGAAGAGTTTGAACACACATACAGAATAAATATAATATATATATGTATTATGTATATATATAAAGATATAAATCATATACAAATAAATATAACAGTAAAGAAATATCTAAAAATGAATTATTTATCTATATAAAGCTCATACAAGCTTTTTGTTTGACAATTGGTTTATTAATGAAAAAAAAAGTAAGTAGGCACGCGCGAATGTGAAACTCTGACTGTGTTGAAACGATGGTTAAATAATAATTTAAAATAACATGAATATTTAAAGAGAAAAAAAAACAAATATGAATATTCTCATTTATAGTATAAAGTTATTACTTGGGAACTACTTATGAATTTCCAACTTAAATTTTACAAGTCGATTCGTAAAATCGTAAGTCCTCGTCCATCGTCATAATGTCTCTGTACAAATAGGAGCACTATTTTTTTTATACATATAATTTCCGTAACTTATTTAATGAGAATAAATCATTTCGAAGAAAAAAACACCTTGTTATGTATGGTCGTAAAATAAAACGCGTAGAGCAGCCGCTGGTCTTATACAAGCGCACACGCGTACACCCGACGACACAGGATACGGATTGATGGTGCTCGTAAAATCGCCTTCTATTTTCCCGTTTCGCGAGATTTGATAAAGGCAAGCAAAAACAACTCGAGCAATGGGTATAGGCTAAGAATTGGAAGGAAAATCATAAATAAATAATGAGCAAACGCGTAATAGAAATACTATAATATATTGACGACAACGTGTGTTATTTTTGTATGCGGGGTGGGTATACCGTCCAATTGTGCGCACCAACATTTCTTTTTTACTGCCGTTTAAATATTTAATTTCGATAGGATGATACTCGATACATAAAATAGCAAAAACGATGGACTAATTAATTACATTTTTTATTTTTATTTTTTTTTTTTTTTTTGTGATAGGTCGACAATTGACGTATTATATTATTAATATTGCAATTTTATGAAAATTCAACGATTTTTTAGAATTTAATTTACAATTATTAGTCTTGTAGTCTTGACGATATTATTATTTATAATATAAGAAATAGAAATCATATTTTCATAAAACGTTATACAAAAATTAATGCGATACTTATAGATATTTTTAGTTTTGTTTTATTTTTATATAACGCTGAAAAGTATAGTAACGTTGACGTTATAGTCCGTAAAACTGTTACATACTGAAACCATTTATTTCCAATTGGGATTTTATAGTATTCTACACATTGTCATTCTATGGTCTTGACAATACCGAGTATAATATTAAGGTAGGGACCTTCACGATGAACAGCAACTACCTAGTCTACCCACCATATCGCGTTGATTTATAAACACACACTGCACGTTTTACACTCGCCGTAATATTATCTAGTTTGTACTCTGTACACACTACACATATTGCTGAAAATATGCCAAATTGTCTTACAATATATAATAATATAAAATAGGTTAATTTTGGATATTGTAAAACAACACCGAACTTGGTGCAAGTATACTACCTACCTACTGTATAAACTCGAAACATTTAATCTCATATTACGTGCAAAGATATCGACAACTCAAAATCAAATTATTGAACACCACATCGTACTTATATTATATTATTATGTGTACCCGGTACATAAACACAACTACAATATAAGTGTACACTATACAAACATATGACATATCACATGTAGTATTATATATATCGTATACGATGGTAAAAAGGGTCCTAAACCTATAGAATTTTCATAAATAAAATATAATATATAAACATGTATGTCTTTGGACACGCCTAAATAAAATTGTGTTTGGATTGCCATCAAACGCGCTTATATACGAACATACACGTATGAAAATATTACAACGCACAGCTACGGTTGTATTATTATTTCTGAATGCAAAGTCCCCCTCTTATTCTAAGTACCCTTCAGTACTCGTGTAATTCGTATAATTATTATTATCCACTAATGATGTTGGGGTTGCACCATTATTCGCGCGGTAGCGGTCATTGTACTGCAACTGATCGAATGAAACAGGACGGACGACAGTTGGTTAACAATATTTTATTATGAAAATAAAATTAATAATTAAATGTCTTTTGACGACGGACGAAAACGTTACGATGAAAATAAATTATGTATGTGCAATGTGCATTGTGCACCGCCAACACCTAATACCAAAATAGTAAATATTATAAAATTCAAATTTATGTTCGGTTGAATAAGAAAAAAAAATAATATTATAATTAAATTATAATGTTTTTGAATACTGGGAACATGGTTTATTATAATGTATTGTATATAATTATATAAATTACAACTTTAGGATTTTTTTGAGAATTAGAAACCAAATACTGTATTGTACTCCTACACTGTATAGTGTATAGACTATATATTATGTTGAATATATTTTCTTTAAAATTAATCTTGCTTTTCATGTCACATGAATCAATAAAAACAACACTATTATACATATAATACATCTTCTACTAATCCATTTGTCAAAACGTATATAATAAAGACATACTAGTTTTCAAATACTCAAATAAATCGTAGTACATAATAAATAAAAACTAATGCAGTTATAATAAATAAATAATACTAATGGTAAAGTCGTTTTATATTGGTTTACAGTATTTTTAAATAAATTTAAAATTTAAAGTTAAATTAATTTTAAAATCACAAAACTATGAACAAAAAATTAAAATATTTTAGAATCTTAACCCAATTACAACAAAAACAATGATCTTAACATTTTTTATGCTATATATTTTATTTTTTGCTTATATATATATATATTATAGTATTATCATATTTATCTCTTGCCCTTTGTAATGAATTATGTACAACTAGCGAAATAGATCTTTCAGTACTTAAAAACCAACAAAATTTAGTATTTAATAGAACATAAAACAAGTTACAATGTGTTTCATAGAATTTATTGTTTGTAAAATGCATAATATATTATAAGTGCTACAGTACATTAATGTAGAATATTGAACATATTACTGATTCAATTTTTTTTTCGAATAAATCGATTTATAAAAAAAATAGTTTGCATTATCATATTGTTAACATTTGCATAAGTGGTTAATTCATAAAATAAAATGTGTTTACATTTTATTAATTTAGTCCATAAACATTTTCTTAAGATTATCAATGATTATATTTTATAGAATAATATTGATTTGAGCTAAAGTAATAGCTATAATTTCAAATCCATTTAGTATTCATGTTTAATAATGTTTGTATGCATAAAAAAATAAAATTTAGAAGAGTAATTGTGTTTTTCATCATCTAATTAATTATAAATTATTTATTAATGAATTCCAATCATTAAAAGTTCGAAATGTGTATATTTTCTAAACATCGGTTAGTAAATCCTTTAAGTTATTCTGTTGCACAATTATATTATGCTTCTTATATAACAATATATATTTTTTCTCAGTTTAATTCTAAAATCAAACATTTATAATAATGTTAACAATATGAGGATTATTGTTTATTAAAATATACTAGTTTGAATAGTATGTTATTATAGGTACATCGTAAATGCACCTACTCATAGTAGTAATTATTTTTAAGGTTGGTTAATAACATACGTACACTGTTTATTTTATGAATTTCATATAATATAATGATAATGCATGTAACACCTAAGTATACTCTTTATAAGTACCTATATATAGTTTTATTAAACAATCATAATATTTAGTCCAATTTAAATTTTCATATATTTATTTATTGTTATTATTATGTATTTGTTAAATTTCAATAATCCAAGATTAATTAGCTTGAAGATTATTTATATTATACTGATACATTTTAAATTTATATTTAAATATTTTATACGTTTTAACTAGCATTGCAATAATAAGTATATAATTATAATGTCCTATTGGTGCACACACATTTAACAATATTCTGTAATTTACAAGAAAATGAAATAATATTTAAATGTAAGTGTAAACCTTATAAGTTTTCACTTCTTGAGCTATAAAATAAATCAATTTTCAAAACTTTATTCACTATTTGAAACATTTAATTATTTTTGTAAAAATTATAAACATATACGATAGTTATTAAATAAAATTATTCATTGTAAGTGGTTATTTTTCCTAGAATTTATTACAAAAATATTAAAATTAATAAATTGTAGCAATCTTAGTATTGACGATTTTATATTTTGGCTATATTTTTTGTATTGTAAACCTACCAGTTAATACTGAGCTTAATAGTTTAGATTATTTAGTGTTTATTTTGATTCGATGTTATATAATTTATATGGTATAGCCGTATAGGTAAGTAGTATTTAAGTCCATAGACTTTATACCATTATAACGTGAGAGTCATTTATGAAATACATAATCTTTTTAAAAGGCTGTATACTTTGATCAAACACTATGTTAAAAACAAGATTTTTAAAATATAAAAACTGTTAGCAAAAATGAATGCTAAAAAAACCCCTTCCTTAAAAAAGAAAAAAATTGTATTCTTTGTTAAACATTTGTGGTTTGCTTTGTAGTATTTAAATTTTTCAAATGCGTTGTGGTTTTATTCTTACAAAAAGCGATGTAAATTATTATAGCCGGACACGCATCTCATAGGATTTTTAAAACCTACCCCCTTAATAGTTTACGCGGAAAGCCATCGACATTCAAAGAGCATTCTTCGTGAAAAGGATGGGGGAAGCGACCAGTTTATAGTGTGGCGATCGTGTTAAAAAGTTTTTATACGACCGAATCGTTTGTATCGGTTAACTCGTAGAATAGAGTAAAAAACTCATTTGGAAGTTTTTATACGGATAAACTTTTATAAAGATTGTGTTTTTTCTTCTGATTTTTTAACATATGTATATTATATATATATATATATATATATATGCATATATTGTCATATCGATCTGTCTACATACATGTATGTGTGTGTCATTAACTACCGTATACGAAAAAGTATATACGACGTTATATATAGGTATGCGGAAATGATTTATATAATATAGAATTTGGAAGATTCACTTAATCGAGAAACGTCACTAAGCATTAACATGAAACGACGACAATTTTGACACCATCGTCTTCATGTAAATATACACATATATATATATGCATATATAATGTGAACGCACATCACGAAGACACGTCGACGATATACGTTTAATTTTTCCGACGAATTCGTGGCCCGCACCCGACAACATGCTTTGGATGACCCCAAGTCACAACGTTTACTGACCTCTCTCAAATTCCGGAGTGCGGCACGGTCGTCATGACGGTGTGCTGCAGATCTCCGTGAATTCTGCAGTGAAAAAAACACCAAACTAAACAAAAACTCACACGCACACTCGCGAAACGATTTACCGTCGGTTTTACCGGACGAAGCCAAACAAATTTTCTTATAAAAAAAAACCAAAAAAAAAAAACACACGAAACAAAAACCAGCAAACGTTTAAAGCGGGCGGCGCGAATGTGACGACACGATTGGAAAATATTGTAATATTATTATAATACCACAAGGTATGCGACGATCTCGACGGCGGACGAAAATCGCGAACGGACAGACGTGCGAGACCGGCGCTCGCGTTCGGCGACGGAGTAGGAAATGATTCGATGGCGAGCTTTTTTCCCGCCCGGCCTGCACCATCACGGTGGAATCACGTCGAGCAAGTTTTATGCAACCGATGGCGCAACGTAGCGGACTTTTCCGGAACCGGGACGACCGCAAGCGGTGTCTGACGGCCGTGTATACCTCGCACACCTTTTCGACCGGTGAATTATAATTATCATTTATCATTTATCATTTATTATTATTATTATTGTAATCGGTGAATCGCTCCTATAATCTCCCTCCGCAGCCTCTGGTTCGATCGCGTGACGTCTTCGGCGTTATAAGATTAAAAATATTAAAAAGATCCGTCGTCGCGTGACAGACCATTTTTTTCACCCATCGCGTTACAGTACAATTTGTACATAAAAGGATATCTTTTTTCTTTTATTTTCACGTGTTTTGTGCTCAGATTTACATTTCAAACGGTCTTACACTCCGATAGTCCGATATTCAAATGCTTATAAATAATAAAATATTGGTTTATTAATATTCGATGTGCATGTACATTTTCAGTTCCAGTTCAGGAAAGTATTGCGTTCTTTATCAATGAAATATAATTAAAAATATTTTAATAAAAAAAAAAAAATAAAATATATCTTAAAACTATGTATGTATAAAAACAGCCATATAAAAATATATTGTGTTATGTTTTTTTTCTTACTTATTTTTACAATTCATTAAAATGCAATACACAATATGAAATGTCGAATAGTTTTTTTGATCTAGTTAAATTATTACTTGTATAAAACGTGTTAAAAAAACTATTTATGTTAAATAAAATATACAACATACATTATATTTTTTGTTCTGTATTTTATAATGATACATATTATATTGAGTTAATAAGCAATGCCATTTAAGAACAATACATCACGCGATGAAATCTAATGGTACTCTAAGTGTACAAAAACACGAAATATATCCAATACCTACCTAATAAGAGTGTACTTTTATAATTATTTTTGTATAAGAAAACTTATCCATGGAAATGCATGATCATTATTCATAGACTTAAAATATATTAATAAACTTTATAAACATTTTTTAAGTATAAAAAATAATAATATAGTAATATTTATTGTATTTTTTATTTTATTATTTTATTTTTTTAAATATTTTATATCTTTTCTGTATAAATATTTATTTATTTTTTTAATCACAACAAAAATAAATATATGGTTCTTATGTATGAAAAATATTAAGATCTTTATTGGTGCACTACACAATATTTAAAAGACAATTGTCAATAATTAATATCATAGAATAAACCACCAAACATTTTCACAAAATCTGTTACTATATTCTTTTATGGATCGAACGTTAATTCACCGTATACTCCCACAATCTCACTACAAATTATCACAGATGTATAATTAGAATTCATCGGTCTATACGTCTTAGCCTTAAGTATTAGCTAATATCACAGTTTTAAACAAATAATATAAAATATGTAAATAATATAATGTGACATATCATATATTTTATATTTAAATATATCAGTCATGTTATTTTATAAAGTTAATAGAATACAAATTAAAAGTTTAATAATTTACTGTAATATGAATTTTATTATGGATAAAGAAACCGAAACTAAATTACTTTTATCATAACTTATTAAATATGAAAAAAAAATGCATTTAAATATCCATTAAATATTTTTTGTCATTAAGTCATACATAAATATACTAGGTGATTCTCAAACAACTCATTATTTCAAAATCTATTAACATTTTTGAAAATATTATTTTTACAATATTTCCGGTCAAAATAAAATACTATATTTTATAACATTTTTATGGTTGTTTTTTTTTTTTTTTTTAATTTTTACTTATTTGAATGACAACAAAGATTTAAATTAATATTTTGAAGCAGAATATTTTCCAGAGTACTTTGATACATAAAAATTTAAATACGGAAGAGTAGTTTATGAGTTCATATTATTTAAAATTAAAGTAAGCGCAGAGTAGTAGACCAACATTTTGTGAGGTGTGATCATATTTTTCCACTCCGCTCATCTATATTTTAAATACTTATAACTAGAGTACGGATTTTGAAGCAATAAAAAACTAAAGAAAAGCACTTAAAATAAAGCAATAAAGCTCTACAAATCTTCTAAGAAAGCTTAAAAAAAATTATTAAATTAAAACCATTCATTTATTAAATTATTAAAAATAAAATAGATTTCTATTTACAAGCATGCTGACTACTGTTTTTCTTCAGTTAATTTGTAAATTAAATTTATTATATTTAATATAAAAATAAATTAAATAATATCTTCAAAATGAATTACGTACCTATATCACCGAAGAAGAATTATACAATTTAAAAAAAAAAAAAAAAAAAAAAAATAATAAAAATCTTCTCAGGAGCAATATTAATAATAATTTCCACCGATAAATCAATGCATTAAATCCTAACGCAATACAATTGATTGAACCATTTCATCGGAACACATTAAATAATTAAAAAAATTGTTGTGTTTTTTTTGGTGGGAATTCATGTGAAAAAATATTTTCAAAAACATAGAGAGTAATAACATTAGTCAAAGTATAAGATAGCATAAGATCATTTCTAAAAAAATCAAGACTCATATTATTGCCATGAATACAAAAAAAATCTTCCTACTGTGAAAAAAATACGCCTTATTCTCTTCCTGTGATTTGTCACTGAAAGGTATATATGCACAGTAATAAAACTAATGTCAAACCATTTTGTCACTCAGATAAATGTTTCCAGTTTGTAATTTGCCACCTTAACTCTTTTTATCGAGTGCACTAGAAATTTATGTACTGTAAAACCCGTATCAAACAACTTGGATCGTTACATATTCTTTAGGAGATTATAGTACTCTCTATTTATTGGTTTTGTTTTATACAAGCCAATTTAATATGTTGTTAAAGCTTGCAAAATAAAATCGACAAGGAAATAATCGAAACAAATTTTGACGAGCTGTCAAATGCAAAATAGCTGAAAATGGGAAAAAAATTAAAAATTAAAGGGATAATTTGATAAGAAACGTACTCAATACTCATGTATTATTAGTTCAAAATATGTTACCTTTTAACATTTAATAAAAATTTCTGAAACAAAAAAAAATCATTTTTTTTTAAATGTACAATAAAACGTTTTCTAGAATTTATATTATAGCTACCAGATTGAATTACAAAATACAACTGGTTAGATTTTATTTTATTTGTACCTTATATTTAACACAATTATTTTATTTTTTGTTGTTCACAGATTCTATGTGATGTTGATATTTTTCAATGATACGTTTTTTTTTTTCGTCTTCAGGAGATAAATGTAATTTACAATATTCCATGTAAACCTACAATTGAAAAAAAGTTAATTAAACACTAAACAGAGATCAAATATTTCAAAGGTTATATTTATGATTTCCCAGTACGGCAAACCAAGTATCACTAACAAACACTTTTAAATTCTGAACGAAGCAATGCATTTATTGGTTTTATATTGATGTATTTTCAGAGGGGTGGTTTTGAATAGAAAATTGGATCTAATTTATAATCTAAATAGGTTCAAATTAAAAATCCTAGGTACTTATTTTTATAATTCAGATACAAAAAAAAATATACGGAAAAAAAATAATTCTTAGTAAGTAAATATGTAAATTTAAATGTTGACGAAATTTATGTTTTTTTTAGTTTAACCTGAAAATTAATTAAACTAATTAATATAAAACAAGCAATTTGCAATTAATATTTATACTATCATTTGCAAATTTTCTAAATATTTTTAATCTATTTATAGACATAAGAAATTCTCAATTATTTTATTATTATTTTTTTTTTATAATTGTCAAATAAAAATTATTCACTGGGAAAAAATTCTTGAAAATTTAATCAAAGCTTCTTTTAAGTTATTGATTTATCAATAAAAATATTAAAAATGTATGTACACAATATTTTTTTATAGGCGTTTAAAATTAAAATTGTACACACAGAACACATTTTAATTTACAATTTGGATTAAATTACATATTTAAAAAATAAATAACGATGATCATTATTTTATTAATAAACATTATTCATAGGAACATCAAGTATGTACGTTTTACGTATAGGTATTTTATTATTTTGAATTTCTCTACACGTTATGAAATGTTTGATTTATTATAAGATATTATCTATTTAAACTGTGAAACCATTTTTGCTGTTTTACGGTATATTTACAAAAAGATAAAATTACAAAATTATGTAAATATATGTTATTATAATAATTAAATACTAGATGATCCAAAAAAAAATTATATTAACCTACTATAATGCTAAAATTAAAATAATGGCTTTAATAACTGTATCAAAAAACCATATCTTGAAGTATTCTAAGTGATATAGGTTGAAAGACCGTTTCCGCTCAAAATCGTTTTCGTATACATTGAGACATAATCACTGAATTCAAATTAAACACACCATATGCCATAATAGTGACTTACTTGACACCAATTTACAACAACGGTACCCACACTTCTCTTTTTTTTAGATTCTGAGCGGAGAGAGGAATGTATTGGTTTTACAACGATGTTTATTTCTTTTTTATTCTGTAAACACTTTTTTCTCCCCCTAAACTTGCTTGAAAGAACAAGTGTAGCATATTTTCTAAAAGGTAATGTTCTTGAGCTTGTACTTTAAAGAGGTCATTTTTCGATTTTTGAAATGATACTCGAAATAAAAGCGGTTAAAGGAGAAAAAATGTACAACTTCACGATTATGTAGGTAATATAAAATAATTACGGCTTTGTTTATCACCGTAGAAACGGATAAAATTAAATAAAAAAAATCCCCTCGTCCGCTCAAAATCGTTTTTTATCGAATGCAATCATATTGCATTCAAATCGAATAACTTCAGTAAAATTACACTATCTTGTCCGAGGACTGAAGAGATGATGGACAAACATCCACCACCAACATGCACTGACCTACTTTATTTAATTGAACTCATATTTTCTTATGACTTTAAATTTTAAAATAATCGTATAACAGTATCTATAATACATCAGGTAAGCTAAGCGAAACAAGCACCAACATGATAATATAATCTCTGTATTTTGTTCGTTTTTTCAAATTGTTTTTATAATTTTCAAAAACCTTGACTTGACTTAATTAGTCATTTCGTTTGTAACATCTACCTAACAATTTTCTTCATCGTCTATTTCAAATTTGTTAAATAAAATTATCCACGTGAATGGATAAAAGTTGTTTGATCATTCGACCGTGTTATTAAGCGTTGCCACATTTTTTTCAGTAAAGTAACGCTCCAATTATTCAATTCCTCTGATTTCACTCATTATTTTTCCTACTTTTTTCATTCCTTAAACAATGCAACACTGCAAATTTTTCTCGATAAATTGAATCTTAAATTTTACATGAAGTGTATTATTTTTTGTTCATGGCAATAACAACAATCACAGAAAAATAAAAAAATGAATACGTCTGATTGTTAGTAATTAACATTCATTATTATGAAGAAATTTTCTGTATTAACATTTTTTTTAAAAATACTTTAATAAACACTATACAATTATTTTCATTAACATTTTAGGTTAAACTAATTAAAATTACTTTATAGTACCTAGGAATATAATTTAAGTATCAACTACAATATTTTCTATTATTAAACCTTCGATTAAATATACAAATGGCAATATATGATTCACATTGAACGATCAAAAAAAATGGGTAATGAGTTCAGATGTTGTTTACTGCGGATGATAAAACCAAAAATGATTACCAAAAAAAAACCATGTAAACGTGGTTATATAAATGTTTATGAAAATGTTTTTTTTTTTGTATTACTTGAGTTCATGACAAGCAACATTTTTTATTTAAATAAAATGATGCATTTTACTAGTTATATTTTTAATTTTTTGAATGACAAATAAATAAATTTCTTATTTCATTTTCCGAATTATTTTTTTTTAATGTTTATACATAAAAATCAAAAACTAAATTAATATTTTTTCCGAAATATTAAGTTTAAAATGTATGTTGTAATTATAAAAAAATATAAGTAAAATAAGATTTTAATAACATTTATATTTTTAAAAAAGTTAATAATTTTTGAAATTTAAAGTGTTAATTGTTAAAAGAATCATTTTGTAGAAAACTATTTTTGTAAACAATATGTTGATTATTAATATTTTCAGTTTATTCGCAATGTGAAAAAAATGTATTTATTACTATTATTTTATTTTTATATTTCAGTTGTCTCCATCAAAATTTTAAGAATAATAAATTCTTTCATTTGTATTTTCCATCTAGTATAGCTTACTATTGTACTATTGTTAATATTCACGTTAACGTCGCACATTAGAGTATAAATTTAATTAAAAAATTATACGATATTCTAAAAAAAAAAACATTTTTTTTTATGTTTGAGGCATAATATTATCTACATAATGTTTGTAGTTCATAAATAACAATTAAATATATTATATTTAATCGTTCTTTCAGCTAAAACCAGCTAATGATTCTTCTAAAAAAATAACATTATTTTAATTAATATATTATAATAATATGTATAGTTATTACAAGCTTCTAAAAAAACGGTAGTATTTAAATACTATACTTGGAACGTTTCAACGATGCCTACTTTAAATAGGTACTAAAATTTATAAGAATTTATTATGACTCATAAATTAAAATTACTATTTATTATTATACAAATTATTAATATTTGTATCGTTTTTAAATAATATATTTTCATAGTTACATACAATTTAGTAACGTATACATTAACACACTACTAGAATAATCATAATATTATATTCTTTTTATTATCATGAGAATCATTATATGATATAATTCTTATTGATAAAAAAATACAAGAGAATTCAACAATACATTAACCATAATAAAACAGTTAATATAAGAAAAAAATATATATATCTTTCACCAAACAACGCCTGAACTCACCGTCTCAAAGCATCGAAACTACTATGAAATATTTTAAAACATTAGTTTTTAACAAAACAGTGGATATAACTATAAAAATCAGTACTAAATGCGTTATTTATACTTTAAGTAAATTGATGATTTATGATGTTGGTAATATAACACTTTGACCATCTAAGTAAGATAATATTAAAACTAATGTACCAAACATTAGATCCGATTAGTTACCAACAGAATTATTGCAATCAGCTTTAAACACATATATAATATATATTATAATATATTTACAAACAAATTAAATGGATACTAGAAGGACAATTAAAAAAAAAAAAAAAAATGAACTATGATAAAAGTAGCTTATCTAATTCATTTTTTAAATTCTATATTTTAATGATACAGATTTTAAAAATATAATTTAATTGCTATTTTTTTCTTATACACAGTAGGTATGTTGTACTTTTCAGAACACTAGAATTATTAAAGAAAAATAACTGTAAACGATGAAAACAAACTAATATTTTTGTAAAGTAAATAAAGTAAATAAATATCTTCATTCCCTTATAAAGTCTTACTTGTATGCTGACTTATGAATTTTCATTTTTCATTGGTCATTATTTTAAAACTGAAATGATTATAACAATATCTTTGAGATGGTATAATTTTATTTAATATTGCCCACACAATAAAGAAAACTTGTTTATTTTTCTTTTCTAAAATCGTACAAACCATTTTCATTTCATTATGCTACAACTGGCGTTATAAAATAAATACAAATAACATTAATATTATTTTTGTTTTTAAATAAAATGCCAATAATAGTACATTTTTTTAACATTATTTTTTTTTATTAACAATTTTTAGTTTAAATTATTAACTTATTTTTTTAGTTTTCACTAATTATTTGTTTCAATAAAGTAACAAAACAAACTTATGCAACCGAAAAAAACCGTTCATCACTTATTTGTAGTACAATTAGAATTCCAATATCTTACTTTTGAAAGTTCATAAGACCTCTCTAAAAGATTTCTCCGTTATTTTCCAAAATTAATGAATATTCACATTACCCATAAAGTTCTATTTCTCCGAACTAACACGATATGTTTTGAGTACTGTTTCGTTTTGTGTTACTATTGTATAAGTTAACGAATTTCT
This sequence comes from Aphis gossypii, assembly GCF_020184175.1. NCBI lineage: Eukaryota > Metazoa > Arthropoda > Insecta > Hemiptera > Aphididae > Aphis > Aphis gossypii. The sequence goes on from NC_065530.1 coordinate 79,510,917, forward strand.
GTCTCTACATTCAAATTCTTTCAATGATTTAATCAAAAATTTCTTGCATGGTACACCAATAGTATATGCATTTAAGTAGATAACAACTTTCAGATTGGCTTTCAATTTTCAAAACTTTTAAGAATGAGTCATTTTTCAACATTTTAATTAAAATCATCACAAATGTGTTCTATGAACCATAATATCACAAAAAATCCTATTTCGGTAAATGTATTATTATATTATATTATATTTCTTAATCATCTATGAATTTAACCGCAATTTAATAAATTAAACTATTAGACAAGTATAGAGTTTAAATGATACATTACTAAAATTACTACCTTTAAATCTGAAACAGTGAGCCACAGATTATTAATATTGTAGTTAATTAATTATTCTAGTTTTGAAAAACGATAACATTTAAAAAATAATTTTTCCTTTAAATGCCTATAGTGGTTTGAGTAATAATATCCAAAATCCAATTCCAAGATTTTAAACAATAAGTTATTGGTAATTTAAATGCTTTCTTGGAGATCTGATTCTATAACATTTTTAATATATTGTTATAATTTGTACAACAATGTTAATTTTAACATTGCTATATTAAAATACTATCGGAAAATTAACTGTAGTAGGAAGTTGCCAAGGCTGATACCTTTAGAGTACGAGCCAATAATTAATTTATTGTTTAAATGTTCCATTAAAAATATACAATTATTTCAATAAAAATCAACAAACCTTACGCCATGCCATTTAGTTCGAATCCAATGAATAATTTATGTTCATAATAATAAATTGTGACGCGTTTAATCGAAATTTCAAACTGAAGTAAAGACCGTGATTATTAATACCTATTACTTTCCACTGCCACAGACTCAGTGGTGATAAGGCAACCACCCCTTAGGCCGTGATTTTTTTTTATATAATTCTAATATTCTATAATTTCTTATAAGAGCTAGACGTCATGATTGCCTTGAGTAGAATTTTACATTATACCAACTCCTCATACGTATATTATATATAATATAATATTACTGGTGTTTCATATACATATATATGTTTTTAATACACCCATTCCTCTTGATCCGTGGATGACAAGATTTAAAATATTCCATGTCAAAAAATAAAATCATCACATACATAAACAAAACGTAGATGAGTTAAAATTTTCAATGTTTCATAGATAATAATAATGTATTATAAAGATTTTGCATGCGTGTTAAACCGGAAAATAAACGACGGACAACGAAGCAAACAAAAATCGTTTGGAAACAATAATGACCACAACGAGCCACACAAATTTTCACATACGGTACCTTAACTTACCCGAAGTTTTTACGGTCAAGAAAAATGTTGTGAGGAGAGAGGGGAGGGGTAGCGAGTTATTTGTTTTTATATACGTACAATTGGTAATCTAATAATGTCGCTTTCCCATCCAGGCTCTAAATCAATTCTACAGACCGCACAATGAGCCCGACATTCAGGACCCCTTTTTAAACGGTAATGTTGATGCACACGTAAAAAAGCTGTCATTTCACGCCTTTGCAATTACACATTGTTTGAGGCATTCAAAGGTCATGACGCATAATACATGCGTTTTCCGTTTGCATAAATATGAACCCTGTATTATATTACGATGGCGATGACGATAATGATGATGATGATGATGGTGATGATGATTATGATAATATCACCATGCGATAGTCCTTCGAGTTTTCGCCCTACCCCTCTGAATCGAAAAATTATAATTGATGTCCTCACACAATATAATATCGCACAATTAACGATTGGGTAAAATTGTTTTTGTTCGAGTGGCGCATATGGCGAACGTGCATAATGCATATGTACGATATCAGTATTATACTCGACAACAGTTTGTCGATGATAAATAGAAACGGTCTTGTCGTATTGTTGAACACCGTTTACATGCATTTTATGCAACATCAATACACACCCACACGTCAGATCAGTACATATACAATATTATACATATAGTGTCTTAACTATTATAGTTCATGACAAACATTTGCAGCATATATAGATAACCTATATTGTTTGAAGTATAGAATAATTTTTTTAACCTTTTGATTTTAGATGAAGCATAGATTTTAAATATTCAAAAACAACTTACTGACTATTATCTATTATTATGATTAAATATCAAAAACATGTATCTACGATTATGAAATTTGTTAAAAATTGTTCAGCTGTTATTATTATACTTACTATTACTTTGTAGGTTTCACTTTTTGGCTACTAGTATCGTGGCATGGTGTGAAACAGTGGAAGCACCAGTCGTCTAACGGCGCTGATAATGTTAAGCGAGCGGTTCCTTTACTAGTTTCCGAATGAGTGACTACCTGGGAATTTGAGCAACACACACGTCATGTTCTAACCCAACCATAGTCGTCGAGATGAATAGTATTTAGGCTGTATAAGACATACAGAATTTTATTAACATAAAAAAAAATGTATATTAGTATGAAATATGTAATATTTCATATTAATGCATTATTACAAAACATATGTTAGTATGATGTATATGGTACAGTAAAACTAATTTAATCGTTAAAATTTATTTTATTTGAATGTATATCTAAATACTTAATTCATACTTTAACATCTGATATAGACATATCGATTTTTTAGTATCATACCAACGAATGGCATAATATTTGTCTCGACTTATAATTGTACATAATTATAATAATTAGTAATATCTAATGTGCTTAAACGTATAATATTAATAATATGTATTTGAAAATAGTCATGAGTTTTAAATTTTTGTTTTATGATATCCTATTTTTGTTAAAAATGTTACCGTTTTAATTATTTTATTTTTATTTATATACGTTTCATAAATGTTATCTAATATTGATTTTACTCGTGTAATGTATAATACTATATTATACTGTGTAAGATCAGACATAAATAAACTTAAAGAAGTGTAGGTACCTACTTAAAACAAAAACTTTAACTGTATTATTTATATTAAACATACAGTAAGTAAATAAGAGATTAATAAGGGTTGCAGACAACTCTTTTTGTCATTTCCAAAATAAAACAATTTCATTCAATCAATCATATTAAAGTAAACAAATTGTTAAAATATTAATTTTTCTCGTTGGTATTTAAAACATTACCTATATAGTATAATATAGTATACTTTATACAGTATATTATAAGTACCTATATTGAAGTTATACAATAATTAGAAATGAAAATCATTTTATCGTAATAGTATTTGGCTTTTGAACTATAGTTATGATAAACATTCGTCGAGCCTATCGGTTTGATTTTCTTGAAATGTTTACTGATTTATCCTGGGCGTGTGGAAATTAACGACAACAACTGTCACGTTACGGTAAAACTAGTAGTTCTTACCATTTATAGTAGCCGTGTTCAAGTTTACACGAATTTATATGACATCATTATAATGTCTAAATTCGTTTACATTTCCAGCCGACTAAGTCATGCTTTGCACTACATTGTTATAATCATTTATCCATGTGATCCATATTATGGTTTTAAAATATACAGCTCGAAACATTTAATGTCAATTATATGCATCGCTATTTTCCGTTGTACTTATGTCAATAATTAATAATTTAGTAAACGCAGATAACAATCATAGGACTTCGATTGAGTTCCTTTGTTGATCTTATCTAGAATTGCGAGAGAGCTATTCACACATTTACACATTTACACTTGACAATACAAATATTTTGGAAAATGTATTAATTTATTTAGCGATTGGCTTTTATTGTATTATTTTCAGTTATATATTCAATTCTCAATACCAAGTTAGTAAAAAATAATCAAAAATTAATTTTGTTATTTTTATAAAGTTACATTAATTTCAGTTAATAATAAAATATAAATTAATGCCAAGGACATGATGATGTTTTTAGGGTAATTAATTATACAGTTTGCAATTTTACGCAGATTTTTTGTACACATAGATAAAAATATTTTAGCTGAGACAAAACTCTTAAAGCAAAAAAAGTTTACGATAATTATTGTTATAATTAGTTGTTGTGAATTAATAATTCATAATAATAAATATAGGTAATAATATCCACCCAAGTACATATGATCTATGAATTAAATACAATGTGTTAATAAAAAGTTCTTTATTTTTTGTTTTACATAAATATACTTTTTCATCCATTTGTGAACTTATACATCATACAATTTTAATGACGTAGAAATGTCCCAAAAGGTTTTTCGCACATGGCGAAATAATATATTAAAAAGGCGAAAAATACAATGTATACATACTTTTTAACGATAACAGAATTTTATTTGAATTTAGTCCTCTATAAAAGTTATTAAAATTTTTAATTATTTATTTAATAACTTTAAACGCTATGTAGCTTTTATAAAACAATATCGACATGAATACTATTATTATTTATACTGCACTAATATTTGCGAATTGTGATTGAAACTGTTATAACATTATTTTAAAAGAAGTACTTTATGGATAAAATAGAACAGTTTACTTTTTTCTTTTTCATCTTTTTTATTAATCTTAATTCTTAAAGCATTTACCGGTTTTACGTGCATTTAATGACTGACACCACCCATCAAGATCGTTCCTTCAAACGTTTTACATTAGTTTAAACATACTTCATTATCTCTTAATCAGTATTTTGTATACTAAAACAATGGTATGTCATTATTTTACACAAAAAATGTGGGTACCAGACTTTACGACACGGTGACAAGGTTAAATATTTGGTAAGAATGTATATGCTCTATTATTTATCGCCGTATATCAAAAGTTCACCAAGGACACAAATCAATCAAAGGATTTTTATACTACAGGTGAATGACATTCATATGTGATGTACACATTGACATTGTGTATAGTTAAAATCCACCTTAAAACTCTAACTGCAAAGGTCATTAATTTTTTTATGCTATTTTATACAATATAAAATAATAAAACTATTTGTATTTTAATATTTCTCTTGATTGGTTCTAAAAAGTAACGATATAATGTTTTTTGTTTGGAAATCGAAGATAATTATTCCATAGACGTCCCTAATATGTTCTGCTCTTTTCTTTTGTCTTCGTTGGATCCGCATTTTGTCATCTTTTATTTCACCCTTAGTATCACTCCAAATAAAATGAAGTCTCTCGATGATGACATCATGAAATTTTCATGTATAAGACGAGTGTGGGCAGTGTGGTCGATTGTTAGGTTAGGTTTATTATATTTTCTTGTACTCGCGGTTTTATTACAAACTATATGAGTATAAAGTAACAAAATTAAAATAATAGATTCGCAGCGAAGAGCACAAAATCTTCTAAAACAAAATCGTCTTGACAGATATTATTATAGTAAAATAAGTTATAATTATTAATTATTAGATCCAAGAAAGCTTATCGGAACAACTGACGGGACAACTGAAATTCAATGATTTGCTCCATTAGTCCAACCGACATACTAATATAAGATATTTGTTTATACTATGATTAAATCATTGATAACTTCTTAGCTATTACATCATTCACAGATATTGACGAAATTATTATTCAACTCAACGGACCAAATAAAACCTATTAATTATTATCTTAAAATATTGTATTCCATTAGGTTACCCATATTAACATATTGACATACAACATTAAATTTAAATCAGGAACCGAACCGAAAAGAGCCGATTAACAAAAACAAAACCATGTATAAATTATAAAACCGAAAATAACCATAACATTTATTTTAAATTTTTAAAATATCTTAACCGAGACCTAAAGCTTTTTAGAAAAATAGAAAAGAATGGGGGTTTTCATAAGTATTAAGTAAGAGAAAAAATACTGTAAAAAGTACTTGTAAATCTGCATTATGATATTTCCTATGCGACTTCATATGTAGGTATTTTGTAACCATAGTACTTATATTATATTCTTAGAAGATAATTTATCTTTCATATTTTAATGTCGATCCAATTTATAATTCGCATTCAATTATAGAATAATATTTTATAAAACTACAAATTAAATATTAGTACAGTTAACTTATAGATAGGTACTTTAAATTACTTTTATATTAAATACATTGGAAAATTTAGTATGTGTTTGTTTTTTTATATTAATATTTTCAAATAATTATAATAATAATATCAATTTTATACATGATAAAATATTTTTGACGCTTTTAAGCTATACATTTAAAACTTTTTTAATTAATAATTTAATTCAATGTTTCTGCTTGAACTTGAAAATAAAAAAAGTATAAATTTTCTCGAATATGCAAAAGAACAATGAATCATAGATATGTTTAAGTGAGAATTTTTCTATAAAACTACCTAGTTTAAAAAAGTTGCTATGGTTACGTAATTACATGCATCAGTTGCGGAGGATAACTATCTAGGCACTGTGATGCAAAAAATATGAGAAAAAATAACATTATACCTAGCTCAAAAACATAATATTTAAGTTAAAAAATAAAATTGTAGTGAAGGGTGAATATCGATATTCCAAGTTCTTACTGATACACTACATTTTGACCTTTTAAACATCCAAGACTTAACCTAAACCCTCAAAATAATTGTAAAAAGACTCGAACATTAATCTTAACCGTTAAAATTATTATAAGTCTCGAGTTCCTTCATTTAAAATGTAAAAATTATTTATATAAGTATTTTTAATACTGTTATCTTAAAATTGTATTTTTACTTAGTCTCGGGTTCATAAAAATATATGTGATTAAAATATTTACTAGTGGATAGTTTGCTAGTATTGCACCCATTCAAGATCATTACTACAGTTTCGTGATTTATCCGTTTGCTTGTATTATACGCCCGAACAGCCGTTAAAACACTCGTCGCAATAAAAATTCTACAAATCCAAAACAAACCGTTCCATAATATATTCGTCATGTGTTTTATATACATTTATACGTACATGTGCAGTATATATAGGTCCCCGTGGTAAAGGTGTTTTTGAAACTTTACACGTTAGGTTTTTTCTGATTTTAATTGATCGCTTACGGCCGTAAAAAGATGTAGGGATTGTAAAAATGGCTCCTATTGTCATTGTTAGCCAAAGGGACATCGTTAAAATTTTGTTCCACCAGTACATGTACCTATATATGATGTATAAAAGGGAACGTTTGAAAACCGAGACACTACGTTGTATTTTTGTAATGTTTTTTTTTTTCTTTTTTACCTTTCTTCTATCTCTTTCCTCTTCCAGCGTTAAGTATATTATATTACGACCGAGTATCTATCCCATCTGAGATTTATATAAAATGAAAAAAATATCCTATAATACAATAGATTGAGCGTAATATAATTTAAAAACTCCATGTGTATAACAAATAATTTCTAGCAGATTTTCAATTGAATATTGCTAAATAATAATATGTAGAACTTATGTAATGCAGTTATTCGATATCATAATGTATAAATACCCAATCGAAATAAGTTTTGTGTATCAAATCTACTTGAATTCATATAATTATATAATTTATTAACATGAGTTATTTGCCTTATGAAATGTTCACTATTCACCACAACTCACAATCACTAAATGACACTTTGTCCTGAAGATTTTTCATAATTAAAGTTTGAAATTTATATAAACATACAAATTTGTATGACTTGTGTGAAAGTATATACTCTTTGCATTTTAAAAATCCTATTAAACAATATGATGCAATCAATCAATAAGTGTTTAGATAATTTTATTGTAATTTTTATAGGATAGCAGTAAATCAGTATTTAAGAAAACAGAAGCAGTTCTAATGTATTCGGCTAACTTTAGCTTTATACAAAAATACAATATTATTGACATTTCTATATTTAGCACTTTTTATGATTGAAAAAACTGTCAAAAATGTGTCAAATGTATTAAAATTGTGTCTATAAAGTAATTTAGTTTATTTCTAAAAATCAAAACTGATAGCCATGTTATATAATATTCATAACGTTTTGAGTATAACAACTTATACTCAATACATAAATCATACAATACTACTTTAAAAACATACTTAACTTGTTAACCAAACTTCAATAAATTTAATATTGGTAGATACCTACAAATATAATTTTGTAGTCGCTATACGTATAATATTACTAACAAAAGTAATTTTCGCACACCCTCAAAACTCAGTCTATTTTCCATTTACGTTAAAAGTTCAATTTCGATTATGTACAATATTAATGTGCATGTACTTTGTTTATCTCACTACAGTGCTACAAAACCTGAATACGCTCTCTGTTGTACATTCCAAGTCTCCTAATTCAACCTCATTCTTATTATTGATCAACTCTTCGAATGTGTCAACCTTAATGTTTTGTTTTGACAGTAGAATCATTACCGTCAAGGTAAACATAACAATGTAATGAATTCGGATTTCAGTATAGTGCCCTGTGAACACATCTACAAATGGAATATCTCTCGAAAGACACAATTCAATAGATTTGCCAGCATATTGTCCTTTCCTTTCTCTTTTATTATAAAATTATGATTAAAGAAGTGATAAATAAATAATAATAATAAAAAAACATGAACATTTTTGAACAAATATAAAAACATAGAATAATGTTCAATAAATAATAATGTACACCATTATGATGTAATATAATCATTAATCAGATATTAATTTTTGGTGACAAAGATTGTTTCAATGCAATAATTAAACATTATATATTTAGTATTAAATTATAAAAAATAAAAGCTACTTAAACTGTAATCGTAAATTCATAATATTTATTGTATTAATATTATATTATTATGTTGCTTTTTAAGCATGCCTTTATGTTATCGAATAACAATATTACGCCAGACAAACTGCTGTTATAATTATCATAATATAACTTATGTATACATAACCCAAATAGCTCTAACATTTAAATATAAATTGATAAAATATATAAAAATTTAGCTAGGTAACGACATTATCGTATTGTAATATTGTTTTTTTCCTATAAATCAATTATTCTAACTTTTGGTCTAGCGATCATCATGATTCACTCGTGCCTTTTTTTGCGTTTTAGCCTAAAGGGCAATATTTTCACTCCCTAGAGTATGTACAATATTGGTTTGTTCCTCCCACGTTCTACTCTTTATCCAGTCCTGCAAGACCTAATAATAAGACTAGTCACGGGACCGATAGAATTCTCAGAAAAACAAAAACAATTTCATCGTAGTATTTTCAATTATAAAACTATAAAAAAATTGAAACCGAATTTTTCTTTTTGATGAATCGATGCCACTTTATGAGTTTATATTATTTTGAGTCCTATTTCCAAACATTTTAAAAACTAAGAAATAAGTTAATGATTGATGACTAGGCATTCAATTCAATTATATATTATTCTGTTTAATTTAAATATATTTTATTGTCTTAAGAAGTGATAGTATTATATAGGCATCGTTATATACTGTATATCGTAAACCACAGATTTGGTCAATAACTTTTTATAATAACAAATGCGGCAGTAATATACTAATATAACAAAAAATTTGTAACATTTATAAGTAACGTCAGAAAAAAAATAACCATTTCGGATCATATTATAATGATAAGAGTAAGTTGCAACGATAAAATAAAAATCATGTGAAAAACTATTTTAATGTGGTCAACACTTTACTCATACTTCAAACAATAAATTGTGCTATAGCCCATAGGTATACTTCAAACTTATATTTACTCAAATGTTATCTAAACTTTTAATCTGAAGGAGCTATACACTCCAAAAAGAAACAAACCATCATCCTTTTACCAACTCGACCAGTCTCAACTCCCGAAACAGTCGAAACACGAGTATGTTTTGATCACCACAGCATCTGTTATATCAAATTATAGAAATACACACATCGCAAAAATAACAAACACACGTAAATATCTCGCTGACAAAATAAATGAACTGACTGTTATTAAATCACTGTTATTACTCAAGTCTACTGCCTATATAAATACGCACTAAATATAAAAATCCCGTGATTTTAATTATTTTATGAGGAACATCAAACTAAATATTAAATCTCATATTAAGTATCTTGCCATAACTTTATCCAGTGACTTAACGTTCGGTTAGCACATCGCACTAATTTGCAACAAAGCAATATGAATTTTTGGTTCCTTAATCAAAGAAACCAAACTATCAAGAATTTAACAACCCTACTTGCTTGAAAACTTTAAAGCTCTTTGTTACGTTATATAGTTCAATATGCTTCTTTAATATGAAATCCTTATCAATCTGATCATATTACACAAATCGAAAAAGTACAAAATCGTTTTCTTCGTATAATGGGTAACAAATTAGAGAAATTTAGACGTCTCATCTATTACAATAGCTAAAGAACTAAACTTTTTATCTCTTGAAAATTGACGATTTAATAATTACATAATTGTCTTGTATAAATTATCAAACGATTTAATTGATTGCCCTGTGTTATTAGCCAAAATCCCACTTAATATACCTCGCCATTTTCTCTGATCTACTTATCACATTTTATGTACAACCACAAAATCAAAATTATAGTTATAATGCTCCTTTAAATAGAATTTTATTAAATAATAATCCCATAAAAAAATCGATTTCTTTTTTGATCCACCAAGCAAATTGAAAAGTTCTAAATTCTAATTATGTAATCTTTTTATTATTTATAAAACAGTTGGGTATTAGTTATCAATTTATTATATGAAAAATTAATAAACAATATTTTTAGTATCTATTGTGCCGTTCTGTTATTTCACATGTTTTGATTACTTTCATATTGTTATTTGTTTCTAATAATTATTGTACTATTTGTCTTTACAGAGCGTTATCGCTTATTGTAAATGTCATACTATAAAATCATTATTATTATTTAAAATATATTTTGTTTTTGTTTAGAAAACCCAATATTATCTTGGTACCTACGAAAATGTCCTCTTTAATTAGGTAATATTTAACTGAGATAATACTGTTCTATTTAATATACTTTAGTTAAATATCGTATTTGACTAATTTAGTTTGTACATGTTATAAGTAAATCGCATTTTAACTATCCGAGTAGATAATTGGTACTGCAAAGAAAATTTAATTATACAACAAGAGGTATTAATAAGCTACAAAATGTATCAATGTCTTTCTGGCAATTCTTATAAAAAATTGTATTTATTAGTATTTTTTATTCAAATATATTGCTTTAATAACTAGGTTAATTTCTATTATGGCGCTAATAAATAAATTATTATTATTTTTATAAAAATTAAAAAAAAAAATCCTATTATTAGATTTATAGAATAATAAAGTTAGACAGCTTAAGAAGAAAAAATGTTCGTAATAATTTATGAATTTACTGCTTTGTGTGTTCTGAGTACTAGAAAATTAGAATTTCTTATATTTTAAATTCAATTGTTTTTTTTTTTTTTTTTTTTTAACTCATCAATTTAAATTTGTTTATAATATATTGTTCATCTAGTTGATTAAAATTTATTTTTACTTCACTTAATCTTAGTAATAAGCATATTACTAAAATTACGCAGTAAGGCGTTCGCTTTACTCTGAATTCTTTAGAATTAAAAAATGTTTAAACACATTTTTAAAATTAATTATTTTATAAGATATTTCTTCTCGGCACTACGGATGAAATAATTTTGAAATCAATGTAAGATAAAGGTTATTCTTTAATATTCTTCGTCGACTCTATTAGCATATCCCATGAGAATCCAAACACGAGAAAAACATATTTCAGCGTTGTACTTACCAAAATATCTATATTCTGTACCGCAAGCTTGTGTAATATAATAAATGTCAGATTCCATAATATTTAAGTAGAAAAAAATGTACCTTACATCTGCTGTTTCCAAGGGCAATTTGAATAGGCAAATGACTCTATCCCATCATTGAAACTTTCAATTTGAAAGCTACCTCTAAAATACATTAGCTTAAGTGTGTAGGTATATTGTATAGATATTTTAAATCACAAATTAGCTTAAATATTTTCTACTTTTTCATACAATTCCATGATTTACATTGAAAGTATTTATTGAATTTAATATTATAATATAACAATTTCAAATTCACAAAACGATATTTTCATTTTTTGAATACTAATTTATTGTTTTGGTATTATAATTGTTGTTAACAATTTTAATTCACATACAAAAGACATTATGGATATTTTTAAATTTTTTTTAATATTGTAAATATTATTGGAACTCGCTTAAATATTTTAAGTGCCTAAGTTTACTTTTAAGAAGAATAATTTATATACTAATGTGAGATTTTAGTTCTTGTTAACCTTTAAAATATTGGAATAACATAAAAACGTAATCGGCAGTAGAAAATGTATCAATAATATAGAAAATAAAACTTCAGTTAATTATTCATAGACAATATTTTGTGCACATTCTGTGACTATATCATATCCTAAAATATGATATTCAGAAATATAAATCTACAAAAACGTTCAACATTCAATTTAAATATATTATTGTTTGTGAAAAGATTATTTTTTTTCGTAATTATTTACTTCTCGCTTTCCATTATTAAATGGATGCTGATGAACGTTCATTGTATAACTTGAATTACTGGACACGAAATAAGAATGAAAAAACGAGACGAAATAAGAAAACTAGAAAGAAGTTTAAATTTTATCAACGTAATTAAAATAACAAGGAAGTCGAATACATTTACTGAGATTTTCCATAGTGAACTAAAAATTAAAATAAAAAACAAGACAAATGAGTGTCATGAATAATAAAATGTATACTAACATTTTATCCCAGATAAGATAGTTTTCATTACTTACTTTTGGTTTATTAACCTAAAATTATTTTCATTTTTTAGTACCTACCTAGTTACCTAGTATGTGTACTAACCTACACGGCTACACGTACCTTCCAACAACTTTGACAATAACAATACTAAATAGCGTGTCTATGTATTATAATATAAACATTTACAACCACTTTTTAGTTTTTAAAATAAAAACATATAATGTTTAAAGGTACTGTACTTTATATTATATTGCAGATAAGTCAACTATCATATCGTGTATAATTATTCCACAATAACTTTATTATTTAGGTATATAACATGTATAGGTACAAAAATCTATAGGTCATAAAGGAAAAATCAACTAACACGGTATCACTAAAATTAAATTAATAATTTTCTATTCAAATTAGGTTTTCGTTTGCTTTTTAAAAAAAAAAGTAATTAACTGTTTCTTTGTGCTTAACGACGTTACCACTTATTAATATATACTTATTATTAAATTACTCCTGAATTTTAATATAAATTATAATATTGTATTACCAACGTTTTATGATTAATTTTAAAAATATAATATTCCTACACAAATGGAAGTGTATTGTTTTATGATTTCTATTAAAACATACTACTTTAATACATTTTGTTTAGTAGTCTTTTGTAATTTTCACTATACCTATAATAAATGGATGATCAACCATTTGGAAAATAATTGTGGAGTTTAATTGTAAATGATTGATTGATAATGTTTATCGCTATGTTATAACTTATAAAATATTTCTCAATAAAACAAAAATGTAAATTATTACGAACAAAATTGGATCATTTAAAAAAATTAAAGAGTAACAATGTTCTCTCATTTAGTGTTTCCTTTAAAAAAAATTGTATTTACACAATATATCTCATGAATATTATATTTTGTTATTCATATTTATTATTTTAAACTTCAACATGTAATTAACTAATAAACCTACAAGATAAAATAGTAATATAATTTATGCATTTATATTCGTGTAATATTATAAATTTTAATACGTTGCATTCAATTGTTTTAATAATAGATAGCAATACAATAAAGGTAACTAAATATAGGTACCTATATTATTAATTTTCAATCTTGAACTTGTCCGAACTTTCTGAACATCGCAACCCAAGAAAGCAATAAGCATTATATTGTACATCATTACAATGAAATTAGATTATGATTAACTTGTTTGATGACATTTAGTTAAATAATTTAAATAAACATAAAGTTCAAATATGCCGTGTCATTGTTTTTTTTAATCAATAACACCATTAATTCAATACATTATTTGTTTCAAGAACAGCCATTCTAACGAAAAATGTAAATAACCATTCTAACTGACAATATTTATTTATTATTTCATTCAATATTGTTCTATCCGATGAATTTCATTTATTTAGATTTAAATTATTGGTTACTATTTTAAATAACTATATTAGACTGACCGCTAAAGGCCAATGTGATACAAATAGATACATCATACGGTATGATTCTATTTATAATTAAACCTATTGAATTTCTAAAGACAACATAATATTTGAAGTCTTTTTGCCAGACAAAGGAAAAACGTTTACATCAATTTAGAACTTTTTTTTTATCATTGTTTAAAATGTTGACTAAATAAAAAGTTTTTAAACATTTTTGTTTTTTTAAATTATTAAGCTATTTTTGACCGCTATTCATAGGCTATTCGTTTAACGTATACTTTCACGACTTTTGTTTTTGTTTTACAGTGTTTATCTAATATAGTTTATTTAAAGCGATATAAAATAGGTACAAAATATATGTAGCTTATTCTTTACTAGTTACTTAAAGTACCTATCCTATGCCATATTTCGTCTAAAGTTAAAATTTCAACTTTAAATAAAGTTTAATAATATATTTTCTAAGAATATTTTAAAATCAACAAATAAAATCTAATATCAAATTATTTTTTTGACCAATCATATTCAAAAAAAAAAAAAAATGAGAATTTTAATAAATTAACTCTGAGTATTTTATCTCGTATTATATATTATTTGGTGAACATTGTGGACTGCGTTTTTGATTCTAAAAGTATGTTCGTCCCTGTGAACTGTGAAACTACGATGGTTGAATTGAAGATAGAGCATGAGTGTGTTATAAAACCTAACTGTATCTGATTATTGAGGAGCAAAGTGTTCGTTTCCATTTAAATGTGTATAAAAAATAATGTAGTAATATTACGAAATATTTTAGTATCCATAAACAATCATATTCGTGAATCGGAGATAGAAAAGTACCCAAACGAGATATTTCAAAGCTTAGAAATAACCAAAATATGAATAAAATTCTTTATCATCTTGACATTAAGAATGATCTTATTAAAATCTCATGATGTGTTATACATAGAATGAGTTACAAGTTAAAACTATCATTATTTTTATGCAGGTGTATCATATTAATAAATATATATATATATATGTATATACGGATTGGCGCACATAGGTAACATTTTAGGGGGAAGGCTAAAATAAAATAATTTTCAAAAGGTAAGATAATAACGATTTAATGTTATTTTCACATATACATGTAAATATACTATATTATATATTCATAATATTTTTTGCGCAGGAAGGATCAAGTGCCCTAACTTGCCCCCCTCCTCAATGGGCGCATGTTATGAAATTATGTTATATTAATTTTACTTATTAGAAATTATTTGCGAAATCTTAAATAATTATAGTAGAAAATAAAATCAATAAATAAGAATCCGACAATGTTGAGATTTTATGTTGACATGTTGTAATTGTATTCTTTATCATCGTCCAAAAAGCGTGTGGTTCAATTTTATTAATTTATAACTGAAATATGAATGTTACTTAATTCACTGGTTAATAAAATATGATAAATAATGTAACGTATGAAAGATATGATATTATGATTATTTATGAAGTAAAAAATCGAGCTCTAAATTTACACAAAATACAATATTTCTTTGCTCTACTACAGTGATTTATAAAACATAAGCTCACAATGTTCACCTTAATTCTTATCATGACAACATATTTAAATTCCCGACAAACTTCAAAACTTAATTTTACTTTGCACAATTGAACGTGACAAGACTATTTTACCTTATAGTAATAGTTAAGATAGCCTTCTCAAACATATTCTTATATTTGAAAATGTACATATTATATGTTTTATTTTCTTATAAAATATAACATCAAGCAGTCATATTTTGATTATATAATATTTATTTTGAAAATCATTTATACTGAACTAACTCAAAATGACTTAAAATATATTTGTATATTTTCTATAGATGCAATTTAATGTACATGGTATTTTTAAAGATTCTTGTTGTGTCGTAATAATTTTTATAAAAAGTAAATAATTTCCATAATACAATACACATAATTATTTGATATTTGAATACTTGCATCAAAGAAACACCAAATTGTACACTTTCTGTGTGGCGTGCATTTTACGAGTGTCAAGAACAGAACACCGCGACAAGAATTCCTAATAATCGTAGTTCTCTGTTTAATGCATTCTCGTGGAAACTGGAAACGATTATGGAAGTTCAATAATTAGAGCCGGTGGTTTTTACGTAAATGGCGTTCATTGAGTATGAGCTACATCGTATAGAACCTGACTCTAACTCCTAAGTTAATCTGAAACGTAGTTTTCAAAATATCCAAACTTGATGAACAGTATCAGTGCACAAATAAAGTTATTTTTTTTTCTTTTACCTTGCAATACGACGGAAAAAACGTTGCACAAAAAAGCGATTGACTTCTTCATCGTGTCAACTTCACTACATTTTAAATGATAATTAAACTTGCTACCAGTCATATAATATTGAGCGATTTAATTTTTAAAACAAAATTGTTTCATTTCATATAATTAATTAAAATGCTCATTATTACACACCATAAATAAAATTACAAATAATTTTGAGTGTGTTCCTCAAAAATAACAATTGCTGCTGGTATGTAAAATATGTCAAACATTTCAACATTTTTTAATATGATACTATTAATTGAATAAAATAAATGTGTTTCTTGTTATCTTATACATAATTAAAAGTACATGACAATTTTTAAGTTACACTATTTTATCTTAAATAATGAATCAAGAAAAATATCAAAAAATAAATAAATATAAGCAAAATTAATAAAAATAAAAAAAGCTTAGATGTTTTAAA
This sequence comes from Aphis gossypii, assembly GCF_020184175.1. NCBI lineage: Eukaryota > Metazoa > Arthropoda > Insecta > Hemiptera > Aphididae > Aphis > Aphis gossypii. The sequence continues at coordinate 79,527,817 of NC_065530.1, forward strand.
TTAGCATCATTGCAGCCAAATACAACAAACAAAATTTAAATCCTAGAATCATTTTAAGTACCTACATATTATTATATGTATTACAAAGACAAGGTATTGTACAAAAAGTTTTAAAAGTTTCTATAGCATTATTAAGTACGAAAATCTTGATTAATTACAAGTTTTTATCCTTAGCGATTATAATTTCTCATATAATTAAAACAAAATTGCTTGAATGAAAAAATATTATTAAAATGAAACCGGCTCTAAGTTTATTATAAGATAAAAGTTATTTTAAATAATATTTAATAATAATATAAAGATCTATTTTACGAAACATCAAAAAGTTTCTAAAATTTATTTAAATATTAAATCAGTAATTATATAAATTAGGTCACTAACACGCAATTCGGGAAGTAAAAATATCTTAAATATAAATCAATTAAGCCGTCTAAAATGTAAATCCTAAATCTTAAATTATAATTTAAAAACTACTCATATAATTTTATAATTAAAATACCATAAAAACTAAACGTATAACATAGGTCGTAATTTAACGGATACGGAAAGTTGAGCTGTGGAAGGTTTACATATTGGTAATTAAGTTTAAAAAAATATATCACACTCATTGCTATAGAACGGTTAACTTGGACTTGTTCAACACGGAGCAAAATACCTTTATTTTCATTATTACACTTTTAAAAGCTTGATACGTTGAATGTATACCAATAATTGCATACGAAAATTAATTTAAAATTAAGTCTGTTCTTGTAAGAGCTCTCGAAATATAACGTGAATGAAAATTCATGTGACTGTGTGTATTTAAATAAAAAAATGTAAAACCCGAGTAATAAATTGGTAAATCATAATCAATTTTTTACGTTAATTTAAAACATAATGTTAATTAAATGAATTTAATTATAATAAAATTTTTTAAAAAATATATGTTATTAATGACTGTCGTGAATAACTATTTTAAAAATGAATTCTTCATATTAAGCAGTATTAACGTAAAAAGACGGGACGAGTGAAACAACTACTTTTGATTCAAAATAACTTATCACCGATCACCGCTGCGTAGAAACTAGAAACCATTAAAATGTACTTAAAAAAAAAATTGTTTTCATTCCACGTGTACTAATACATTTTTTTGTGATTTGGTAGTTTTTTAGTATCCGTAAAAACTTTGTTCGTGTATTGAATACTCGTAAATGATGTTGATTTTATGACCTTAAACTGATAAAATTATGCAGCATATGGTTATAATAACCGATAAAATTTTCATATATAAGTATACATCCGACTCGTACTAACACTTTTCGTTTAAAATAAACGATTGATAAAATTAACCATGATTTTACTATACGGCGATGACTATGTTATTAATATTATTTATTTTAAGATAATATGCCTCAAAGATGTATTTGGGATTAAGTGAGCAACTCTTAAACAGCTAGAGCTGTAAAATATACTCTAACTCAAGACATTCACTAGCGATTTTAAACAGACTCTACCGATAATAATTTAAGTCACGCTGACAGATGAAATATGTACATGTTTAAATGCGCCATGGTGGTATAGTGTTGAAAAAAAATAGTTCAACAAAAAAATGTCTGTACAACTGTACAACGATACATAAATCGTGCAATATACTGATGCTCTTCTAAAAATCAGCAAAGATGGTATTGCTTACTAACGGTATGCGATTATATTAGATCATGAATTTTGTAATAATGTGCATAGTATAGAAGACTTGGTACAACAAAAATAAATAATTTTATCCTAAACTCCAAATGAATGAAGGAAAAAATGGCTGTGTGAAAGATCAGTTTTTTACCTAATGATAGGGTTATATGACGGACAAATTAAAATAATATGACACAAGTATAATAAGGATAAATTGTATAATATCTATCTGTAAATAAAATTATGATCATCGAATGAGTCAACTCATACTCAGATGAGTTTCTTGACTACAAAAATTTTTCAGGAGCGCTTTTTTGTAAGTTAAGGTTAAAGGTTAATGTCTATAGTACCTTTAATGCAAAATATTGATGCACACGATTGGCGTAAGGGTGCACAGACAGGAAATTATAAAATAATAAAAATAAAAATACACATCGTATAAAATCAATACATTTATTGCTTCACTCAGATTTTAAAATAAATATCATTGATACATCTGATATACTCCTACATTTGATATATATTATAGTGCAACAGCAAATACGAGTGCAATACACTATTGTTTCAATCAAAAGACGTCATTGGATTTTCAATGCCTACTATGAAAAAAAAAATAAACACAATGTTTTAAACAACAAATTCATTAAAACCGTGTTACAATACCGTGCACAATATAATTTGCGTATTTTTTCATAACCACATACTTACAGAATGAGGGCCAAATTTCATTATAATATTTCGTTCTACTATTTTTGAATTACGAGCAATTAAAGTTTAGGAAGTGTAAATATTTATGTTATAAATTAAAATGAATGCCAAAAAACTACAGCAATTCTTTTTACGTCAATATACTAGGTTTGTGCCAAATGTTTAAATGTCCGGCCCAGAAATTTTTCAGACATCATGAAAATATGCACTAAAATTAGCTAATGGTATTCAGTGTACAATTTATATATTTTAGAATAATTTATACCCAACGCTAATAGTTTTAACAGTTTCATTGTATTATCTCGCTGGGCTTTAATTTTTATTTATATTTAAATGTCCTTCCCACGCCGGAGTGCCTCCAATGAAATTTCTCTTCACCCGCTCGCAATCAACCCAATACCCATCGTACAGCATTAACATAGTTACACTTATTGTAAAAAAATTATTTTATAGATCGTGTAACAAAAAAATCAAAGTTAAAAATATATTAAATAATGCACATATTTAAATGGATTTTTTGTTTTTTGTTTTTTTTTTTTAGTTAAATCATTCCTATCAAATACATAGTTATTTAAAATTAAATATAAACATAAACTAAGTTATAGATTATAGTCTTAAAACATGAGTTCTATCTCTATGACTTAAGTCTTATCGTGCTTAATTTTAATTTTTAATGTAAGTGTTACCAAAATCGGTACTTTTTTCAAATACCTATGTATTTTTTTTTTTTTAACTAAGTTAATCTAATGAAGATTTTGCTAAATAATAGCTTCAACAACTGCCAAGGTGATTTTCAGCTACAATTTCTACTTAAATTTATTTAAATTAGTTAACTTTTTTTTGTTCAATGTATGGCTGTGATATATATTTTTTTTACGTCCCAGAACTTTGTTGTAAATGATCAGATTCTTCTCGTTCTTTCTCATATAGCTGACACTCGGTTAAAATTTGTTTCGACATAAACTGAGTTCGTCAAATTTGACATATACGTTTTTTGACATAGAGTGACCGTGAGTAAACTTAGTATAATCAATGCTCTGTCTATTAATATTTTCATTTCATAATTTTAATCATTATTCATAGACCTTTGTAAGAATGTGTTTTTATTTCGTTAAGTTTTTGATTTTGTTATTTTTGTAATTTATTCCATTTCAGAAGACACGTATTTTTTATTTATTTTTTTTATGTCAGCTTAATATGTTCATGTATTTATTTTTGCTGTGTATTTTCTGAGTTTAAGTGTATTTTTGTATTGAATAATTTGTATATTTTACTTAAACTTGAAAGCTCAGCCAACATCAATTTTTAACTATAAATATATGAAGTTAGACGAGAGTGGACGTACCAAATGATTGAATGAACGCTATACCTTTAGTATCACTTAATTATTATGACATATGGCCTTTATACATTTATCAACAAAGTGTTAGTCCATAATCGATTTTAAGTCATTTTGAATAGGTATATAGTGGGTACACCATGATACGAAAATAACAGATAGAATTTCGTAATCGGTCACTGTATAGGTAGAGACGTTGGAAAAAGTTTTAAAATTAAAAAACTAACAATACGGATTAGTGAAAGGTATTTAAAAATATAAATGAGAAAAAATTTTCAGACTGTAACTTCAAGAGGATTCAAACAATCGGATTTACTACTGTCGACTTTAACATCGGACGGCTTTAATTTTTATTACCCTTCGTCGTCCTCCACGTCCACGGGCTTTTTCTTTCTTCTTTTTTTCAGTGTTATTCTCTTTTACTACCAATAATTATTCATTTACTAATGGTTTTTATAATTAAAACCATGATTATAATTATTGTTCATCGCCTTTGGGACTAACCGAATCATTAATGACGAAACGCGATGTTATTGTAATAATCACCAGGTCTTTACCTATCTATTCTTCATTCAAATATTCTGGCATACATTTTTTCTTAACTTATCGTGAAAATTAATTATCAACATTTAATGATAAAACATTTTAATCAATTCGATTTTGTCTTTTATGACTTAAATCGTGGACCGCCCGTGATCCGAAACCAATCATGATAGTCTTTTTCATAAATGTAAAATTAATATAAGTAGTTATGCAATTGAAAAAATGAATAAAATATTACTTTGCAAATAACCCTGTAGGTCCACTATAAACATTCAAACACCTACACCAAAACCTACACAAGATTTTTTAATTTTGAACCTCGTGTGTGTTAAAACGTCAAAAACGAACTTTTTGAATGACTTTTACACATCAATTTACAAAAATTTAAAAGATTTTATTCTCAGATTATTTTTACTAATTTTTAATGGTGCCCATACCCCTCTCCACAACCATTTAAATTTACTATGTTGTTATGTTTTATAGTAATATACATATTTATTTATCAGTGGCTAAAATAACCATGAACCAGCAAATAATAATAAAATAAATATTAGAAATGATCAACATTTAAAAATCAAAAATATATCAGTTAATTGTTAACGTATTTTCATAGTTTTTTTTAACTATTATACGCCAACAATCCATTTACATACCAACTTTTATCAAAGACATATTCTATATTTATCACTAATTATTCCAAATGTACTTAGATTAACTAGGTATAAATATTAATATTTTCGATTTGTTATAAAATTAAATATAAGTTTTTTTTTTAAATAAAAAAAAAGTTTGACTATATATTATGCATTATATTATGTGCATCCTGCAGAAATTATTTAGTACACTACGACGTGTAAAAACTAAGATTATGTGTACAATAGTGGAAAACTGATGAAATGGATTACGCATATTTGTTGAGTGTTCAATAACAAAATTCGAAAATACTCGTAAATGAAAAGTATCCACACAACATACATACACATCGGTACATGGATAATATCTCTTGTGACTACTGAATTCAGTCAACATTACGATGACGAAATGTTGGTAGAGTAAGAAGGTATCTTATCACATAGGTAAGCAACGGTTTCGTCCATGAAGTCATGGTAACATTCTCGGTGTCGCACACAAATTTTCGAAATGACCCTCCCCGACCACAATACAAAATATCTATGTCGAAATGTATTGATGCATTTATGGTGTGTTGAAACTAAATAATCACGATTCGCATTTTAATATTGTAAATTTATTATATTACTTATTGTGTTATTGCAGCCTGCAGATACGTATAATTAAACAATGTTTGTTTTATTAATTAAAACTATAGTATTATTATTCTCATTGTTATTTTTATCTTAACTCGCGAACGAATAATATTTTATTTATTTTTTGCTGTCTGGATCTTAACAGAACAAAGTTACTCAGTACTGGAGTGATCGACTTGCAATTCAAAATTCACTTTTATAAGTATAGCGGTGCATGTCTAGTAAAAATAATATTATACACAAAACAAAAGAATTATAAAATAATAATCGATGTTTCGTTTTCTGTCTGCGCCGACGGGTTTTTTTTTTATTTTATTTAACATCTATAGTAATCATCTCATTCGGATAACAAAATTGACATAAATTGAATCATCAAAACTCGAGCGAACGTCGTAATATTAACCTTGGCTCGATTTCAAACTATTTGAATTATTACAATGTACGGTCTTAAAAACGAATAATGTAGAAATTTAAACTGTAAATAATACAATACACATAAATGTTTCGCAGAAATATTTTAGTTTCTCATTTCACATATTATATAGAGGTACACTAGAATATCATAAACTTTCAGAAAACGTTTCGTGCGTTTTACAGCCATAAACAGCTATAAATGTTATACGTAACGAGATTTTTATGACGACAATAAAACAAAAACGTCAACTTACACGTGTACGAGGCTGATAAAGAATAATAATTAGCTACCCTTCGCCGTGTCATCAGAGCGTCTTATGTCATACCATCTCGTGAAGGATTTTCAACATTTGCACGTACACGCTGTTGTTTACATAAGGCGCTAGGTTTATCCGTTGACGAGGAAATTCGATATGAACACACAAAATATCGCAATTTACGTCAACCAAAGTTGACGATTGTAGTCGTATATTATGCGAAAACAAGGCAATGCGCATAGAGCGACAACAGTAGGTTTCGATTTCATGAAATCGAGAACGTGTTTCAAAGAGGTGTAAAAAATAAACTTAAAATAATATTACAATGTATTGATATAATATTTAAGTGTGTCATACGATAACTAAACGTATTATATACTTACACGGTTAGATGCGATTGTATCTACTTATTTTTTTTATTATTATTATTATTATTAATTATAACTCAACGATTATATTGTCTAGATACTTAATTACTCAGTAACGGAAAACCCGATATTTTTAATCATTTTACTTAAAACGTTAAATATAATCTTAAAATATGTTTTAAATACTAAAAATGCTTGGGTTGTACAAAATATGAAGTTTAATTTCAATCGATACTCTTACTGACTTACTATATTATAATATATTTTATAGTACGCTCAGCTAACGTATTAAAAAATAAATAAAAAATAGTATTAAATTATCGTGTATAAATTTAATACTAATACACATTTATACGTTTAAAAAAGGTAAACGTATACATACAACTTAAAATTTCAATATTTTTAAACGAGAAAGTATTCACTACACTATAAACGGTTTTTAAAAGGTCGTTATTTAAATTTTAGAATGAAATAACTCAACCGACTAACCACGTCACATTAACCGAATTGAGTGTTTCATAAAAAGAAAGCGCTGATCCTTTATAGCTAAAAGAAAATATAGTATAGTATTATACCATTATATTATAACATTTAAATTTAAAAAATTGATTTAAATATTTCTTTGCGAACGACTTCGTTAGTCTTATTACAGTGTTAGATAACATAATATATAAGTATTTTAAAAATATGAACATCAAAATGTGTTGTAAATTCTTCTTATATGAAAAAATATACATTTTATAACTATACAAAATACACAATCACTAATATCACTAATATTAACACATAGCAATTATTATTATATAATTTATACATAAATGATATATATCTATCTACTATTGTTATGATATTTTGGCAAGTTAAAATATATGATATGAAATATATTATTTTTACTTAGTAAAAAAGCATATATTTTTTTATGACTGTTGAGAATAATTTTTAAAATATGAATCATGAAAATATACACAAATTGTTTGAAATATAACTTTATAAGAATTTTACTAACACTAAAAAAAAAACCAATAAAACTTCTAATGAAAATATTGTTGAGTTCAGCTAGTATAGAAATGATCATAAATTTAATAATATACGACACTTGAATAAATATCTTTAAGTAGATACATTAAATGTGTACGTATATGATTATTATGTATTTATTTATTTTATATTTTTTTAAGGAATAAATAATAATTTTATGTTAAAATAATCACAGACAATGGCTTAAAAGACAATAAAAATAAAAATAAATTACAAATTAAATACTATGAACGTTCTTAAATTTATTTCATTCGACTTAATAACTGATAAATATAGAATAAAATTATCATTCCTTGTGGTAATAAATAAAAAATGACCTAGAAAATATTTGTAACAAACGTTGGTAATGAAGAATACTCTACAATAACATAAAAAAATTTGAAGTTTAAGAACGCAGAAAAGCAACATCAATATCTTTAACGACAATAAAACATCATTATGGGTACCAGAAAACTTAAACAATTAAGTTCTACAATATTTCATTTAAAAATACAAAAACCTAAAAAAAAATATTTTTTAGAAATAAGATTGCTAAAAATTAAACATAATTAAATACAGACGTAATAAACTATAAATGTATTTAAAGAATAATAAAATACATCTAGGATAGTCATCTGAAGTTCTGCTAAATATCTAATTTAATTTGATAACTATTCAAACTCCCTGGAACATCTGCCTTCGTTTAATTACCGGAGTACCCAGTTAATATCAAATTAATTCTTAAAATTAAACCTCAAAAGCCATTCAACCAATGAAACCTCTTGATATTTTTACGAATTTTCCATGAACAAAGCTCTGTTCAAATTCTATCAATTATCTAGCTTCAATCCCTATTATTTGACTAACATTAAACTGGTACCGTGACGAATTTTTAAATCGTTAAATATCTTAACTAAATGAGACTATTTTCGATTATTTTTTTACATAAATTACTTATTGAAGTTATATGCATTGCATAGATTGTAATTTTTCATAAATAAATCTAATTAAAAAAAAAAATTGTATCTTTGTACATCGCCAACCATAGCTGCTACATAAATAATGTATCTGAATAATAACTAAAAATTAATTTTTAAAAAAACTTGTAAAACATCCAAAATAATATTTATCAATCACATAAAATAAATCGAATGTATAAGCAATAATTTACATATCAAGATATAATTAGATATATTTTTATACATTTTATTCAAGTGTGTAATAAGATATATTTAGTCGTAATTCATTACAATTAATCAAGACATAAAAAATAATTAAGGTGGGCCATCAAATACTATAATATTTCTTGGCAAAAAAGCAACACATTACTGGTCACTTAATATTATATTATTATTAAGTCGTGTTGTTTTTTAAGCATTCGTGAAATTATATAATGAATATTTTACAGTTTATATTATGAATAGTGATCGAATAGTCAATTATATTTTTTTCTGGCTATTGGCTATTTAAAAGAGAAAAAAAATCAAAGAAATATAATATAATACAAATTTATACAATAGTGCAGTAAATTATATTATAATTATATTACATTATATGAAAAGGCGATGAAATTCATTTAGTTTTCTTCCACGCAACATAGAAGAAAACTCAAATTGAATGCATTGATACAACCTACATAGGTTTTGTGAAATGTTTATAAATTATAACAGGATACCACAAGAGTCTTGTAATAATTGCATTTATCATCTCATTTTCTTAATTACAAATATCTATATTGATTAAGCTAAAATATAAATGACAATATATACACAAAAATTAAAATAAAGCAATCAATTGAAATAATCAAGATATCTAAAAATATCATTAAATAATGCATTAATTAGTACAATTTCTAATATATTATATTTTATACTTACTTTCAGTTTAAAACAAAACCATTTCAGTTGAAGAATTTGATTTCATTTCAAACACTTAACACCCTTAAATAGTAATCTTAAAATAATAACAAAATAAACTTCTTCCCAATCACAATGTAATTTAATGAACAATAAAATAATATTATACTACAGGCAACCAGACTTTAAATACAAAACTCCCATTTATACAATTAACATTTATTGTCTTCGACAGGTACCTATCGCTCTAAAATACTAATTTCTTAGACGTCTTTACAAAATTTCAAATTAATATTCGCATTAAATTAAACGGATAAACTGATTTTGCTCAAAAGGCAAAACTCAACATTGAAATACCAATTTTGTAAACCGTTCGATATTAAAATAGTTACATTGATTAAATATTTCTTTGATACTAATTTAACTAAATAACTTTAAGGTATTAAAGAAGTATTGCGATAATGTGAAATAAAAATAAAACTCGTTCTTGTAAAAATGATACCCGTGGATTTTTTTATTATTATTATTATTATATTATTATTTAAACGAATAAATAATTAGTTAATTTTATTCAGAAGGGTAAATGGGTCATTTAATTAATGATAGCATAATTTTGGTTCATAAATAAGTAATTTTTTTAATGTAGGTACACCCCCACATACTTGGAATCCATAACAATAAAGAGCGAAACGGTCATGAGATAGTATTCTATCCGCACATAATAACAATATTACTTTTAATGACAATGAACAAACGCAGAAAAATCACTTAGATATATTATTTATTAATGCGAACCTACGCATTTTTTTTTCGAATACTATAAAATGTATACGAATAAAAAATGTTGATTATGACACAAAAGAATCACAAATAAGCTACGTTATACAGGCTATAACATATATTAAGCCGTAATGGCAAAAATAAAACCCACAATGTCCGCAAAGAGAATTCCCCAATAAAATATTATGTTTTCTATTATACACCGGGGCCCTATACACGAATTTTCATCAAAGATATGTACTTCGATATTATATAAACATTAAACGTACATATTTTAAAAAATAAATAAATAAATCAAAACCTAATTTTAGGTTTACTAAAAGCTGATGAATCTAAAGTACATAGAGTTTGGTAACTGCACAAGCTAAATCGCCTTATAATTTAAAACACTGTAAATAAGTTATTAAGTCTATCATAAGCAATGTTTAAAAAAAAAAATAATAGAAATTTAATTTTTATCTTGTAAAATTATTCAAATATAATATTAGCATTAATGTATTATGCGTACATTGTTTATAAAATACTTTTTCATATATTAAAATATTAAATTAATAAAAACTAAAATATATTTTTTTATTTGTGTTATTCATAATATTTATACAAAGGTAAATTTAAAATGTGGAAATTATTTTTAAAAGCGATGGAACATACCTTTCGATTTTTATTTATTTAATGAAAATTGAAAACTTTCTGCTACTTTTCTAAGAATTCTCACAAACACTGCAAAAATTGAACGGAAAACTTGACTTTTGTTATTTTTATAGTAAATTCTGAGATAAAAGTTATTGATTTAATTTTATGATGTACCTATATTTTTTTTTTTTTTTTTTTTTATAGAGGCATACATTTTAAGAAAATTATATTGAAAAGCTCAAGTAACATATTAGTGATACACATATCGGTAATTAAATAAACAAATTATATGTGACCTACTTAATTACGGAGAGAAAATTATTTTATGAATATAATGGCTGTACTCCAATGATCATCAAATGACGTCCTGCAGACAACGAAAAAAAAATTGTAAAACGATAATAAAATACGAATAAATTTAATTTTACATCATAATATTTTAATATGATAAAAATGACTATTTGTATGGCACCCAAACATTTTTGGAATTCCCAATTTGACCATCCAAAAATAATAATTGGTTTTCCCTCTTAAATTCATTGAAATCTATAAAGTAAAAATTAGGAATATTAACAAAAAAAAAATGAACTCATTGCTTTAGAAAAATGTGGTATTTTTACCTCACAAAAGTATTTTTGCTGACTGATGAAGACAAGTAGAAAATATAAAATAGCTAAAATATATTCATTCTATATTTTAGTCTACTGCGTTAAGTCTTCACCGAGATAATGAATCAATAGATTCTAAAAAAATAATAATAAAAGATTAGAAAAAACCATATCTAATACCATTCAATATTATATTTACTAATATATTTTGTTTAATATAATATTAGTTTTGATATTTTTAGAGTTTAGGGTAATATTAAATTATATGACTTAGATAGTTTTATAAATCGATGACCCTGGGAGTATTTATAGTACTATAATAGACAAACTCACAAATATTAAATTATTCAAGAATGTCAAGTGAATAGTTTCATCAGTTTACAATATAAATAAGTAGCGGCAATATTTTAAATTGAAATAAAAATAAAATAAAGCATACCTTTATCCAAAATCAAATAAAACCTTCAGCTTAATATAACTTTTCAATTTTGAAACTCCATTCGTTTGAAACAAATTTAAAAATCGTATTTAAAAAAGTAAAATATATAATTAAATTTATGATAAATAAATGTATTAGTTCTTACGTTTTGATCCTTTAAATAGAAAATTATCATTGACAGTACACCTTTGAAATTTAAATTAATTTACAAAAAGAATTCTTAAACCGATAATTATTGGCGTTATAATAGAATATTTTCCTAAGAGTAACTTGTAACAATAAATTCTGCATTTATTTAAGCTGTCTGTTTAAATTTAATACAATTATTGATGTAATTATTTTTTATTACTTATGCCGACATCAGGATTAGCTAACAGTTATTGGAGTTTAACTAACAGCTAGGTATTGTCTGAAATGAAAAATACACTTTTAAACTATGACTGTGTAAGGGTATCTGAGAATAATTTCATTTTTCGTTAATTAAATTCAATTTATCTTCTCGCGTTTTGTGACTTTGATAAATCTTCCAATCATAAATGTATTGCCCACTAACCACCACATTTCACGAATTAATTTTAAGAATGGTCTCATAATGATATTAGATATTTTAATCGGCATAAAAGTCGGACGTGATATTATTATATTCTTATGTTTAATACACCTTATTTTCTAACTATTTACTTAACTATCGACGATAAAAGGTAGTTAAATTTTTTGGAGTTATATTTTAATAACGCACGAAGTGGATTTATATACAATATATCTTATTTATAAATATTGGGATTAATATCAATCATTAAATAATATTTCACAATTATATTATAACTATTTCAATATAAACACAATAACTTTTTAGAAGATATTATAGCGATTTTTGGATAATATAAAATGACTTTATTAAAGTAATCTTGAAACAATGCTTCGTACAATTTTGAACTTGAAACTTCAGGCAGAAGAATATAATTATAATTAGGAGTTAAGAAGAAATTAATTTATCATATTTAAATGAAAATAAAACGTGGTCAATGAATATTCGTACAGTGACTGGTGAAAAAATAAGATCGGTAAATGTCAGCAACGATCGACTCAAATATCTACAAATTCATACACTCTATTTTTGAATAATTGAGTCAATAAAATAGTAATTTTTAAATATTTGTTGATGATCAAAGTTGTTAATATGGTGTAATATTTTCATAATTCAATAAATAAAAAAAAAACAATAATGTTATTATAATTATAGGCACTTAAATAAATATCTATGGTATATTTATTTTATTTTAAATATATCGTGTTCTTTAATACCAACAGCGTGAACTTTTTTAAATTTAAAATTTTATTAATATTTATAATTTTTTTTATATCATGTATAAATTTACTTTGATCAATGAAATTTTACAATATTTTTACATGATAACTTTGATCATGGTTGTAGGAAACTTATTCATCTTGAATAATATAAAATTTCTACATCACGTTTCATTGAGTATAAAACTATATTATAGTTAATAAGACTTTAATAGAAACTTAATACTATTAAAAAATAAATTATATAAGATAGGTATCTAAGCATAGTATATACGTATACGTACTTAACCTTTACATATATATATACATACATCGTAAACTATTTTTTATTTAGTATGATAGGTACACCTTTTTTAAAAAAAACTTTCATATTCATATACTTGAACGAGTTCATTAAAATAAATAACATTAAATTCTAAGTATAAATTTAAATCATTTATAATTTAATTGAACTCTTTAATCCTTTTAATCCTATAGTATTTTTGTAATAAACTAAAATAGATAAAAAAAATGTATAAATGTGTGTTTTTAATTATATGAGTTAGCTTCAAAATTATAAAATGATGTTGAAATTGTTTTACCATCTTCAATAATAAATACTTAACGTCTCATCAATGTGTGACTTCTTTCATTTAATGTATAATTTTTATTTACAAATTATTTTTTACGTTCATGTATAGCTTATATTATGTAGCAAATTATGAACATATTAAAGGTAGATATATTTATTTAAAAAATAAGCAAGCCGTCACCTATAAAACAACAACAGGTTTTCAAAAATAATATGGTTTAATATTATGTAGCTTAACATAAATTTATTCAAGTATATTAAACATTATATTGTCATTATATTATTGCAAATGCACAATATTATGTTACATGCTCTTTATTATCTTATTACGTATATTCTTTAAAATGCACAAACCATTATTATTATTTTATATTAATTTAAATTATACATTTTATATCATTGTTATTACTTATTTTTAATATTATTTCAACATTTGTATATTGTATAATTTAATACTGTTATTAACTCTAATCTCTGCACAACCAAAGCTCGGAAGTAACCATTTTCTGCAACTAATTAAGAACCCTAGTGTTTTTAAACATTTAGAATTTTTATGATATTTAACAAATGTCTTGTGGTAATATTTTAATATTAGTAACACTCTTTTTATTAAAGGCAATAATCAGATAATAATTGAAAATGTTGATGCATCGAAGACGAAATACGAGCAGTATTTGAATAATAAAACTTTGATTATAGAGAAATAGTCCATACTAATCGGTTTAGAATATATGGTGGCCTATTTGTGGTAAATAATATTAGTTCATTACAATTTTATAGTTAGTAAAAATTATGTGAGCATAATTATTACTACAAGACTTTTACGTAAAAATGTAAAACCATTATTAAGGCTATTATCTTAAGAACATCTAGCTTAATAATTTAGAAACACCCATTCAAATTTCAATTTAGAAACATCAACACTTTCAAAAGATTCATCTGTTTAACAATTATTAAATAGCATAAAATTTTAAGTATGCTTAAATTTTCAAAGATAAGAATTTGAATAAATGCTTTAATAAAGAAAAAAAGAAAGGTAAAAATACTTGCTGAATCAGCAGAATCGCCATATTACATTTTTTTTATACATAATATTTTTCTTTTTTTTTTTTTATTACTAATATCATAATTTATACAACGTTGTTCCGTTGACGTATTTCAATAATACGAATATTGCTACACGGCGTTTTGAATAGGCATTTTAGCTACACCTCTGTCCAATTTCCATCGTCTCTTTAGCATGGTTCGTTACAATACACCAAATTATGATGATAATATTATACTTTAACAAAGTTTAGTAAGTATAAGTAAAATTAAAATAGTACATATATATGGTAAGAAAATTATAAATAGATAATTAGCAAAAAAATAATATTTTTTTAAATATAAAATGTAACTGAAATTTATTACAATTTATAAAAATGTTCCTAATTGAAATGTTTTTATAGTTTAATGTATACATTATACATTATATGGACTATAAAGCAGGTAAATTTTATCGAGAAAATGTGGTTATAGAAACTGGCATTTCTCTTCAAGCAATACTTGTAATTTTGTAGTTAATTTGAATAAAATAAAATACATAATAATGGTTTCGAATAAATTACTTATGTTATGTGTCTAAAAACAATATTATTGTATCTCCATATACCAAATTCTCATAACTACAATATCATAAGGAAATATTCTAGGGTCTGTAAGTTAACGATGATATCTGATATGAAAACTAGAGTATTTCGCATGAGGCAAATGGACAGTAGAGGTACTTACACAGCTGACTATATTAAATAATACCCAAAAATATCATTATGTCTTTCTCATGTTATGTTGTTATAATGTTATGTTTGCTGCTTCGAGTCAAATTCTTTTGTGTTGGATATAATATTTTTGTAACTTGTGCTCAGTGCTCACCTTACAATTTTTTTAAATCCATTACAAAAATCTATCGGAAACAATATTTTTTTTTAAATTTTTTAACAATAAATTGTTTAAAATCAAATATTCAAACACGTCAATCCGACGAACGCGGAACACTTGTCAGCTGTGTTATATTATCATATCTATTGGTAATCTACTAAACATACAGTATTAGTGTATTATAGTAATAATATAAGTTAGATAAATGTTTTTTCAGGTAGATTTAACTATTGTCAAATGTTTAAAACTATACTCATGTGGTTCCTTAGTGTTTTCGTTAAAAATTACAACCATTTCATTATGATTGCAATAAACAAATAAGGTTGTTTCTATTATTTATTCACAAAATTACTATACTTAATATTAACGATATTATATATTTTACTACGGCAAAATACATTTTTTAAGAATAATTATTTTTAATGCTTATAACAACTATGACCTACTTTTCGTGATTTACAAAGTAAAATAAGTAATACTTTTGGTTTAAAAAGTTAGGAAAAATGCTTAATATTTTATAATAGCTAACGATTATGAACATTCATTTTAAAATGTATACATTATTGAAAATAATTATTTAATTACTATATTTTTTAATACATCAATTATTATTATCAGTATATAATCGACCAAACCATAAGCAATTATCATTTTTCGTTGTAAATAATATAACATCCATAAGTTATACGCATAATAATATGTACTATGCAAAAAAATTATAATATATTTGATTAAAATATAATATAAAAATGTATTTTTTTTTTACATCTAAGACCAATTTTAAATTTAGAATAATGATTTAAATGTTTATAATTTAAACAAGCATACTACAATATCGTCTGTTGCATATATATATTTATATGTATATGTATATGTATATAATATATTATACATACTGATATTATTGCGTGACTATAAAATCATTAATGTCTAAAAAAACCGTTTATTTTGAGTCACGGGGAAATGGCACAATCGTATTACCACAAAATATAACACATGCATTCATTAACTATCCTAATTTTTAGTTTGACCTAAGGTCACGTATACGATAATATTTATTTTTAGACCAAGCCTTTGATGGTTTTTACTTTTTTTCATAAATTTTAAATGTGTTGATTTAATGAAATTAAATCAATGATAATAGAATTTATGTTGTTATTTATTTTTAAACAATTTACATTTTTATTCCAGTTGTGAAGATTTTGTTTTGAAATGAAAAATATGTATACGATGTTATTTTAAAAAATACATTCTTTAAATAGCTTAGTTTTATAAAAACATAGTAATATTCATACACAAGCTTTAATATTAAAATAAAATTAACAAAAAAATTGATATTCATCATACACAATTTAATTCGGCTATATAATTACAAAATCAAAAACACTTTGCAACTAAATTAAACAAAACCCCTTGAGAAAATATTAAACAACTAGTAATTAAGATAACAATTGCTGCGAGTCCAGAGTCTAGATTTTTATAAAAGCGTTGGAGAATTCTTCTAAGACCAAACAAAAACAATACACTATTTATAATGAATATTATTTATATCTAAAAATATTCGCATCAAATTTAAATTAATAATACATATTATACACTATACCTAACCTGTAACCCGGTAAATGCACAATATTCCGAACGGATCTATATAAAATAAGAGCGGTATAAGGAGTTAAAATTTGTTCGAGTACGGTGTATAGTGTATACGTTTGTCAGTTTTAAACCAGGAATTACTGTTTGGGGCAGAAAAAAACTAAAAAAGCACTTCCACGTGGTATCTCACCAAATTCAACACGGAAAGTACTTAAGATAGAAATTCATCAAATCTCTCAATTGTTTTCCGGAAAATAACAAACCCTAGTTTTCAACTCAATTTTAAAAATAGCTATTTACTCAGCGTTTCCTCCACTTAAAAAAAAAAACATATACTAAGTACACCAATATACTTACTCCTGGTCAGGTGGGTGTATCTATAAGCTATTGGACATAGGTACTAGACCTTTTCAATTATATTTCGTTCACTTCACTATAATATTATGATGTTCTGTACTGCCATTTTATTTAATATCATTAATTGATATTCGATTACTTCTCTAAATCAAATTCTCATCAAATCGATATAATATTAAAAAAAAACAGTATCGAATTAAATGTAGGTACATAATAATTAATATTATAAGTATGTACAGTTTGAAAGATGTGACTCTGTGTGTCAACATTTTCAATAGGTAGTACTTATTATTCTACAATATAGTTCTGAACGTCCGTAAAATATATACGTGAAAAAAAATTTACTGTATTTTTATCAAAATACATTGTTAAGTTATACAGTATTATTTGCATAACACAAATAATATATTTAAATTTATATAGGTACGTGACAAATAATGCGACCACCGTTTTATTTGTACTACACATACGCCTAAATGCTTGTTCGACATAACATTAAATTATATTGCCTACCTCAAGGGATATACATTTTTAAATGTGTCCGTTTTCCTGATATTGAAAATATACACAAATGCAGTTTTTGTAACAAATTAAAAAATCAAAACGAGCCATAATAGTTCAAAGTTCGCTCAAACAAACCAAAAAACAGAAGAAAGTGTATAATCTTAAGATTTATTAAACCTCGTGTATAAACAGAGGGTCTTTATAAAACTCTTTGAAATTAATGTGTTTCCCGAACCACAGCAAAAAATGAAGGGGAGCAACGAAACATTAAGAATAATTATAATCTGAGTTTAATTAACGCTTGGATTGACGATATTAATGTCAATTATATATAATATTATACGGCCTGTGAGTTAAATCCTGATAAAAGTAAAAAAATATACGTTTAAATACGTTTTGTTCCAGCCTCCATTATTTTTCCCTGCAATTCAATCATACGATTTACTAAACACCCTTCAAAAATGAGCACTTGTGTCTTTCCGTCTTACTGAACAGCCACGCAGATTTACTTCCGTAAAACACCCGCAAAATTCTTTTTCTATATTTAATGAACTAAATGTGATTATTAGCTATAGTTGCGTATAAGCTAAACAACATCATTAAAGTTAATCGTATCGAGCTAATAACAATAAAATAAAACAAAACGATATTATTTTATTATAAAACGGTGAAGTCAAAAAGTTTTAAGCTCGTGTAATCAATATAAATTATAACCGTTTTCTTATATTCTTTCAATTTCTTATTTAGATACATCGACATTTTCAAACAAAATCATCTATTTAATAATTTTTATATTATAAAGTATGTATCACTGCAAATTACCTAGATAATCCTTAAATGGTAAAAAAAATGTCCTAAAAAATGTAATACTTTTTAAAATACTGAGTATTTTTCAATGATATAATCACTCAACAGATTATTTTTTCAACAGTATTACATAGAAATGTAATACTTGTTTTATATATTTAAAACATTAAAAAAAAAATAGATTAAAGATTTTATTTGCTACGTCAGTATTTACTTAACCTAACTTTAGTTTAATAAGGCATTGTAATACTGGCCCATTTAGTATCGTAAATATTGGTATTTTATTGCTCGATGAAATAATATATCAATAGTAAACTAAAATATTTATCAATACGTCTAGGTCATTACTGGAGAGTGGAGACATCCTTCTTATTACCCTTTTATGTTATTCTTCGGTGTTACATTCGAATGAAGGCAATCGCCAGGCGCTCCCTTTTCTGTCTGGTTGGTCGATGTAATTTTTCTTACCTGCAGTAGACTGTATTGTTTTGTATGATACCAGTGAAGAACAACCTTTTTTCGGTTAGTGAAATATCGCATTCGTGTCAATATTTAATAGAAATATTATAATGATAAAAAAAAAAACGAAACTTAAATATCATGAAATTAATTATACGTTTTATACATTTTATTTCAGCTTAAAAATTTGCACGGTCCACTACTAAGAATTTGGGTGCGATCTGCAAGATACTGGTTGCAGGGCATTAATATATTGTACAGGATTTTGACTCTTTTCGGATACTGTGATGACGGTAAACCTTTAACACTCTTTCATTACAAAAATTACAATAATTTTTCGTGACAATATTTTTGTTCAGTTCTGTATCCACGCGCTCTGTTATCGTCGTCATGTAACTGGTGAACGGTGAGCACCATGATTGCTGGTGCTCTCCACCACGCGCACCACTTATACATTACTATTATTATAATAATATTGTGGTACGCTTCATTATTATTCTGAATTAATGATATATTACTCTATCATAATTGTTTTGTTAAATCTAAAAAAAAAACATCGAATTAATAACAAAACAAACTTAATTCTGAATACCTTTTCGTTCATTTATCCAAATACATTTTACGAATACAAAATAAAAGTATTCTTTACAAGACTAACGATTTACGTCATCGTCTTAATAAAAGTCTTTAAAGTTTAAATGTTTTACAAAATTAAAGCTGTCATAAACAACACTTTTTAACTTTGTATATTAAAAATATATAATATTACAATTTTAATTTATAAATTTATTTACTTAAAACTTACAGTTAAGTATATCATAAAATGTTAAAGCCATAATTTTATATACCAATACACTAATTATATTATGTAGTTAATATTGGTGTATAAACAGTACCCAATCCCCCTCCACAGGAAAACACGCCACAAAACAAATAGTTACAAAAATAAAAAAATAATTATGAAGAATTTAAGTTGACTTATTAGATGTAATTTTGTCTTATCTCGTTAACCGTTATATTTAGAAATTGATATGATAACAAGGTCGTCAACGAAAGAAATAAGAATGGACAATAAATGATTAACCGTCGTAAAGCTATCAGTAAATCGAGCCATATCCTGAATTCAGATACTGCTGTTCTTATTTTACACTATCGACCTGTTGGGCTAATTTAATAAATTTAGATAAGAGAAAAATATATAGGCGCTGTATAAAAATATATATCAAGTCATTAAATACCAACCAAATCCTAGTGGTTTTTAACATGCAACTATAACATACCTTACTTTGGTACGTAATTTAAAGGGCGTGAAAACTCATTTAAAACAAATGAATTAGATTTATTAAGAACTGAATACCTATAGGCATGCGCAATGTTTTGTTGAAATTATTTATTGAATGGATGTCGAATCAAAAATACCGTACAATTATTTTTTGGTGCAATCCGTTTAAAACATTTACCGCATTTACGCAATATTTTTCTGATTGCAATAATATTATAAATTCTCTTTTATACAAATAAATAATAATACATACATTTTAACGTCAAAAAACAAGCAAATTACCTATCAGTTAATAGTATGTCAAACGTTAAAAAAGAGTCGAAGTGATATTTTCATCTAGCAATATTCTGATGTCGAAAAAGTTTCCGCAAAAAGCCTTAAACGTACAAAATTGTACACAGCTGGTGTAAGATCAACATTTTTTTTTTTTTTAACAACCAAATCGTTATAAAAACAAATAACATACAGCATTATAACACACACAAATCATCGTAAATTTATTTACTCGTAAAATGAAATAGCATAATATTCATAAAAAGGAATAATGCACCCTGCGGGTTAACCCTCCTAAAACCATAAAACAATAATAAATAAATAATAAAGAAAAAAATGGTTATCATTATTCCGTATTGATTATAATTTAAGAGCATAAGACATATGTGATATAAATGTGTCATAAATTTACATACGGTTAGCCCCCTCAATAGAATTAATTAAAATAAAAAAATATTTGTTATAAAATACCTACAAAATAATAAATTTGTTGGGTAAAAAAAATTACATTACGTTAGATACCTATAAACATTCAATAGTTAAAAATGTTTACCTACATAAATTATTTTTCCGAAATCTATTCCTGGTGGTTTGGCCCAAGTTTAAAATGATAATCATTGATAACCAACTGATCGTAAATTCTGTGTTTCCATATCTCACGATCTTCTTCGTGATCTTCTAAATCTTAAGTATGTACATTGTTAATCAACTCGTATGTTAATTCAGTTAAAGCTCCTGCAGTAGGTAAGTTATCTATCAATACTAATATACTATTTACGTGTTACTACCATTGGTAGAATGACGATGGTTTGGATGTATTTTTAATAACAGTTTTCCTTTTTCTGTCCGATTAGTCATGTTGTAAGTTAAAATTATACTATAATTACATACCCTGCTACCTATTTAACTATTTTACAATGAAAAAAAAAATATGTTTTAAACAGCTATTAACTATTGCGGTGTAAGGGAAGGTATTTTTATAACACAGGTATTCGGCTGCTCGCATACTGCAAAACCACAAGAACATTAAAAAAAAATACACACACGCGCGCGCGTCGCTTCGACAAAATAACTTATTGCAAGTTTTGTTGAGCGTGTGTCCTGTACAACTCCTGTATTTAATTGCGTGTCTACCGCAAAACGTTTTATTAAAACATTGTTACGAGCCAGCTCGCGTACGGGTGTGTGCGGCGTGCGCTTGTGTGTCTTATATATATATTATTATGATATTACATAATACAGTGTAGGTATTATAGAGTTTTAGTCTGCTGCAGGTAACGACGCTTTATTAAAGTTTGAATTGGATATTGGCCAGAGGCGTTTGAGGAGTCTACTAACCGTACACGGTAAGTCCTACAGCTAGCACACAAATGCTATGTGCACGCCCTTGTGCGTATCATAGCTGCAGTTGCCATCCGAAAACGACAACTTGCGTGTATCATAACATTTATTTAAATTTTAAGTATAGTATATAATGATATCCTAATACTAATGGGATTGTGGCCTGTTTTCCTAATTTTGTTGACATTTCTTCCGATAATACACACAACAACAACAAAAGTCGGGTTAGTGGATATCGCTCTGCTGTATAGTAGGTGTCGACCATTGTAACCGATGTGTTAGATTTTAATTTGATGATATGATAAATAATTGTTCACAAAAGACTATTCTGATTGGATACGGTCTGTCGGATCTAAATCACTAGTAGCTGGTAGTAGATGTATACTTCATGTTTTTTTTTTTTTTTTTTTTTTTTTAATATACAGCTATTAAAATCATTTGTTTTACTTTAGTATTACAACAATAGATTGATTCGATTTTTTTTTTCAAAAAAATTGCATTTATTATATTTAAAAATAAAATATACAATTTATACAATATAGGTATTTATTTTAATAAACATTATTTGTCATTTTTATTTTTTATACATGGTGTAGGATTAATCGACTTGTAAAGTATAAGAAGAGAAAAATGAATTTAGAATTCAGTATTAGCCAATATTTTTTATGGACATTATAAATATAATAGCAAACGATATTTTTTCGATGTTTCAATGTTCAGAATAAAAGTGTAGATATTCAGTAGACTATAAAGAGGAAAATAATTCGATTCTACAGTTACGGTAAATTTAAATAAATAAGCTTAAGATTTTTTTTCAACTTGATCTTCTTTGTATTTTCGACCTAATTGTTATAGAGACCATAATACTATTAAACCATATCTATGAATAAAACGCACCAAAGAGCAACAAAAGTATTTTAAAACGCATGTTTATCAGTAAAATGTGCACAATTTTAAATAATAAAACTTAAGATTTTGTTTGATTTGTTAACAACGTGATAGTCATATTTAAGTTTCCATATTTAAGTTAGGTCCTTGATAGATCCACAGTTCGATATTGTATTTTCCCATTGATATTATAATTAAAGTTTGAAATCACTAGAGTACTGAGAGGTGACATTATCTGATATTTATATAATTTTAAAAGTAAAATTATTATTAGTATCTATATACCATTCATAGAAAGTATTTAAATCAAATTTAAGTAAACTACTCGACAGTTGACAGTTAACTAACTTTATAATAAATATTATTAAAATCATATCATTTAAGTTAAACTTCTTTACTGAGAGTAAAGACATACAAAAAACAAATGACAGATTTTCCAATAGATTTCTTGCATCACAAAATTAAAATTAAACAATCGACCACGTAATAGCGAGTAGCGGTACATTTTGTCCAGTTACATTTAATCAACCTAATCACTGCAGCGTGTTAATAGGAAGAAGTTTTGATAATATTAATTATTTTTCTCATTATTCGATGATTGTTTTAAACATTTTCAATCATTTTCATTTATCAGTTTATCAATTTATAAATTTATCTATTAAATTTCAAATACACGGATTATTTTTGTTATCATTTTGATTTCTCCGAAATAAATTTCACTTCATCCGCGCGTATTCACAACTCACACATTTTTATTTATTAGTTTTTGTTGATATATTATTGATGGTAATCTATATTTTAATATTTGTACTCATTTTGCGTAACACGCCTCTATACCCAATAATCTCTTATAGTCCCTTATATTAAATATATTAAGTATAATATTTCGTAATCTCAAAAATATTGAATCGGTTTAAGTGAGACTTTTTGTACATTGTAAATGGTCTGTCACCGACAAAGTAGAAAGGCAGCCTATATAATATGCCCGATCTAACGCTCATTCGTTTTCTCCATCACGTTTACCACCACTAGACCCGGTTTTACATCGATTACTATTAACATTTTAAAACAGAACCACTCACTCGATCGTGTTAAAAGTCTGCGTTGTTTACATTTGTTGCTCATTTTCGCAGGCGAAGATACGCCGTTCCCTCGTGAATGATTATTATCACTTAACCGAAATACACTACGCTGCAAGCATTTATGTAAATGATTCAATAAAAAACACGCATAGAAACGTTTTTTCTAATGGAAAATACATCAAACTTTATTATAAAATAATAAATTATAATAATTATTATTACAACGATAGTATAGGTACATTGTAATTTACTAAATATTAAATTATAATATTATAATATACCTATCTAACACCCCTATACATTACCTAATACCGACGTTTCAATAAGTAGTGGTTTTACTTTGAATAATACCGAGTTCTGCGCTAACATATTTTAATACGTGGTTTAGCGTAAACAAATGTTTTGCAACGGATAGCTATGTAATCTATATTAATATTTATCATGGTAATTTTGTTTTTCGGTTTTTATCTCGGTTAACATAATATTATTGTTATTCTCGTGAGCGAAATGATATATTTTTCGTACGCACAATGCAGACTTAAAATGAGTAGATAAAAAATATATATTTTTACTGGCCTCAGAATGATTCGACACACCAGTAAACCACTGCAATAAGCCCTGATGTATAATCCCTTCGCAGTCCACAACGCCACGAACAAAACGCACGAAATCTAAACACGAGTACGCGTCGTCGGCTCCGTCACTATAATAATGAGCAAACAACGAACATTTACATAAATTTCCATAAGTTTTACGAACGCTTTAACGATAATAGATGATTTAATTCGTTCTTTTGGACTTGTAATTAATATAATATAATAAACAGACGCCCCCACAACACTAACTGTAACTTCGGTTGGATGTTATTGGGATTCGACTCCCTTCATCATCACTCTTTTTATTTAAGCAACAACAATCGACGTTTCCAGTTCGTTTGTGTATTCCTATACTACACGAACAATATATTGCATTTTTTTTTTTTAGGGTTTGTGTTAATAATAGTTTTTTTTTTCAAAATTACTTATTACCGATATGTACTAGAGGAGAGGAGCGTTTTAAAGAAATACATTTTCATGAATGAAGACTTACAGCAAAAGGGGTATTATGGGCCAACCGCCCCTCTTCGTATACCACTGCCTACGATCCACTTTGCTGCAGAAGGACAAATAATGGATTATATAAAGTACACCGTGCGCGTGTTACCGTGGGGCGGAATAAATGGAACCACTGCGGCGGTAAGTGAGTGACACCGACGCAAAATGGAAAAATTATTATAAGCCGCCATGGCACGCTGTAATGATAACAATAGTCAATAATAATGAAAACATAATAATTAATATTGTGTGAATACACGCACTGCACACAACTTTTTATAATAATATGCACAACGACCCATAATATTTTAACAAGAGGCGGGTTCGGGTTTATGGGTAGGTTTTTTATGATTAAAAGTTTAAAAAAAAAACAAATAAGAAATATACGGATAAACTATAAATAATTTTTATATTATGAGAAGAGGGTTAAACTACTATCTGTCCATTAAAATAAACGATTGTGGTACGCAGACATCAGTCGACACAAAAAAAACGTATTACTCCGCTATTCACGAGTCATGTCTTCGTGCCACATTTGTATAGGTTAGATTCGTATGACATAATATGTTACCTTTCAAATCAAAACTGTGTACCAAATATTGAAATTTTTGACGGTGGACACAATTTTACAGAGGCTATTTCACAATATGCATAGTAAGTGTGAACTCTCTTAAAAGATTACAAATGAAACTTATCGTAAATTAAATAAAATATTATTACTATTGTTTAACTATAAGTAGATATTAGGCTACATATTACTTTATTAGTTATTTCATGTACGCTATTCAAGGGCGGATTCAAGTAGCCGTATGGTGACCTTTGCATAAAATATATTATAGAGACTCTTAATATAAATAAACAAGACACTCAATTGTTTGATAATGAAATAACATTTAGTATTTTTAACTTTAATATTTCATTTATTAAATACCTGAAACTTTTTCAATTTTATTGTCACAAAATTATCAATTACGCTCATTAAATCAAATTATTTTAAAATATCATAATATAATACAGTGATATACAAAATACAAATATGCCTTTTATTTTTTAATACAATGTAAATTTAAATTAAATAATTTATGGAGCACCAGATCTGAGGAGTCCTTAGCCTCCCTGACCCATTAAGCCTATCTCCTCCTAAATTCAGTGATGATGAGATATCATTCGATGATGGAAAAATTCCGTTTTTAAAATCTTTAGACACTTCGAATAGCTTTTTCCATTACGCTTCGTATAGTTATAGCAGTACCTATATTCTAACAATATATATTACCGAAAATAGAGTCGCTCATGTATCGTTTCGCGTACAACGAATATATATGTATATAAATAATAAACTATAATATAGGTAACATATTACCGGATAAAATATACGATTGCTTTTCCGCGTGTTCGTTTATCTCACTGTACCTACATATATGACATATTATATATTTTCTTGTCGACGAAATGGATAGAAACATTGTACGTCAATGATGACAATTCTATTATCATCGCAATACGAAGCACGCGGATTGTTCGTGCCTATCGACAATATTACTGAACACAAATGCGAATTATACATCGCATAGTATGTATAGGTATATAATTGTACGTATTCGCAAAATATAAACCTAATAATACTATTGTAATTAATGTAATTTTGTCCGGCGATGATTATTGATCGTAAGCAATTTGTCTTCGAAAAACAAATAACGTCATTACAATTATATCAATCGGCGAATAATCGTTCGCATTAATAATATTGCTCAATAGCGACGATTTGTAATGATTAAAACAACGAATATCTCCGCTCCGAGTTTGTATAACTATATGATACCTATAGCTAATGTCGAAATTTGCAAATCACCACGATTGAGTGATTAGTTTCGGGTCTCCTCTTTTTACAGTGCACTATATATATATTAACTGTATAGCATTATTGAGATTTTGAAATAGAAATTAAAACGGTTACCGTTGTTATATCACTATAGAAAACGGAAGTTTCTTGCTTTTAATGTAATTGAAAATTATCGCTCTGAAAAGTCATTGAAAAAATAAAATACAAATAGAATAGCCGCTGTTCGAATTAACACACAGCAGTTTAATTAAATGTTACTGTTTTTACATAATATATTATGATATAAATTAGTGTACAGAAAACACGATACGACCTTACGATTCAACTCGCAAAAATATTATTTTTGATAAAGATCTCAAACGGTGATTGGTACGTAATCGATAGGTATAATATACAACTATAGAAGTAACAATATTAGGTACAATTTATAGTAAACTATACTATCATTGAATGTCTATTAAAAGTCGTTTTCGTTCGATCTTTGTTAAAAATTTTCTTTTCCGAAAACATTTTATTTCCAATCGAAAAAATTTACACGTTTAAGCTGTACAAATATTTCATTATTGTTAACTGGCTATGTATATTATACAATATACATTGTATAGAGATATAAACATATACGAATTACATTTTTGAAGTATCTTACTATGTAGTCCACCATCAAGCACGTCCAATATTCAATCAATCGAGTGGTTACATGAAACTTTTAGAGCACTTAGGCTGTTCGAAAAGTACATTTAGAGTGTGGTCCGAAAAAAAACAAAATAAATCACATCGTTGTGAAACTATAATGCCAATATAAGTTCGGTGCTATTGTGCATAATCAAAGACTCCCTCCTAAGTGTAGGTACTAGTAAATTCGAGACACGGCCGTGGCGTGGAGAATAAGGTGAGAACAAAAATTAAATTAACGCGTAAAGCTAAAATAACGGATATTAAATTTAATCATACACACCGTTTGTTGAAGTTATACAATATTATATTAAATAGTTTTAAACGAGTAACGGTGACTTTGAAAACATAAATGCATAAAATGCATTTGCTTTTGAAACCGGACATAACTCGAAAACTGCATCACACATGACTCTATATGATCGATATGATACTAAGTATATAGTGTCAAGTTACTTATATTTTGTGAGTTACTTAAAACAATTAATCGCTATAATATTATACACGTATACGTGGGTAAGTTGTACCAACAGTGTGTCAATGTATACATCAAGGCCGTAACTAGAAATTAATTCCTGGAAGGATTTTAAGCTAAAAATGTGTGTTCTAATTTTATTATAATATTATATAGGTAATTCAATATACCTAGCATACCTAACCACATAATGTATACTATACATAATATCATATTATATTTTATTGACGATAAAAAAAATACGGTTTTAAAATGATCATAACTTGTTTCAAAATAAAAATAATATCATAAAAAATAACTTGTGAAAGGCTATAGATATCTAATATTATCATCTTTATATTGAATAACATTTTTCACCCCACCCATTTTTTCCATTGCAGATACAAGTATTTATATTTTTTTAACAAATTCGTATGATGTAAAATCTCGTATATAATACCAGCAAACATTCGTCTCAGATAATAGCTAATAATACTGTGACAAATATCCATAATCTTACAAATTTGGTCCCAATGAGAGGAGTCAACCACCTCCCCATAAGTAACACCTCACTGAGTCTGCAATACTTAGACCAATAATACACCGCACGACTAAAACAAACATTTAATCAAAATACAATACAAATAATAATTATTCCAGAGAGTTGATTGACCCGACACCTGTCTTTAAAATTCAACGTACGTCGTAGTTACTACGGGTCGGTAACTTGTCATTGCCAACAACCTGTAAACGAAAGCGTTATTAATTTATTATATTACACAATTATTGTTATTGTTATTTTTCCGGGCTTATTCACGACCGAGTTAACGGGAGGATAATAATAATAACAATTACATTCGTCCTTGCGGCGTGGCAGTGTGAATATTATTATTACAGTCGTCGATATCGACTAACTGTGTTTTCGTTGTTTTTGACTGATTTTGTGTATCGCGATGATCACTGTCGCTCGTTTTAAGTTTTTTTTTTTAACCCCCCCACCCCGAGGCAGAAACCTACGGGTGCCCAAATAGAAATTCTGCCAATTGGGCGTCCGAACTAGACCTTTGAGCCTACTCCCGGCTATATACGCCATACGAAAAAAAAATTAAATATATTTTCTCATTCAACAAAAAATAAAAAAAATAATTTATCAGTAAATTATTAAAAAGTAATTACCTTATTATTAAATACTTTCTCAATACCTTAATAATTGTAAGCCGTGATTTAAGGTAATAAAAAATAATTCCTTAAATTGTGTATTATAGAAATATATATAATTGGGCGCCCGGGAATTGGGCCACAATTTACCTTTTTTTCCAAAGGTATACGGTAATATTGGGCCACAAAAATTTTTATATTTATTACAGGTAGGCCCGGTAATTGGGCCACTAAAATTTTATATTTATTACAGATAGGCCCGGTAATTGGGCCACTAAAATTTTATATTTATAATAGGCAGATCCGCATGCGAAACTTTACTCGAAGCGACTAAGTATGTCTTATCAAAAGGTAATAAATTATCCAATATCTTATGATATAGAATTATCAATTGTCATAATATAATTAACTATTATATTATATTATATTAATATATTATATATTATTATTAAAACCAGTAACCACCTACCTATAACTTTCCATCCTTGATGACGCTTTAAAAAATGGTACCTATTTATCTTTTACTATTATGTCATAATATATAAATATAAACATAAAATTTGTCAATGAGGTCATGTATTCTAGGTTACATTTTTATAGAGTTTTATTTCTTTCTTTTAGTTTTCAATCCGTAGATTGGTAAATGGTTAAAAACAAAATAATTTTCTCGTGATTCGCTTGTATTTCTTTTTATGCTTGCGTCTGTTTCTATCTGTTTTCGGTTACTTTATACTTAACTAGATTTATAATAATAATCTTTACACCTGGAACAAATATGCTTGTGCGTGTGCCGTAGCTATTTATTTTTCGAGTTATTGCTACCAAAAATCTTAAATATAAGTGCCGTAATAACTAATAAGTCATCGGTATGATGAAAATAAAAATATAATATATTTACACTATATTGTAATATGCATTAAAAAAAACTCTAATACTGTCATGTCACATTTAATATAAAAATTCTTTCGTATTCTTCCTTGTTTGAAATGTATCTTATCAACTGTCAATCGACCACAGTACTAATATATAAGGTAATAGGTACGCCACTGATTTAGTCATAAACATAAAAAAAATTGTATAACCAACGCCACAATTTGTATAACGCACTGCAAATAACTTAATTATCAAAAAAGAGGGCTGATTGGTAAGATGTCATGAGGTAACCTCACAAACGCACTGGTTAAAATTTTTATTTTAAATTCTCATTATATTTTTGAATACTATTTGTATGAATTTGTACGATAAACTTCAAACCCTCGTTTTAAAAGTACCTCTAAATGGTTGGGTGGGCCGATGAGATGTAGCCTCAATTATCACCGCCCATACCTATTCATATTTTTTGTAGACGGGCGATGACAAATTGCTTGTATTATACGAACATGTATATAATTGTTCACATTTAATTACCTACAGTCGTCTCGAAAGATAAAAAAAAACGTGATAAAAAATCGGCTTAAGCGATAAAAACATTATTAAACACCAAATAATAATATAATATACAGAGTGATCCAAAAAACATGTTAGTCTTTATTATATTATTTAATTACCTATAAGTATTTATTTAAATTTTACTTTTTAATGTTTATAATGTGTATTCATATTATGTTATATATATATTATCAATACTATTATATTTAGTAATTTAATAATTTCAAAATAATTCTTACGTAATTAGATTTGGATAGTGCATTACATTTTCAAAAATTTTTTTTTTTTTAATATCCCAATAAAAGTTGGTAAAATAAAATTGTTTCGCCACGGATACTCCCCTCGGATGAATGGCATAAAAAATCTCAACATTTGAATGTACGATGCAATCTTTATGTATAGCCACTTGAAATCACATAAATGACTTTAAATAAATGAACGCAGAAATAAAAAATATAATTATAGGACGATAAAAATGTTTTTAATGAATCACACTGTATAATATGACGCATACAAGACACCACCGCAAGAATGTTTTTTTTTTTTTTTTTTTAATGAATTATTCACACGTTTGAAAACAAAACAAAAAAAAACCCGCATACATGTACATTGTACAATATCATGATATGCATACGTATCTCATTAATAATATAACTATTAGTTTAAAGAAAGTTACGGTTTTTGTACAATTATTAATTGCACTGATGGTCCGTCGGAGCGGAGTTTTAGTTTCGCTTATACACAAAACAATGTAATGCAGGTATAAGTATTAAGTGTGTATAAATATAAATGTATTGCATATACATAGTATAGTGCATGTACGTATCCATAATAATATGCCATATCATATAAATGCGTACAACGCACTCATACCTAAACGTATATTACTTATATATGTTTGAATGTTTCAATTACCTATGAGCAAAAAAAAATATATATAAACAGGCGTAAAGATTGTTAGTACGAACTATTCTTTTTAACGTGTGCGTGCATACAGAGTGATTCACCAAACATACTCATCTCAATTATTGTTGATAATAAAACAATCAAATTCCGAAGTTAAGATCAACTTGAGGGCTTTATATTTTCAAATTCTCGTTTGAGGAGTGCCCCGTGGCGATACAAACTTTATTTTCAAACGAGAATCATAACCTTATTCACTGTAAATTATTAAATGTTCAAACCATTATTATATAACTCCCTGCACATCTTCCAAACTCATTAATATGGACCTATTATCATTGGTGCACGATTTAAAATAAATCAAAAACCATCATAGTCGTTTAAATTTCGTTTTGGTCACATCAACGATTATAGAAAAAATATCTGCTTAATAATTAAGAGAAAAAAATCGAAATTTTAATAAATTCGTTATTAAAATATAGCGCGTGCAAAAAGAGTCACTCTGTATGCCTAATACCTATATCGTTTTTAGTTTGACGAATAAATTAAGAATGGTGCGTAGCAGCAGAGAATCCGTTTTATTAAACGTATATGTTGTATACATTTTTTTAACTCAAAAAATGATTTGTTATTCCGATCGCGTTCGCTATAATAATCTCTGTCTGTATGGCAGTATTTTTTTCAATACCTATACACCATATGGTATACTGTACCGGCATTACGCGCTACTGCGCAGTTGGTTCCTAGCTCGAATAACTGTATTATAAGTCATAACACATAGTATTGTGTCGAGTAAGTATCTATATATATATAAATATATAATCGCACTCATCTATCGTTCGAATAAACGCTTAAACAATATTGACCTCTCAGAAATAACAATATATTATTATATAAATACTATACTATACTTCTAAACACAACACCGCGCGGCCGTCAATATAGCATTGTATACAAAGCATCTCAAATCAGTACTATATTATTATTATCATACTTACTAGATGGTTATTTTAACACTCATTACGTTGAAATATACTTAGATTGTTTTAGGTAAAAAAATTGTACATGATTTAAAGTCGCTGAAAACCAACATTTTTGAAAATAAATATTTTTTACTCTATTTGTCGTCATGTATATTTTTAAATTTATACAGTTTAAACTATTTATTTTGAATGAGTATATTATTTTCTTCGAAATGTAGGTACATAAAAATCAAATTTCAAATGTTTAGTTAATTGCATACCTAAAATAATACTGAGATCATAAGTATGGACTGGCTACTGCACTCCACACTAAAGTAAAGTTTAAATACTACGTATATTTTACTGATAATTAACTACTCTTTTTAAGTTCAATATTTATGTAACATAAAATACTCAGAAAATTATTCTGCTTCGAAATATGAGATAAAAAAATATATTTCTGTTTATTTATAATTTAATTTTTTAATGATTTCAAACTATGCAAAAAAAAAATATTTAAAAAAACGTTGATATTGCACGAAATAAAAAGTACTTATTGTTTACCGTTTAAAGATCACTCTGTGTGCCTATACATTCTAATCATTCTATATAATACATAATATGATTATACGTCTGAATAGACTATAAATAAAAATACAAAAAGATCATTGCATGACCTTAAAAAAAAATACAGAATTCTGTTAAACATACCTAAAATAACTTAATTTGTTCAAATAATTTTGTATCATAACTACCTCTGCCTACCTATATATTATTATCATCATTAAATAAACGTGTATACCTAATGTATATAGTGGGATTCAGAAATTAGAGATAATTAAAATTAAATTACAGTATTAAATTATAACATAATAACTTATAAAATTAATGTCCAGACACAAAATATATATTATATAATACAAGATTTATATATTTTTTATCTTTTATCGTCTCTACTTCAGTTATCCGTCACCCCTCTTGGTCCCGTTGCGGACAGATAATCGAGGTCATCTAGCGTATACATACTGCAGTCTATGAAATTATGTCTGTATACTATACAAATACAAAAAGATTATCACATGAAATAAATAACAATTTAATTGTAATATCTCAATAAATTTTAGTTTTTTGAACGACATTATCGTCAATAAAATATGTCATGATTACTACGCCGCAATAAAATATATTTTTCTATTATAATTTAAAATTTAAATCATGATTTTAATACCGAACACCTACGTTTTTAAAAATTACAAACAATATTTTAATGAATACATACGTTAGTTTTACTTTTCGGATTTCTCCATTATAAAACAGGACTCAGGAGTATCATATTATGAACAGCAGTGGATCCAAGATGGGTCCACTGATACCTTTGGCTTAGAATAATAAAAACCGGGCTTTGAATTACCATGTATCAATAAGAGAGACTGGAAAATTTGCTTTTAATTAGTTGTAAAAAGGGAGATAATGAACCTCTGGTGAATTGGAATGATTGGTATGTTTACTAATACATACAAATGTATTATATATGTATATTTCAAATGATACCGGCACTTCGGTATGTACCACTGGTGTAAGTTTGTAAGTACCATATAGTACGGTGCGGTATAAAATTATTTAACTACCCTTTACGAACAGTCAATTATTACCACATGGCACATATTATCACAGATCAGCCATAATGGGAGGATAATACTATGTATAGACTGTAGATACTTGTTAAGAATTTGTGTTTTCAAACAAACTCTTTTTCATTAAAGAAAATTAAGAAAA
Organism: Aphis gossypii; assembly: GCF_020184175.1. NCBI lineage: Eukaryota > Metazoa > Arthropoda > Insecta > Hemiptera > Aphididae > Aphis > Aphis gossypii. Next base: position 79,562,381 of record NC_065530.1, read on the forward strand.
ACTTTTAAAAAATAAATTGAAATCCTCGAGAAAACACAAAACGCGCTGCAGTATAAATACTGTATAGAATATCGCATTTGCTCGTTATTTCGATATGTATAATAACATATATAAATAAATATTTTATATGCATCAATTTAAACGCGCATAAAACTTTAAGGATTCGAAGTTTCGGAAAAGAGCACCTGAAGGAGAAGAATTTATCCATGCTCAATAATAACCGAACGTCGTAATATATATTTATATACATATATATTATCCCTTTACCCTTATATTATAATAATACGGGGAGACACTTGAAAGTTTTGTACACAACAATAATGTACCAGTATTATATACTAAAATATATCCACGAAAAAAGAATTATAAAACTTCTTCATACCGCAGAAATGTTTTACGTCAGGGGTCACCAAAAGTTAGGTTTTACAAATTTTATCCGATTACATGCAATTTTATAATACAAAAAATATACACTTTGAATTTTTATGACCCGTAAAAATTTTCCCGATTCCTAATGTGGTCCTTCAAAAATATTTATTAGTAACCTCTGCTTTCATGTACAAAAATACACAACAAAATAATTAAATAATACACCTATATGGCTATGCCTATATATTCTACACAGTAGGTGTTATATACTTAACACGCGTAAACGGTTTTGCGTAGCAATAGGCAACGGCACATGCGGTGTATGTACAGTTTGCTATTACTATATTTAATTTAGTATAATATAGCAAACATAGTCTAAAAAACCGCTCTTGAAAACGTTCACGCCGCCACTGCTATACTATACTTCATTAAAATTTAGTTAAATTCGTAAATTTTATTTTAATTAAAATAATATAGGAATAAGAAATAAATACTTTTTTTCATACAAATTAATTGTATTTATTTCTGATTTGAGCATAATGACCTATTTCTTATGGAAATCATTTTATTAAAATAATAGTAATTAACTTAATTTATTAAATTTAGTTGTTTTAATTTAAGTTAGGTACATATTGATGAATTTCAAAAGCGTTTAAGTATAGTTTATAAATTATCCAACCAAAATTATTATTCAATCATAAACATTTTCAAAAAAACGTCAACCTACCTACTACATTTAAAAAATATAGTTGATTTGGTTAAGATATTGGTACAACTACGAGCTGAAAAGGACGCCACACCCACATATTATATTGTATCCGTCTTACAAACGTGTAACTTGGCAAATGTTCGTTCAGTAAAATCAATTTTGTATGTTTAGCTTAAATATTAGAGTGAAATAACCTATTATATTATCAAACTTAAAAGTAAGAACATTATTTCTGTTCTCTCGTCAGTTTTGCAAGGTATTTTAATTTTTAAGCGAATTATATAAATTATATACTTATGTAAAATAAAAATAAATATTTAGAAATGCTCGTAATTCACTTAAAAATTAAAGTTTATTGGAAAAACCAGCGAGAAAACACTGAAAATGTTTTTACCTTTAAAAATAATAGGTCATTAAAGCACACACAAAATTGATCCTATATACTAAACGAAAATTTGCCGTGTATTGGTAGTACGTTTGTAAGACGGAGTCAGACAACACACATGCGGGGCGGGCTTCCTCTTAAAAATCCTAATTGTCACGAAAAAAAATCACCTGCTGTAAGAAATCAAAAAAATGCGTATATTTTGTGTTTTTAAAATTCCATTTTATCGATCGATAGGTATAAGAATCGTTAAAAAAAACCCGTGCAACCAACAGGCAACGATGAGCTTAAACAATAACGTTATAAAAAATGTCACACGATATCTACAATATTATAGTCTTATCTCGAATGAAAGTAATCGGAGTGTTCGTCGTTATGCAAAGTGATGTATTGTATAAGCGACACATACACTCTGTATATAATAATATTAAACATTATTATACGCAGTCATAAAGTCAAATAACATTTTGGTCGCTTCCCAACTAGTAAAAAATAAATGCGCCGGCTTCTGCACCGACGGTGAAAAGCACTTCATAACACACGACCGGTATTATGTTATGAGCTGGCATTATTGAAAAATCGTGGACGAAAACCACATGTCTACATTCAAATCGGCGCATACGCCGCCGCCGCGAAAGTTTTTCGCTCTTATAACGCGTCTGTAACGGTATATTATAAAGAGAGTAAAAAAAAAAAAAAAAAGATTTAGCAGCCAGCGCATAGCTCGGGCTTTCTATACGCTGCACAGCATCGTAGACCGATGGAGGTGGTGGCGCAAACCGGTTTGAAGTAATTTGGACCGCGTGCAACCGGTCAAAACGGAATTAAAAAACAAAAAAAAAAAAAAATGTATATAAATTGCATTCCCATAACGTTATAACGGTAATCGCCCGCCACCGCGGCCTATCCGCACGCCGGAATACAACACGATCAAGCCGAAACCCCAGTCGAAAATAGGAGGTGACTTTGAAGAAGGGGCGATGAGGAGGTGTGGATATTTTCTTAAAATATGTTATCTATGCCTATTAATTTCGCTTAAAAACGTATAGCGGAATTTAACGCCACCGAAGCTGGAATTAAAAAATGAATTTTCTTTCGCGACGAGTATTATTATTTATTACCTATCAGTGGTCACCAGCTTTTTTTTACCAATGGCCGTAAAAATAAACTTTTTATTTTAATTGAATAATAGATTTTATTTTAGGCACAACTTAATATAAGACCTACATAGGCTGCGACTGAGGTCATGTCTGATTAACAACGTAATTGGCGATAAGAAATGGAAAATGTTTATTTATATTAAATTTTACAAACGCTACATTTTTAGAAAATCTGAATTTAATTTTTTTTTCAATTTTGATTACTTTGGAGGGCTGTACTTCGTTACCACTAACCTATGTCATGTATAATAAAAAATAATTTTATGGTCGCCGCGATTATAGTAAAAATACTAATCACTGCAGATAAATTGAGAACACTATCAGGTGCAGTGTAGCTCACTTCTTCCATATTATATTATATAGGTGCATAATATCATGCCAAATGAACATTTTATTGGTATGCGCAAATTCTTCTCGACATTACATCAACTACCACCCCACAAGCAAATTTCCAAAGCCAATATTATCTGAAGAAGACAATACCGTTTTTTTTTCAAAAACGATTGCATCCCAAATTTGTGACACCACGCGCTCTTTTCCATCTGTAAAAACGTAAACCTGTACACAACATAGTGTTCGAGTGTTAACATGATAATTAGTACACAAACATAGGAATCAAAACTGCTGCTTGTCACCGTCAAAATATGTCACCAAAACGACAAAACATGTGTATCAAATTTATGTAATTTTTAAAACTACGACGTGGATTTGAATATATATTAGGTAACATATTTAGCATTTACCTAATATTACAGAAGTAATTCAACAACACAAAATGAATGTTACAATTTCTTTTTTTAACTATTAAGTACCTAATGGAATTAATATTTTTACTTTCTAAAATATAGATTCACGATAAATATTTTAGTTAATTCGTACGCCAATTCTATAAACAATAAACGCCCAACTTAAGTTTACACTAACTATTCCATTTATTTTGTATTTTTGTTATCATTATCTTCGGCTCAGTGTATATATTTTATAAAAAAAACGTACTAGGTATCTGAATTAGTCATTATAGATATATTCTCAAATGGAATAATCGCATCTATACTGTGTATACTATTTACGGATAATACATAAATATTAAATATATAACATTATGATACGCATATTTGAATCGGATTGTGTCACCGCCCACCACTACACTCCATAAGACAGATGACATCATGGCGCGTGTAAAAATCGTGAGTTAAATATTATCCAGGAACACTTCAAATTCTCGAGGATCGAATACTGTACGCAACAGTAAATGGAACATATTATACAAAGTTCGTATAACTTTCAAATTTCGAACTAAATTAGAAAGGTTTTACACTGTAACATAACCTTCGGCATAATATATGCGTATTAGTTCCTGAATAAATGGTTGGACTATGGTGGTTACAAATAACAATTGAACCAGTTTGACTACATACGACAATGTCTTGTTCACGGTGAAATGTCTTTCTTTTCATAAGCTCAGCGTCTAGTTAAATTTGAATTGAAAATATTTTTTATCAAGCAGTAAGTACCATTAGCGCTACAGCGGTTTTTTGATAGAAATAGAATGGCCGAGATTAACAAAGCGTTTGTCTGGGATTACAAAAATCGAGTGTAAGGCAAAATGCCAGAAAAAAAAAACGAAAACCACTATATTTATCCTTAAAATGAAAATTAGCAATGCGCCTTACTAAGATAGTAATATGAAATACGAATTGAAGTGTATTTAATGATAATACATTTATGAAGAGTCAATGAATCATTCTATAAATTTTAATTAATATGTTTCATCACAAATAAATGAAAAATTATCTTTTTTAAATGTTTTATAATATGTATTGTTTATTCTAGACATACAATACGATGCTTGATCAAATAAGATAAATCATACTCATTATTACTGACAGTTATAAATTGTTATTTTTCATTAATTGATAATTTATGAATTTAGTATTTTTAGTTTAAAACAGTACCTATATAAAATGGTATATAGCAAATAAATTCGGTGATTTCTTTTTTAAAACTTTTATTGATAGTTTGATTAAGAATTTATTCTCATAAAACAATGATAGTATAAAAACGGAGGAAATAATTTATAACCTGTTTAAAAATATGAATAAAAATTCTTAAATTCATGAATAATTCTTAAAAACCAAATTTGATTCACGCAACAAAAGATAATACAATATATTTTTAAGAAAAAAAAAAGAATTACACAAACCAACATTTAAAATCACATTCCTTATAATAATAAAATTAACTAGTATTGTTTATGTGTCCCATTACCTAGTTGATAGTCCTAATACTAAATATATAATAATTAAATATCAAACAATAATAGTTAAAAAGCATTTTATGGTTTATAAATAAAATTTATCTAAAAGTATGTTTTACAGAAGAGCCTTAAGGTAAATTATACCTTCAAAGAAACAAAATAAAAATGGAATCAAGATATTTTTATGCCACTAGAGAGCAATCAGTGGTATAGCAGTGACATACAGTAAAGAACTCTTGTTGCGCTCACCAATACAATTTCTTTTCTCATTTAATAAGATTCCTCATCACTAGACACAAGAATCACGCGTTCTGTTTCTCGTTTAATCTTAACATCAGGTGTTACTAATTCATTATTCCACTCAGATGGAGCAGAGCGTTTTGTAGCTTTGGTCCAACCATCATCAGACTCGGGTATATAATAATCTTCCATTGATGCTCTGGAATAATCATGATCTTTATTGCGAGCCAAATTATTGAAATCCAATAGCTCGCCAAGTTCAGCCATAATTTTATCGCTTTGTCCATCAGCTGATGATCCATTTGCGACCATGTTTAGCATATCCTTCAAATTAGCGGTGCTCAGCGGCGATCCTGACTTGGAGAATAACAAGTTTCTCGATCGGCCTAAGTATTGAAATATACGGTTTAAATCAAATATTTAAACATAATATTACGAATAGAACAAACCTGGAACAGCTGTATTTGACTCCTGACCTTCTATAGACATTATGTCTTTTTCGTCAGTTACTGTAGGCCTCAAATTAGGTGCTGCTATTAAAGCTAAAGACATCATAAGAACCAACAGACATGTGGCGGGTTGTGCTGTTGTACCGCCCGGAGAAATAGCATTTTGTAAACGTTTTAAAGCTGCTTTTAATCGTTCATTTTCAATCTGAAGCGAGCGTACATTTCTGATAAGCTTGTTATTATCATCAGAGCACTGTTTAACTCTAAAATATAACATTCATTTATATTAAATTCAAATCAATTATATTAGCTTTCATAATTTTCTTACCTTTCTTCAAGACCATCAACATATTCCTTCTTTCGTTTTCTTGAATCTTGTGCAGATATTTTATTTCTTATTTTACGACGAATTCGCTTCAAATCTCGTTCCTCGTGCTTTGTAAGAGGATAATGTGATGGCAGTTTAATTCCTTCTTTCTCCATTAATTTTCTTTCTTCATCTATAAGAAAATATAAAATAAAAAATAATTAAAGGCTATTATCGATATCCAGCTAGGAATTTATTAACTTACTAGATAAATGAAGCCGTGGATACATAGAATCAGACTCATCACTTGTGCAGTCAGACATCACAATTTTGGTCTGTTTTAAAGCTGGCATGGATTTTGAGACCATAGAACCATTATTCCTCACAAATATTCTTCTTCCATTGTTTATAGACTGTAATCGTCTGAATGCATCAGCATTGATTGTTTTACCATTCTGATTAACCACCTGCACAATATATTTAAATTAAAATACTCATATTCAGTTTAAAATAAATATATTCTTCTCACCTTAATTGTTTTGACATTAGATAAATTTATTGGTATAAAAACAGGTTTTGACAAATGTTTAGAAATAGCAATTGGCCCTTTAGACTGTTTTGGTGATATCACTACTGTGCGAGGTGTAGTTTTCAATAATTGTGGTTGTTGAATAATTGTAGGTTTTTCATCTAAACTATGATCATCTTTATGATCATTTTCTTCATAATTTTGATGCTTAATTTCACTATCATCAATTTCTTCATCATCATCATCGATATCTATTATTTCCTCTTTGACAAAAGAATCATATTCAAATTCCATTTTAGGTTTGACATCATCAGACTTAGAAGATTCGGATATTGGATTGAATGGCAAATTATCCACTGATGAAAGTCCTATACATATTTACTTTTATCAGAAATTATACGAAACAAATTTTCTTTAAATGCTTGGATAATATTGCTATGTAATAAACAATATAAATATTTATTAAAAAACAAAACAATTATAATAGACATGGGAATAGATATGAATTTTTTCACTCAATTACCTATCCATCTCAAATAAAAATCAAATAATGAATTGTTTTGCTAATCTAGATAATTACTTGAGTAACTAGGTATATTTAACTACTACATTTTGCAATTAATAATTATCAATAATTGTCTTTAAATGTCAAACGTATGGATGATAAGTTAAAAATACAAGAAAATAGACAATTTGAGCTTAACATATGGAATTGAAGTGTAACATATGTTTCATTTGTCTTATGCACACTTTATAAATAATACACATTTGACATAGAATCTATTAATTAATGAAGAAAATCTGTGGGTGGGTTACAAAAAACTGGGTAGGAAACCATATTGTCAACCACACAATCATCCGTGCAATGTGGGTAAGCATATTATACGTCATGATGATTTGACGCATACACAAGCTGGGACAGTGGAAATGTTTAAGTAGCGTACCGCTGTCTGAACACGAACTGCTCTCGGCGTTGTCGTAGGATCTTGGGGTAGTGGCGGCGCTCGACATGAAATCATCATTGCTGGACAAAAACTCAAACGGTGACGAGTCATCTTCCATCTTCAATAGAGAGTCGAGGAAATTGTCGTTCTCCAGATCCCAGTTCATGACTCTCTAGGGTTATATAAAAAAAAAAACCCAAATCCAAATAAGACTTCAGTCGATTCCAATGTGCGCGATTGCCCTTTGGACACCGCCCTCCGACCGTTCACCGTCGATAAAAGGCGAGGAGTACGGTCGGTTGACAGGCGAGACTCAAAGAGTCGTAAAAAAAATTTCATATAATAAAAAAAACGGCTTACGTCGGTGTCGTCGTCTACAACAGCCGGCTTGTCGAAAACGTCCAGCGTCGACGTATCGTTGAGCAGCATGTCGACGATGCTCAACGGGCACTTAGCGTCGGCCGACATGGTCGTCACGTAGCGTTTCGATCGGAACAGAATTCGTGGGCAACCGGATAATTCAATAAGATCTGAAAGCACTGCACATCTCGCGTAGTCTCCGGGTCCGTGGCATTATGTTATTTGCAGAGACTACAAGCGCCGAACGGAAAACCGCAAAGGCACACACGGAAAGTCGGAACAACAATAATAATATTAACAATAATAATAATAATAATAATAAAAACAAAACGACTCGATATCGATATTAACGCGACAGTAAGTCGAGCCCGTACGACGGCACTACGGCAGCAGCGTGCGGAAAAGTATGTGACGTACGCAGAAAATAATAGTAATAGTAATAATAGTAATAATAATAATCGAAAAAAATTGCCCGACGATTAACCGACGGGAAGCAGCTCGCCAGCGATACTGTGGAGTGCGGACTACGGTCGTGCGCCGTGCGGGGCCTACATTACGCACACGGTAAACCGTATACATTAAAAAATGCAATCTTGTTTACCTGTTCGCCGCCGTTCGGACGACGTCGATTGGCGGACGGGAAAAGGGATGGGCCGCCGGTCGAGCGCGCAGTGCTACCGCATCAGACGGCGCTAAAGCGCCCGGCTTCAACGGCCGCCGCCGCCGCCGCGCCCATGACTAATATAGCCGCAATAATCTCCCATGACAGAAAATTCAAAGATAAAATACAATAATATTTATTGAAAAATAAATAATAATAATTAATAACTGATCGCGAATTACGAGCAGAGTGAGCAGACGGAAAAACCTATCATGATAATAAATTAACAACAAAAAGACGTCGTAACAACACGTTTATTTGTATAATGATATTATTTATCTATATTACATCTATAGATGACTACAATACTGTCTTTACTGTAATATACGTAATATATAGGTATGTGTGAGTATGTGACACTATATACCAATAAAATTTTTTATATTTTCTCGGACTTTGAAAATCACCTTCAGACGAGTTGCGTTCACTAAATCTTTAACGTCTTAATAGATATTTAAAATATGTACAAAATACAGGAATATAATATAAAATACTTTATTGTTGCAGCCTCTATAAAAAGTCAATTATAGCCTATAGGGATTTATAATAAACTATATAGATATTACTCATCGTATGTATATCCCGTAAGCCGTATACCTATACAGAATTACTATTTTTTAATAATAAACTTATTTCCTATAGGGAAGTATTAACTTTAATGGATTTATTTTTTAATAAGATTTTATTTGATTATGAAAGATATTTTTTGAAAACAATTTTATCATTGTTATAATCCAAAGTAAAATATTGTTGTTAGAATTTAAAAATTAAATTTTAAACGAGTATAGTTCATTAGTTATAAGTAAGTACTTAAAGTTTAGTTGAGGCACGAGGTTATAATATAATATTTGTATACACTATACATATATATATATATATGTATATGAGCTGAGAAGTGGACCAATATTTTCGGATTAATCTTATTGTGCCACTTTAAATATGTAGGCACTTATAACTAAAAAATATAATATCTAATTAACTACTGCAGTAGTTCTCTTATAAAAAATGTTTTGCTTCTAAATATGAAATTAGAATTAATAAAGATGTCGTTTAATAACGTAAAAAAATTAAAAATTAATGATACAAATTACATTTGTTTTCTTATCACTCAGTATAATATACATATACCTACCTAACTATATAAGTATAAGAACTATCTAATAAAAAAAACAACAAATTTCACTGTTACAGTTTCGGTGCCCCACAACAATTATAATATATCATAAGTCATCATAACTGTATAAAATTACAACGTTTACAGCTATATTGAGAAAACATTTCTCCAAAAAAAAATTAGTAAATTAAGTATTTATAATTTATTTACATATGCCTAATATATTACATATACTATTATAAGTAAGGCGCGGATTTTTATGTAACTACATAATTTTATTGAATTCAATTTTCTAAATTCTGATTAAAAATATAAGTACACTTCATAACATCTTGAATAAAATTACTTTTTTATTTTACATGTTTTCATATATTTTGATGTAATTAAATACATATTTTTACGAGTAAATATTTACATATTCAGTACATTTTTGTTTCTTGGTTGAAGTAATAAAAAATTAGAAACATCATATTTCATCAATTGAAAGTCTTGCAAATTACAATAGTCGAAAATAAAGTAAACAAATTAGGTAAATGAATTTCAAAATTTATCTGGAATATTATAATAAAAAATAAATTGATCTACATACTTGCTAAAAACGTTGGTTTATGAAAAATTAAACCCTATTAGAGATATTGTTCTGAATAAAAATTAAAAGCTGTTTTGAACCGATATTACAATTACCTATATTGCATTCTAAAATTATAAATTATAATACACCAATACATGCCCGATGCTCGACATACATACTTCAGATTTTTTGAATTAAACACCTACTTATACCTAATACTATGTATAATGTACACAACTAATGCAGTAATACATGTTCAGAAATTCTAACGCGATCTGAAGTAGTAACATCACTAACATCATTATCACAGGCCCATATTTATACACGCAGACAAAATAGGCATTTGTCCTGGGCCCATCGGCAACTATCACTAACTATGTAATATTATATTTATATACTAATATATTATTTTGTTGAAATCAAAATTTCTGAAAAATCCTGGGCCATATATTTGGTAAATCAGGCTCTGCATCATTATTTATCATACATTTATACATAACAATTTCCAGCTATCTTAACCATAATATATCTATTATCTTAAATATACGTAAATAATTAATAAATATTATTCCATTTAAAAATACATAATAATATAATGTTAAATACTCATGTATGTTGGGTACCTACATAATTTATATAGCTAGGCCCAAATACTATTATATAGTACCTATTATATCTATAAATTATTAGTATATAATATATTAGTATGCAAATATCTGTGTAAAATATCAATAATAACTATTATTCAAATACAGATTTATAATATTTAGTTGAAATAATCATGTAATTTGTTATAAGTATATTTTTTTAAATAGATATCTAAGTAGCTGAAAATAGAATATCACCTTGTATGAAATTTACTTGCCTTAATATATATTAGACCATTAGGAAATAAAATAAATATGTAGGTAGGTAGGTAAATTGGCATGCAAATTGCAAATATACAATACCAGAACTGAAAACACATTAATTTTTAATTTATTAAAATGACTAACTATTCATTAAAACCATATATATGCACTTGCATATTATACCAAAATATGCTGAATTCAGTATTATTATTATATTATGTTTAATTTACGTTACCTAATGACTTGATGTATATTGTAGTATTGTACCATTTTACCGTTAATTATATTAAAATATTGGCTGTTAAATAAGTTTTTGAATTGAAAATTGTAACAAAATTAATACTAAATCATACTAATTTTTATCAAAGCGAAAACATTTATAAATGTATTATATAACTAGGTATATAAGTAAGCAATACCTACATTTGGACGGTAATACTTACCATATTAATATATTATATTTATCAACTACACATATACATATATTGAATATTCTTAACTATTATTAATATTGATTTTATAATAAATAAATTTAAAAAAGTAATGCTATTACTAAAACTCTTACATACTGGGAATATGGGATGTAAAAAAACTAATATATAACAGATATCAAATCGAGAATAAGTATATAATAAATGATAATTAATTTATATTTTATTATTAAAAGTTAACCTTTTATTTATTTTTTTATTATATTATACAGATAACCGACCTATCTATTATTACTCACGGTTAATTATATATACAATGTATATACTATACATAGTACCTATATAGAGTATATAGAGTCTAGAGGTACAAACATTACAATTACATACATTATACATACAATTAATAGGTATATTATATTATAATTTATATTGTTATATTTTATACAATGATTAAGACTGGAATACAGCTGCAAAGGTATGCAAATATGACAACTATTTTTTCGCAGATTCCATTAGTTGTATAGGTAGGTACTCAATTATTTGTTTCTATGAATTTGAGCATAAATGCATACCTAATATTAGTGGTTAATAGCTATAAATAATACGTGTTTTTTGAAACTTTGAAAGATATTTTGACTAATTAAGCAAAGAAAATCAGAACAATAAGTACTTATTATAAAACTCATGTATTCAATAAATTAGTAGATACCTATATAAGTATATCTATACCTACTAGTAATTGTTAGTAAATATTTTGATTTTTACAACAATTATTTATTTAGTTTATTTTACAAAAGATTTTATAATACCTAATATAGGTATAACTATAGTCTATAGAAGTGTATAACTAATAGTTTATGAGTTCCGTCAATAGGTGAATTCTATCTTCACTTATCTATCCAAGTACGCAATACGCATGCCTCGTAAATTAACAGATTATTGATCATATTACCTATATAGGTACTTAATAGTGTTAATAGTTAATACTTATTAAACATAAAAATGTACCAATCGTATACCGGCCTAGACTTTATAATATTTCTAAAAATAAAATTAAAAAAAAAATGTAATTAGCAATTACAATTTACAATACACAGTATTATAATATAATCTATATAATAACTATAATAATGTATGTAGGTACGCTCATCATTGCAGTCATATTCAGATATTATTAATATAACAAAATATCAGAGTACTTTTATCTATATTTACTATATGACTAAACACTTCCATACTAACTTAAGATAACCGCCAAAGAATCTATTATTCGAAAACAAATCAAAATAATTTTTGTTATTTTATCTAATTATTTAAATAGATACTTATCAGTTACCTATCTATAGGTAGGTACTACAACACTTATATTTTATCTGTAAATATACACAGCACGAATTATAATACTTATAGCCTATAGGTAGGCGTAGGACAGATGATATAATATTATGTAAGTGTTTCCTGGATAAAATATAGTAAATGCTTTTAAAATACTACTGTTTTGAACAGTTGATGTATACTTAATAATAATTGACAGGTGTGAGCCGCGTATAAGACATCTAATAGATAGGTAACTATTTATGTATGTATCTATAGGTAGGTAGGTACATTATACTAGTTATACTTCAATAATTAAATCTACTTACCGAATTGCCTGATAGCTGATACATAAATTATGTCTACATATTAATGCTTTAACGTGTTGGTATACACAAAAGATTGATCATTGATGAGTATTTAATTTGTGTAGTAATAACTGCAACTGCATGTTATGAAAACACATCAGTTCTATCCTTATTTCTAGTAACTAATAGGGCTAACCATGTTTATGTACCACGTACCACTTTTTTGGTACCCCTTGGTCTAAATTTGAAATTCAAAGCTATGTATAAGTATCAACATTATAAGCATTTTCAGTTTTACTAATTAGCTAATTACAGGATTATTCAATTAAATGAAATCGAAAATTAAGTAGTGCCATGAGATTGGTATAAGTTCATTAGAATGCAATAACCAACGTGGTATTCTATTCAATGTGTGTTGTGTCAAATGTCAATTTATAGTATTGACTATGCTAAATTATTTGTAAGTGTGTTGTTTACTTGTGTAGTTGTGTGTGTGTGAGTGATACTGTAAAGTGTAATTGTTTAATGTTTTTACATCGTAAATCGTAATTAATGTGCAATTGCAATACATCTAAATTTATCAATCAGTATTTCGATTAGATTAGACACCGACGATACCATACCTACATTAGCCATTAGCTAACCCTAACTGGCAAGTAATTTACATTCTCCGAAAAAAAATTGTTTAATTTAACCATTAACTTTAAAACAATAATATTATAATGCCTTGTTTAAAAATGTAAACAAATATTGCAAATATCTGTAATATTTGCCACGATCGAACTAAACAGTATAATATATTAATATATGCCTAGTTAGCAAGTGTATGTTACATTTTTATATGTAGAATGTATGATATAAAATTACAAAAATAAAAAAAACTGCTAACCTCACGTTATACATTGCCATTTATGAAGTAGGTACAAAAAAGTAATATTATAAATTTAAAATTTTAATAACCTTTTGTAAAGATTAAACTACTAAAGATGATGATACTTACATAGATATACCTATCAATTTAGTAATCAAGAAAAATTAACATAGGTACTGAGACTTCTATAATAACTGTACCGATACTATAATTATTGTAGTATATGATATTATATTATTACTCATAATTAGAAAACGGATTTTTAAGCAGTAAAAAGCTGATGAAAAACGTTTAAAATTATTCAATAAAGCTCTACAAATCTTCCAAAAAAGCATTAAATTTGAACCATTAGTTTAAAATAGATTTCTAATCACAAGCCTGCTGTTTTTCTTCTTCCACATAGTTAATCTGTAAATTAAATTTGTTTTGTTTAAGATAATTTATAAAAATAAATTAAACAATGGTTACAAAATGATTTAAGTACCTATTTATATCAATGGAATTGTATTGTTCAGCTAAATTTTTTATTTTAAGTTTTTCAAATAATAATCTTCTTCGACAATCGGACAATATATATAATATATATATATATTTATAATTGAAAAAGTTACGTTCGATGTTTACAGATTACATATACAGGCCTGCAGGAGCAAATTATCAATGGACTAAAATATAATCACTTGTTAAATATTCAAGTATTTACTCTCTTGATATTTTTTCGCCTCTTAGAATACCTACTCGATATTAATATAATATTATTGTATGAATTTTAAATCTTAAATTTTTGTTTAACACTTTATCAAGTTTCTACTTTTTTTTAAAAATTACGTCTCCAGTTTTTCCCGAAGTTAATTTAATTTGATGTCTTTCCTTTTTGTACAACAAACTGATTCTGATAATAGCACCCCTGATGTTTCTAAGTGTATAATTTTAATACTTGGCCAAAAATTCGAAATTACTTTTTATGAATTTTAAATTTGCTTCTATTTCCGGGTGTTAGACCAGGTAAGTATTTAGAGTTTTAATTGCTAGTAAATCATTCGAGTCTAATTGAAGTATAAAATTTTTAATGTGTTAAAAATATTCACGACAATAATAGACAGACAGAGGCGTAGCCGCGTAGGTTATTATAAATTAGATGCTCCGCGGGGCAGTAACAAATAAGACGTGTTTGATTATTATCATCGTTTATGTTCCCAACATTTTTCAATTAAAAAAAAAAAAAAAGTTTATTTGATTTATGCGATTTTACGTTATGGGACATAGACTTTATATGTCTTACAAGTTACAGTACAGTCATACACTGATAAAATAAAGTTTAATGTAAATCTTGGATTCATTCTGCGTTGTCTACATTTTTTTTTCAATTAATAATATAAAAATTCAACCCAGCGTCCCAGCTCGTACTTTTATATGAAATATGATATATTTTGCCTTTTTTAATCTCTAAAACAACATGACAAGAATTTTAAGATAAAATTAAAATTTTTGTAAGTACAAATTGTATTTACAAAGGTCGAGGGCCCTTCCAAGTCCAGCCGTCAAGGGCATCGGGGCATAGCCGTATTTTGCCATCCTGTTGTTAAGCCAATGCTGACGATATTTAACCTAGTGTCTCATTGAGTATTAGTTATGATGGTGGAAAAACGACCTAAGTCAAATTTTTAAACAAATTTACATGGTATGGAGCTTTTAAAAAAATTTTTATAACATTTTATATTACCTAAACAGTAAACTATTAAACTAAGTTATAATCCACCAATAGGTAGGTATAGCACAACTATATTTATAAATTACACGGTTACCTATTATATTTTATTCACGCTTATAAATTCATATTCTATAATTTGCGGTATGGATAGAATTGATAGAAATATAAAATGATTTAAGTAAACTCGTATACTTACCTAAGTTATCTACGTCATCTTTAATAGAATTTAAAATAATTAACATTTATAATTCTAATAATACTGCTAATTTTATTTATAGACTCATTAAAATATGCCAATGAATCTAAAACAATCATAATATAATGTATTATTTATGTAGGTACTGAGTAGTATGATAATTTATGTTATTCGATGAATTCTAATTTTTATTGATTTAAAATAATAGAATTAGATATTTAAAATTTGTATAAATAATAATAATCCTAACAATAAAATATAGCAAGGAGATAGGTAATAGGTAACGACATAAGAACATTATTATTGTTACCTAGGTACCCAACACAATAATTAATGAGTAGGTACCTATCTCACTACCTTCACCTATAGAGGCTAAAGCCTAAAACCAATAATTAAATGATACATACAAGTTACAATTAATAATTCGTTCAAAACTATTAAATAATTTCTAGGTAGACATCCAAATTATTATAGTAATGACAGAATTTATCAATAATTTATGCAATAATGTTCCAATAATTATTTATTTTTTCAATAACGCTATTATATATAATATATACAGAGAGAGAAAGAGAGATACGTTAACTGCCTAGATATATTTATTTTGTTAATATTGTCGATTGACTAATAAATGATTAAAGAAATTAGAAAACAATATATAGTTTAAGTATGATAATAGTCAATAGAAAGCCAAATGACAAAGAGACATAGAGTACATACTTGTTCTACCTATTATAATTGAGAATAGTCTATTCTATATTTAATCAATCCTATTATTACAGTCTGCAGAATCCTAGAAAATTGGGTGGCTAACAAAAAAACAACTACTTAGTTAAAATGGCTTGAGGACTGAGAAATTTTCATTCCCTAGTGCCTAGTCATCAATCTATGAACTATATAAGACTTACGTACCTGCACTTACTTACTATCATGCAAGATGCAAATATTTATACTAGTCATACCTCTATAATATTGTAAAATGTTCCGATGCGTCAATTTAAACGATGATCAATTAATTTATTTTATAATTGTATTTTGAACTTAATGCGAAATAATATGAAAACTACAGGGCAATAATAATAATATCCACTAAGTAGGTACCTATTACATAATGAAACGAAAATGGTCTACAAGGCTAAACGAAATGTGTATACAAATAATTTTGGTGTTCAAAATATTGCTACTTATTTACCAATGTATGTTATTTGATGGTACCACCTAACTAGGAAATTAAAAATCTAACTTATTAAATTTTGAATAACTTAAATGTAAAATAATATACTTTATATAACCTTAAAAGATCTATAACTACTAGTCCTACTATACAAAAGTACCCAATGTAAACAAATACAAAACAAATAGGTACATTATACAATTATTATAGTACTATAGACATTTGTTATTTTTTTAGTACTTACATTTTTTTTTTATTTTACTTCGGGAAGAGTTCAAATCCAATCACGGATTTTGTTGAATACTAGAATGTGACCTAGTTAAAATATTGTGTTAGGCATTTAAATGTTTATTGTTAGTAAGATCGCTTACCTATTGTAAAAAAATCTGAAGATGGCATTAATTGTGTTTATACTACGACTCCTATACGTAGGTACCTACTTATATATAGAACCATTAATATAAATATTAGTATTGACAATCTATAATCAATGGTAAAACGTAACAAAAATCTAGTTCGCAAATTTGCCAAAAAATGTAAGATTATTTAGTTACTTTTAAGAAGATATCAAATATTCTAAAACTATGGCCTTCCACATTGGAAATTGAAAGAATAGCCATTATTTACTGAGCAGACATTAGGTACCTACTCCTATAAGATGAAGTTCATGATCATTGATTTTTTTCGGTACCTACCTCATTATTCATGCAATTTTCAGTAATTAGTACTATATAATCAGTATCTAGTATAATAGTTGATCATTTTAATGATTTACCGAAAATTGGAATAGGTAAAACATACAATATACGAAAATTATACAAAGTAAACAGATTGGTTTAAAAAGACATTGCTTAGATGCATTTAAAATTTAGTAGATACAGATAATATCATCAATACCTACTTTTTAAGTTAATAACCACCAAGTATCACAACATAATATAATAAAATTTTCAATTTTTTTTAAATGTTTTAATACTTTGTGTAAGGATAACTTTTACTAAGTAAAATTTACAGTAACTGTATAATTAGTTATCTATAAGCAATATAAAGGTTATCATAATAATAAAAATAATAATATCAAATTCACAATATTTTTGTATTTTTATTATATTAAAAAAAATTGAAAATGATAAATTTGAAACTAAACATCAAAAAAAAAAAAAAAAATTATAATAATAAATATTATTTTTTTAAATTAAATAGTAGTAGTAAAATTATGTTTTCACCTAAAAATTAGCTAAAAATGTACATATCACGAACATAACAATATTTTTTACTCGAAAAATTAAAAAAAAACACAATGTTATATAATATATTTATATTACATAAGTATTTTGTACATCACAAGCAATTATTTTATTAAACATTTTGTGAATTGTAGATAATTGAATGCATATGCTTACGTTAATTGAAGCTTTTAGTTTAACTTCTAAAATCAGTTTATTTTCCAAAATGCGGTAAATAACTATTAACCCATTCGGTTATTGTATATTTCACACTAGTAAAACCAGGTTGAAATATTTAACATTTATTCATAGAACTCTTGGATGAAATTACTCATCAACTGTTTATGAACTATTATTGGAATAAAATTGTTCGATAATAAACCATAATTTAAATGTGTACTTAATTTATTAAATAATAATAAATATCTTAAAAAAAAAAAAAAATCTGAATGTCAAATGATGAGATTAGCATGAGAATAAAACATTCACATAATTATATTTTGATAATTAAGTTTACAGTTAATTCAAATTATACACTTAATTCAATAATAATACAAAACAACCAAAAATTTGTATCATTTTTATTTGGGACATAAATAACAATATCTTATTCAATATTACATCAAATTAATATTGAAAAATATTTAAAATTAACGGTTATATTAAATTTTAAAAAATAATAAAAATAGAAAGTACATATTTAGATTGAATTTTAACAGAGCAGTAATCTCACCCAAGTCATAAATATATTCTGAGTAACAAAATAATAATAATATAATAATAATAATAATAATAATAATAATAATAATAATTAAATAAATAGTATAATAATTTTATTATACAATCTGGACGAACCAAGTGCTTGAACTCAGAAAAAAATTTTAATTAAAAAAAATATACTTAAGCTCTTTATGGGCAGTTATAGGAAAAAGTAAGTGAGGTATTGATTGATGTGTTCCTGAACCAAAACTTAATAGAAATTAACATAAATAGATTTACATATATTTGTTTTTAATATAAAAGTTAATTGAAACGGAATTTTATTTAATTATTTACAGGAACTAATGTAGGGCGCATTTATTTTTATATATTATAAAAAATTACTACTTAGGTAACTTAAGTATAAATATTTTTTTGACATAAATAATTAAAAATTTTTGTTTAATAAGCAAACCAATCAAATAAAATCTATACTTCTGAGTCCTTTTTTCTTTTGAACAAGAGAACGTGAATGTACTTGATAATTCTTCATCATGTACATTTATATATATAATTTTTTACAAATAAAAAAGCAATAAATGAATATTATACTGTCTTACTGTCTAATGTCAAGACTAGTGTCAACAATTGAAGCATCTTGGCATCATATATTTTTATTGATCGTTGACGGAATGCACAGGTGACCAAATGCTAACAGTCTATTATATGTTATTTTAGTATGATTTTTTTCTTTTTAAGATATAAATATATTGTAACCTATTAATTTAATTACAAAAAAAAAAAAAAAAGGAAAGAGATGTTTCAAAATTAAATACAAAATAATATTTAATATTTTGGATAATGCAATCTCACGTAATGGTCGGAACGGGAACATTTAGGGCACTGTCACGCGAGTTAGAGTGCGAGGTGGCGCGTAACAGCGTGACAGCTTCTCGTTCAGAGCTGCATTTAACCACTGTTAGTCACTTAGGACGAGGAGTTTTCTTCTTTTTACGTTTAAAAAAACAACAACATCTATAAACAACATTTAGTTTAGATTAATCATTGAAAATGCATGTACAAAACTTTTCATCATACTTAGTGTCATCAACAATTTCCGTTTCAGCTTGTGCTGTAATAGGAGTATTGGAATGGCCAGCAGTTGGATCATCATTTGCCAATTCACCATTAGTCGAGCTTACCACCTTTAAGTATGAAATAAATTCAAAGAAATTAAAATATTTAATAAAATAATAATTATGGATTAAATTACTTGAACACTTCCATGACGATCAGCAGGGGTTAAGTTTCCTAGTGTGTGACCTGGAAGCTTAGAACCATCTTGCCAACCTTTTGTTCCAGACTAAAAATGTATAATAATGTAAAAAAAAATTTAAAAATACAACAATAAATTGTATCACTAAATGTTTATTAGCATTTAATGAAAGATAACAATTTGTTAAAGTAAAAACATAATTTATATAGGAATGATTCTACTGGTATTAAATAAATTAAATGAATATTACACATATATTAATGGTTTATACTATGCATAATGGTGTTTGCAGGATAAAAAATTGAATGGGCTTTAATGAAATTGATACCTTATTGATTAACAATACACTATCATCATTATCATCACTGTAGACTGACATTTCGTCATTGTCCTTGCACATTAATAATAATACAATATGTTTTGATTAAGAATAATATAAAATGATTAAAGCTAATAAATTATTTTACCTTGCTGCCTGCAACTTGTCTTTCTCTGTTTGGTGATAAAATAACTTCTTGACTGGACTGTATGGAACCAACTAACGTGCACTGGAAAAAAAAAATATTTATATTATACATCATTTTATAAATAAACTCAACAAATATTTAAAAACGTTATACTTAAAAAAATAAAATAAAAAACCATACAATTTTTAATGACCACTATAAATGTTATCCATGCAACTTACCAAATTGCTTTCAGATGTTTGAGGACTTTCATTGGTTATGTTGCGTATAACGCGAAGTATGTTAAACAAGCCACGTTTCTGATTTTATAGCATAAGATAACACAAAAAAAAAAATCATGCAGCATGCACAGAAAGTACAAAAATAAAAGTAAAAAGAACCAAAATTATTATGTCGGTAACGAAATAATAATTTCTTCAAGATATAATATTATACTGCAAATGTATAATAAAATAAATAAAATGTTATTCTAAGAAGAAACATTTATGAGCTCAAAATAAATAATAATTCTAGTTGTGGATTTTAATTTTAAATGTGTTAAAAGCATTAAATCTAACTAACATAATATTTAATAATTATACTAATTAAATTCAAAATAGTCAACAATACAATTTATAAATAAAGTTAATTAATTAAATACCTAATAAGTAATATTTTAAAAATTTATAAAATTAAAATAATATTAACAAGTAATTACACATGTTTTTTTTTTATTAATAATTATTATTTTTTCATATTTTACAATTATTTAATCATTACTAAGGTAGAGAACTTTTAGGCATTTTCATTTATTTTGCACAAACACAAATAACCAATTAAGAAATAAATACGTTTTATGCTAAGTTAAAACTAATTCTGTATTGTTTTAATTTTATTTAATAAACAACCAAAATTGTTAGATTTAAATTTATTAAAAAATGTTATCACATAATATAGTTCTTGTCACTTGTCTGTTCGCGGAAGCATGGTTTTCCCAGAAGCACTAGCAGATCGATGATTAGATTATTTTTCTATTTATTAATTATATTTTTAGATAGATAATTGATCACAGTACAAAATATAATAATATAATAACATAGATACACAGCCATACGTACAGGGTACTCATAATATAATATATTCAGTGTCTATTTAGTGTTTCTGGTATTTGTTTTAGATTTATTTTATTTTTATAGTTTTTCATTTTTAAATGTAAAATGCCTAGAGTTAAAGCAACTATATTTTTTCAGTAGAAAATCTATACTTATTAACAAATTATTACTAGTTGTTAGTAATAATTTGTTAAATATACTTAGAAAAATAAAATAGTTGATATCTAATTTTTTATTTATTAAAAATACTAAAAAGGTTTTAAAAACTAAAAGTTTAGCAAATTGATAGAGCAGTGGTGTAGCCAGCAGGTAGGCCTGGTAGGCCCGAGCCAACCCACTTTTCTTCAAAAATGAATGTTTTATATTATGTTTTTTATTTAATAAAAATATTCATTGATAATCCTTATTCCACCAAAATATCGGGCCTACCCAAGAAAAATTGTCTAGCTACGCTACTATGATAGATTATAGAATGAAAATGTTTTTCCCTATACAGTATAAATTATATTTTATTGCTATTTTATACTTATAAAATACGTACAAATAAAAATGCGTTTGTAATAGAAATACAGTTTTTAATTAATGTTATTAATATTCATGCACATTAGTTATTACTCGTCAGAAATTAAATATAAAAATAAAGCATAACATACCATTGTTTTGCCCGTCCAATCAAATTCAGAGTCATTAACATAACCTTTTTTCTCAAACAAATTTTTGAATAATGTACGCAAATATTCATAGTCTGGTGTCTCAAAAAAATCCAATCGTCTAACGTAACGTAAATACTGAGCCATTTCCTCTAAAAAATATATTTAATTGATTAAAACTAAAATCATTTTATATACATCAATAATTACCGGGATATCCATCACACAAAACTTCTATAGGAGTGGCTCGTTTTGTATCACCAATTTTTTGATATCTTTCTTTAAGAGTATCAGCTTTTAAGCCTTGCCATGGTAATGAGCCTCGTAAAAAGTACATAAACATATGCCCAAGAGCTTCTAAATCATCTCGCCGACTTTGTTCTGTACAAAACCATAAGAACTTAATGCTTATTTTAAATAAAAACATATTAAAAAAAATTAATAAACCAAACTATTAAAAATCAATAGGAGAAGGGTAAAAGAGAATATTTCAAATTAATCATTAAATCATAAAACTTTATTAGTTTAAAATAAAATATTTTATTATTTAGCTGTTAAATAATAAAAAAAAATATACTAGTAATATTATGTTTTTTAACAAATAAATACTTTACATTTGTTATGTTTAAAAACATAGAATAATATTTAACATTGAAAAAGTTATTATTCGTGAACTTTTATTTTTTTTTAATACTTAAGGTTCTTGAATAATGTTACGATTAAAAACATAGAATAATATTTAATAAAAGAATCTGAAAAAATACATTAACTATTAAAATAATTATAATAATTAAATACCTTTTCCTAAATGTGTGTTTATGCTCATATATCTTGCTGTACCAGTTAAACTTTTATGTTCCCGGTATGGTATATGTTTATTTGTTTCTAAATCTATGTATTCTTTAGCTAAACCAAAATCTATAATAAAATATTATTTATATAAATAAGTGACAGTTTATGAGTGTAATTCACAATTTTTTTAATAAAATATATTTTATACCTATAATATGAATAGTTTTATCCTTTTTTGTTGAAGTACGACCAATAAGAAAGTTTTCTGGTTTAACATCTCTATATATAAGATGTCGGCCATGGACATATTCTATCCTGTGCAACTTTAAAATAATACCAACAAATTAATTATAACTATACTGGAAAATGTAAAACCAAGAATATTACATTTTTTTATCAACCAAAAAATAAATATAAAACAATTACCAATTGGGTGGCAATCATGAGAACAGTTTTGAGCGAAAACTCACGCCCACACATATCAAATAAGTCCTCAAGACTGGGACCAAGGAGTTCCATGACTAAAGCATTATACTTGCCACATGGACCAAAAAAAAATACTTCTGGTATGCCGTCTGAGAAGAAAGCAGGAGCTGTGAAATTAAACATATTGTTAATATATTGTATAAAATACAAATACAAAGTGTTAGTAAATTTAATACTAAACCCCAGTGTTTCAATAATAATAAAAATAAAAAATAAAATATTTTCTGAATATATTTATCTTTACCGTGAGATCCAAGTAATTTATAAAAGCGATATTCCAAATGTAATTGAGGCGCTTTAGACTTCATTGGCTCCTAAAATAAATGAAAAATAAAATATAAAAATATTTAAACATAAACCTATTTAAGTTATTGAATACATAAAAATATTTACTATCTAGCTGTTATTTAAATTGTGCTGCTTAATTAATTATAAATATAATTATAATAATATGATTCTTACCATTTTTATTGCCACATGTTCATTTGTGTATAAGTTTTTTCCTGCAAAAATAAAAAAGATATTATACAATATATAATACACATAATTATTCAACATAAAAAACCATGTGCTCAAATAAGTTTTTTTTTATAAAAATTATTTTTTATTTACAATCTATAATACAATAAGTAACTCAGATAAATATAAGAATTTTTGACATGAGATTCACATGAAAAAAGAAAATATCCATTGATATTACTCTACAGTTATATAGAATAAGTATAAATTACTATAATTAGGTAGTAATCAGAGTTCAAGTTTATAGCTCATTATCATATTTTTTTTTTAAATTATTTGGTATACTGTTTTTTTTTTTATAACCTATAAATGATGTACAACTAGTCAATAGTATTATAAATATTAACACCAGGTAAAAATAAACATTAAGTTTACAAAAGTTTATTTCTAAAATTTATTTTAAGATTATGAATAGATTTTTTTGTCATTAAAAATATCAGTTTTCATTTTTATTTTACCAATGCTTTAATGAATAACCTTTAGTATTCATCATAAGTTAATTATTTTTTTTATTGAACTTAAGCCCAACGACTAAGGCCATTAGCTGTTGTAGGGGTAAGGGTTAGTTGGATAGGTTGTGTTACGGTTGGTACGGTCGGTTAGGAACACGTGTATGTGTGGCAGCGGCCGTTGCTTTCTCTTAATCACAATGCGTGATTAATTTCAGCCACTGCACAGCGCTGAGCCACATAAGTTTATTATTATTATTAAATTGAATATAAATTTCCCTAAATTAAAAAAAATTATACCTACTTGAAATCTTTTATATAAACATAGTTTAAATAATGTATTACCTATATTACCTTATAGATACATATTATTATTATTTAAAAAAAGAAAATAATTTTTTTATAAGAAATTATCAATGCAATATTGGGCAATAAGATAATATTATAAAATATAAATGCATTTTAAGTGGAATTACATGAGTTTTTGAAGAACTAAGTCTCCACCTTGGTACTTGTGAGTTATGAGTTTATGACTAATTATCCAGCATAGAAACTGAAAAAAAATTGTTTTCATAGTTTCTTAATATTCCAACAATAAAAAATTATAAGGTAATGTTCAACTCAAGACTTGACTTAATCTTATATATATATATACCTACCAGGCCAAATCTAAGACATATTTAATTTAAGTTGTTTGATCATGGATAGAGATCTAATACAATTGAATAAAGAGAACTTATATTATTTATAATAGGTATGTATTACATATAAATATACATGTTACATATTTTCTAAATATATATTACATTATATTATTTTATTATAACTATAATTGTAGAAAGGAAAAGAATCATTTTAGTGATTTCCTGACAAAAACTTTAATGGCTGGCTAATTTAAAAAGCTAGACAAGCTTAAGATGGAGACCTATGGTATAATTTAACAATTATTTTGCATACAATAATTTAAATTTAGACTAATAAATTAATATAATTTACGGGTTTAAAAAAACTATAAATTATAATAAAATATTTTAACAAAAAAAAGCCCGATAATAACTTGAATTTTGTAAGTATGTAAAAATAAAAATTATACTAACATTAAAATAGGCTTAGATATTATTGACCAGAGGGAAACATATTTACCTGGCAAAGGGTTTTTGGGTTAGTTGGTAAACAAGAATTTCAGTAAAATAATATGTACAAATAAGGCATAAATATTAAATAATGATCATTTCAATTGATTCTTTTTTCATATTACACATAAATGAACAAAAATAGTTTAAATTAAACACATTGATACATCAAATTAAAAAAATATTTATAAAAAAAATTATATAGACATTATTTGATGAAACTAAATTAAAATCAATACATATAATACATTATTGTTATAACTTAATTTTAATTTAGTAACAATATGGTTTATATAACCCATTATTTCAAAAATAATATGTAACAGTATTTTTATGATAAAAAAAAATTGGCAACAAATTTATAATTTAATTGCTCAAAGTAAGGATATGATTTGATTGTTTAATATGTTTTTCTATTAAATCAATTGATATGGAAAATATATATTGTTCTTAATTTTTTTCTTAATTCAGCTAGTACTAGTGGTTTTTTTTTTTTTTTAATGAATATTCAGTCGTAATAAAATAAATATGATACAATTTTAACTTAGTAGTTCTTACATTAATTTAGTTTGAATTTAAATAATTGTTTAATTTATAGTAATGTTATTTTTTTTATTGAATTTATTCCATCAAATGAGACATTTTAAAATAATCTTTACAGAAACTTAAAAAATTACTAAAAATCCAGTTTTGCTTACTCCTCATTTGACTCACACTCTGGATTTAGTAACCATAGCTAATATTCAGATACTCTGTTCTAAATATAACGGCATGTGTTTTTAAGTACAGTAGGCACGACTATGATGATTTTTATACTATTTTAAATACTCAACTATTACGTTTTTTTTAAATAAATACCAATATTTATTAAATATTAAATAATATTTTAAGAACTTTTTTTTACATAATAAAGATTATCTCATTTTATATACTTATTGTTCTCATTAAACTCTTTAATTGATTTCATTGAATTTTACTTACTTTTCAGAATTATATATTTTTTACATAGGTTTGTATAAATGTGTAATAATATTATTTATTAGTAACAGAAACTAATACAAATAAAAATAATATATTTGACAATTCAGACTTTGTGATGTAACTAAAATCTTGAAAGGTTTCACCCCCGAACTAGGTAATGTGTCAGAAATTATCCAATAGAAAATGGTGTAAATAAAATGTTAGCATTTTAAGTTATGTGATGTATGAAAAATAAAAGTAATGATAAATATATAATGTAAATGTTTGCACCAAGTCCTAGTCTTATTCTCTAAATTTTTATAAACTATGTCAACAAGGCAAATAAAGTAAACAATAAAGGAAAACCTTATCAATTATAGATAGATTATAATATTATATTCTGAAAATAGAAGAAAATTGTAATTTATGAATGTATATAGGACATGAAAATCTCTTTTTAGATCAAGATATTATATTTTAGCAAGTAATTTTACAGGCTAAAAATAATGAACACTTTATTATCTACTTACAAATATTAAAATTCAAAATCATTATCATTGATCAATAATTGATGGATATTTAGTAAAAATTGATTATATTTCATAAAATTTAATTAATAAAGATCAAATACAATGAACAAATTCTTAATTTTTTTTTTACCTAAAAAGTAATGAAAGACAAACAAGTTAAGTTTTAGTTTTAAAGACAATAATAACATTTCAATTTTAAACCAAAAACTTTAAAATTAGCCGTAATTTTTTAAATATCTATCAAATAATTTTTTTTTACTAAAAAACATACCATATTCACCTATGACTTATGAGCCAAAATATATATATATATATTTACATTTTTTGTTTTCAATTGTTTAAATTATATTTAAATTTAAAAATACATTTTTAATTATTTCAACACACTGTAATTGAAAAATTTAATATTGTCTAATTGTCTAAAGTCAAAGATATTATAATATTTATTCATATTTATACCCACACCCCATTTATTCAACAAATTTTAGCATGCACTTTCTTCATACAATAAATACCCAAATTTTAACTTATAATAGTCATTTTTTTATGAGATATTTTTCCTAAAAATACACATATTTTTTAAAAATTAAACAAATTATTTTCAAATATTTAGTTCGTTTAATAGGAATATTTTTATTGAAGATTTTTTAAAATTGGTTGTAGTAACTTATAAACTAATAACTATATTTAAGTCAAACAGAGTAATATTAAACATTAAAACTAAAAAAGAATCAATAATTCCAACAAAACTTAAAAAAAAAATATTACGGGTCACTTTGCAAATGTTTAAAAGGATTAATAAAAACAATCCTTTTATTATAAGTTCAAGTCTAATTTAATATATTATTGAAAGTATATACATAGGTAATGCATTTATACTTAATCTAAAAAAATAATAAAATAATCCATTTAAAAACATTAAAATTATAAATTTTTGTAATATAAATATTATGCATAAATAAATACAATTACCTATTAGTTATTTGTATTAAATTATCATTATTATTATTATTATTATTATTCATGATATAGGTATTAAAATATTTTTGAGTACCATTTATAGCTTATTTTTTTTTTAGCAAATTAAAAAGTTTGAAACATACACTATTGAGTATAGCTGATACAGTATTAACTTGAATAATAATTCTTGGCAATTAAATATTTTGGAACTAGGATAAACTATATAGGATAAATATTTCTTCCAAAAATCGATACAAATATACAATAAAGTGACAGTAAAGTAACCATGTACTAAGTATATAACCTCAAGAATTAGTATCATGCATGATATTAGAAAAATAATAAATAGCAAAATTTAGAATTAAGAATTGATTGGATAAGGCTAAAAATAAGCTAATATTTAACATTTTAAACTAAAACAATGAAAACAATTTTAATATCATAATTTTAAATTTAAAAATGGTTCATTGAAAAATTAAATTATCACTAAAATATAACCATGCTGATTAAATAATACCGAGATAACTTTGATAAAACTAATTTTTATTGATACAATTATCCCAAATGAGAATAAAAAATAATAATTTTACATAGAACCTAAACAAGGTATTATTTACCTAATAAAAAATAACACAGACATAACAAAAAATTAACATATTCCTAAATATAACTAAAAACATTAGAAATTATGTTAGTTAAAAATTTATCATCTCCAAAATGATAAATAGGTAATTTTGTTAACTTCTGTATGTTGTGTGTAATAACGAGGACACTATAAAAAAAAATGCCCCATATTCAATACCTATCGAAAATAATATTTTATAGACACTTGTTTCACGAATAAAGACTAATAATTTTTCTCAGTAGTAAGATATTTTTAAAAATAACATCCAAACACCACAATTGTAAATAATTGAATGTAGCATTTATTATACATACATAATCAGACATAAACTTATATACTAGAACCTTAAAGGTTATTAAAGTGAATACAATTTTGAGGTAGGTATAAATTATTATTAAATATTATTATGAACTGTTATTTATTCATTGTACTATCTTAGATAAGATTAGGTAATAGACAGTTTGTCAGGTACCTAATTGTTCTTTTTTACATTTACTATTTCTACTAAGCATGTATTATGTGTTAATTATAATTAGGTTCGGAACTTAATATATTTGAATATTTTTTTTTTTTTGTTTGCTACAGTATGTTACTCACCTCTATAGAAATTTGATTCTTGAAATAAAGAACGTAATGAGGAAATATTTATTAAGCCATTAATGGTTATTTATTGATATAATTTGGTTATTTAATGTATCTATATATAATCTATCAAAGTATATTGCAGTTTCTTTATTATTATAGAAAATTTAGTGTATAGGTACCAAAAATAAATAATTAATATGGAAATGATTTTCCTTTGAATAACCATCAAATAACCTTGTTTCTAAAATCTTAATTTGGTCATAAAAATGCACACAGATAACATTTTAATTTATCTGCTTCAAATGGCAAAAGATTAATTTCTTAGCTAGATTGTATTTATATAGGATAATTGATTGTGTCATTATATTTTGTTTCATAATATTTTTTGTAGAAGAGTGCTAACTGCTAAGTAGAAGTGTAATAGTGTATTTTTCAATTGATGAATATATTATTATTATCTTTTAAATTTAATTTTGCTTTCTAAATTATTTTTGTAATATTAAAAATCGCTATAACAGACATTATATACTATCATTTTACTTTGTACTTTCAGGAAATTTTATAGTATTTTTTTGTGCATTTTTATAACAAAGGTTTATTAATAACTATAGTAAAAGCAGGACTAAGGTTTTTGCCGCCCATAGGCTAAAATAAATTTACCACCTAATTTACATTGGTAAAATTTGCTATATTGTGTTGACCGTTAAAATTTAACGCCCTAGGCTTTAGCCTATACAGCCTAAGTGGTAGTATGGCCCTGAGTAATAGAATATACTTTATTTAGTCTAGGTAAAATATATAAACTATATTATGACATACAATTTAAATAAATAATTATATTTGATCAACCAACAGTGTGTATAAAAAAAATAAAAATAACCAAATACTCTTCATAAGTGGTTTAAAATAGATGATAGTAGTAATATGAGTTATTGGATTCTGGAACTGGATAAAATTATTATATATTGTCTCCCTTTTTAAGGCTATTCATTAGAGTTATTAAATAAAAATATTTAGAGAGGTCAAGGTGTCCAACCAACTTACAAACAAATAATTTTTATAATATGATACAGTAAAATAATTTAAAACTGTTGGATGGCTTCAATTATTTTGATGGTGGTTATGTACATTTAACCCCTGAAATAAGTGATTAAAGTACGTCTTAAACTAGCCCACTATGGATTAAATTAGTTTTAAGTGATCAAATTTTATTTTATTTATAACTAAATTGTTTTAAATTTCAGGTTTTAAATGCAAACAATCATTTTCAAATAGTTAATAATCTTCAATGGTTTATTGATTAAATAAGTTTATAAATAAACGCAAATATCTACATGACTAAAAAAAAATATTCATCCTAATGTCCTATGTTTAATTAAATTGTGATATTATTAACACTACCAAATAGAAATTCTACTTCCAAATAGTGAACTGTAGGTATATTGAATTACAAAGATTACATAAAAATTTAGTTTCTTTCTTAATGCTAATCAGGGCCGGTGCAAACAAACTTTTATGTGTAGGCAAAGATCAAAATTGCCACATCTTGTTTTCTTATTTTTTTTTAAATGCCGCCTCTATATATAAATATAAATTTTTCCGCCGTAGGCTTGTATCTATATCGCCTACATCTACGCCTATAACTGGCCCTGATGCTAATAATCAATATACCTAATACATTTAGACCATACTATTTTTAAACAACAATAAGCCAATCTAAATAATATGTATGTCATTAAGCAGTATTGAGTGATATTTATAATATTCTATTTACCAAGTCTTAGTTCCCCGAAATTTCCACAGCCAATCTTTTTGCCAACACGGAAATTTGGACCAACCATGAGTACACTAGAGTTGGCTGATGATGACAAGCCATGACGTCCGGCAACTGCTGAATGCATTGCCCTCGATCCGGTGGATTTTCCACCGCGCTTGTCATCCTTACCGTTTTGTTCCTTCTCCCGGTCCCTTTTCTGCATGGCACCTAATTGTATATATTCCTCAACGAAAATTGGCCAATTTTAGCTCATTGTACGCCAAAATTTATTATAATTCCCTGACGTTCACACGTTGTGACCCAAGACAATAAACACTGTTATCATTGCATTAATTTTTTTTCTTCAGAAATTTAATTTGCAAACCGAAACAGAACGCCGGTTTTATGACTGCATTCTTCTTGTTTAACTAAAAACTAATTAAAAAACAATAGTTATATTAAAACATACGGTTAACCGTGTTGAAATTGAATAAAATTGAAAACGAAACAATTGCAGCTGAAACTCTCCATTTTTTGTGACTGATTAAAAAAATTATATATATATTACATAAAAGTGTGTGTGTATGTATATTCATATTACATATATACATTCACTAAACATGTGTTTCGGTATCAATTGCACTAGAGCGCAGTAGTATCGCTGAGTGCAAAGAGAATACATTTTATCCACACAATTTTTTTTTTTTTATTGCCAGTTCTAAGAAATCAAGAATCAACTATCAATTTTACTATTCAAGTTTTTTCAGCAATTATAAAAAAAAAATATAGGTACTTTTCTACATTAAGTTCTATTTAGTATTTTCCGTATTTCGTCATAATCAGTAATCACATATTATCATAATGATAAATTATTACTTCTCTTATTTGACTTTGTGTTTAACACTGACATCTATCTACGGACTACGAGCAGTGCAGGTCTGACTCAGGATTGAGCTCCTACGCCCTATACAAATTTAAACACAATTTTAAATTTTAAAATAATTATTAAAAAAAATACATAAAAAAAGTACCTATGGACTATATCGTAATTTTCGACAAAATCAATTTTCTCTTTTTATTGTAATTTAAAAACGAATTATCGTAGATAGATACTTGAAATGTTTACCAAATGTTTATATACCTATCACAATTTTTTATTTACGAAAACATTCAAAATATTTCGGCTTTTATAAGCAAGAGAAATTTTAATTTTTTTATTTTTATTTCTACAAATTTCGAATAAATATTAAAATAATAGCAAAAACGCTTAAGGTATAACAATTTAGTTTTTACCAAATAGGTACCTACCACATGAGTTGTTTTTATATAGTTATATTGTTAGGTATATTCTGTGGTTATATGCATTGGCGTATCCAGAATGACTTTATGGGGTGGTTACAGGAATAAAAATATATCTACAACATAATATTATTAAATAAATATAAATTTAAATTATAATAACATTAAAAAAAGACCAAAGGGGTGGTTTAAGCCCCCAAAACCACCTCCGTGAATACGCTATTGGTGTATGTAGTATGTACCTTTATAAAAATACATATGTTCAATTGTGTATGCAGTTAAAGTAAAATTATGACATAACTGCTAAAAATCACAAAAAAATTGCAAACGATTTTGTAGTTATAAATTTAAAAAATACTTTTCTATTTTATAACCAATAGTTTTGAAGAAGTAGTCATGTATTTATGACTGAATTGTATTAGTCCATATTATAGAATCATAAGATCTAAAAAAATACCAATTTAATTATTTTCCATATACATTTTAAGTTCAAATGTGAACGTAATTACTTATTTAAACAATAAATAATGATGTTAATTATTTTGTTAAAATTCAATTACATTATTCGTGAATCGTAAGGGTTAATAACTTTTACGTCTATTATTATTATTATTATTATTATTATATAATTTTTTCTATACCTAAGCAATGATATTTTTGTTTTATTTTAATATAATATTATCTATTTATCTATTTATACCTACATGAAATTATTTTTTATTATTTTACGGTATTAACAGAAAGATGTTATTAATTGTTGAGTTATATAAGTTGACACAACAAATATTTTAATAATTAAAAAGGTATACCTACTAATATTATAATAAATGAAATAATATTTTTGGGAAAAATTGTATCAATTTTGCCTACCTACCGCAAATAAGCAAATTAATAGTAAAATGAATAACTTTCATAACTTTATCAAAAAATACATAATGAAATACACTTCGTTTTATAGGTAAGTCAATAAAACAACTCATCCCGACATTCCGTCATCAGTTAAGAATTATTACCATTCCTATAAGTACAATGGTCAATGATATATCATTATGTACAAATTACTATAATAACAGTGACCCACTCGACACCCATAATGTACTACACAAGCACAGCAATATCCACTTGCCTATACCTTTAAGATTCTGAGCGGGGCGATGAATGTATTGATTTTACAATGATACGTTTTTTTTGTCTGTCATCACCTTTTTGGATAGTAAAAATGCTTAAATTTTAAAAATGGATGTAACTTGTAGTAGAAAATTGAATACAGTTGAAACTGTAAAGGTAAAAAATTCTTAGTAGGTGCCTATAAAAAAAAAAATTTAAGAAAAACTGAAATTTTAACTTAAATCTAATTTTCAACAAAATTTTATTTTTAGTTAAATTCGGGCGCAACTAACTGTAGTTACCTACTTGAAATTTTAAAAATATGTTTATATCATAATTTTTTATTAACTATAAAATTTTAAAAATATTTTTGAGTTACTCATAATCATAAGGAGTTTTTTATTTTCATTTTTTATCTATGAATAATGCTGATTAAAAATTATTCACTGGGTGGAAATACTTGAATATTTAATACAATTATACTACTCATAAGTTTTTAACTTCTCAATTATAAATAAATCAAAAATCTATAGTCACACATTTTTTTTATAAGCGTTTAAAATTAATAATTTTGATAAAATCCGCCAAAAAAATTATTTTTACACTTAAAATTTAATACAATATAAGTATTTTCAATTTATATACAAAATAAAAATTCCATCAGAAAGTTAAATTAATTTTTCATGAGTCAAATATTCAGTCGTAAAACAAACATTTCAAATAATTCTTGAATAATTTGATATATAATTCAATAATTGTATATTTGTACTTCAAAAAATAACAATTAATGTAAGTACTTGAATTTTTCAAAAATGTTTAATTCGTTTTGAAGTAGATATAATGGTTTATGAGTTCTATATAGACATGGTACCTACATTTTATTTTATTTTTTTAATCTAAAATGTCGATAAAAAATTATTAGTTTGCTCAAAATTCTTGAAAATTTAATTGTATTATTTGTATCTATATAAACTACATGTATATAAATATTTTAAATACAAACGCAATTTTTTTTTAATGAATTTGAAGATAGAATTTTGATAAAGTTCGTCAAGATTAGATCAAGTATATCTTGTATGAAATCTTTAAATGTTTGATATAAAAAGAGTTTTTTATGCATTTTTAAATAATTAATAATTTGCTACCATAAACTACTTCCTTAGTAGAAAATCGAAGTATTTTTATTGCTCCAACAGATTTCCATAGAAAAACTCATTATTATTGTACAATCAATATATTTATCGCTCTGCTCAGAATTTAAAATAAGTTTCAAACACAGTTTATATTGAATTGAATTGGTATTTGATCAATTAAACATTATTAGAATAATAAAACTATTAATGCATCATATTTCATAATATGCCTACTTTACAGCAAAATACGTTATTATAAGAGTGCGACTTCGTCCTCCGATCCAAGTCAAATAATTATTTGTATTTAGTATATTTACTAGGACCATTTACTTTTTAATATTTTACGTTCAACATAATTTTAGTACCAAAAGATTACAGACTATAATAGAAAAAACATAATCTATAATATTTGGTTTAATCGTAGAACAACTAGAACAATATGGTACATATGGTATAATAGGTACTATGATGAGATAAATTGTGAATAGTCATTACTTATTATTTATTAATTATATTATAGCCAAATTCTTCTAATCACCAATCGATTATTTGATTAAAAACAATAAGTAAAAAGACGCTTGTTTATTTCATGTTAATCAATATTTGTTGTCGGGCGTCGGCAATTTTATAATATAAGTGAATAATTATTTTTTTTTATTCATGCATTATCTTGCTAAAATTAAGTAGATAAATGTCTCCATCAATATACAATATTTTATTCATAAGCAATCACAGTTGTAATACAATACTTATTTAGTTGTGCATTCAATATTCATGGTATCTGATGAAATTAACTTTATAGTTGGATTATTATATTGATCTTAGAAAAATTTTTTTATACAATACTTGAGTTACTACTTACTAGTGTTATTAACCTTTTTTTCTTCCACATAATAATACACAACTAATTTACTGATCAACACCACAATTGGAAATTAATAGTAATAAATGATAAAATTTGATACCAACAAAATCAATTTTGAATGAGTAGGAAATGATACAGTAAACTTTTGATTATCAGTGGAATTGAGTGGTACTGGTACAGCAACAGTGGTTAATCCGAAATAGGACAAAAATTATTTTTTTATTAATATTACATTATCATTAACCCATATAATATATTTATTATTTTTATTTCTTTATATATTTTAATATGTAAGTAGTATTCTTATTGTGCATTTTCATAATTTGTATTTCTTAAAAACAACTCAAAAAGGACAGTGGATAATTAAGAGTTTATTGTATTTGACTTTGCATAGGGTATAAAATCAAATTTTGATTAACAAAAAAATTATAACTCTGTCAATTTGAAAACAATTCATCAAACTATAATTGGAAAGTTGTAATATTTTTGGCAGTCATAGTTACAACTATTCGGTGGCGAATATAAGAGGAGGGTAGGGGTTCACACCCCTCTACAAAATGTATTAATTTGGTTGGTACGGACATTGATTTTGATTGTATAACTAATTGGAATTAAAGAGGGAGTATTAAATACACTTTTTAACCTCTTCCCCCCCAAAAATTTAATT
Organism: Aphis gossypii; assembly: GCF_020184175.1. Lineage (NCBI taxonomy): Eukaryota > Metazoa > Arthropoda > Insecta > Hemiptera > Aphididae > Aphis > Aphis gossypii. The sequence goes on from NC_065530.1 coordinate 79,598,567, forward strand.
TTATACACATCACTGCAACTATTTACTATTAAATTTATTAACTCGACAAATATATATGTACAGAGAATAGATGTTAGAGTTGGACTTTACTTACTTTGTTTCTCTTACATTTATGTAAGCCAATGAAATGTTGGGTTATTTATTTGAATTAGAAAGCAAAGCATAAAATAACTTCACATATGAAAATAAAAAATATTCCAAGTAAATATCTTGATTATAGTGTAAATAAAATACACCAGTGTATATTTATATAGTCACAAATGTTATTAAAAAGTGATAAAAATATGCAAATGTTTTCTTTGAACATGAGTCTCACCAATGTAAATTTAATAATGAGGTAGTTTTTTTTTTGAAAAATTTTAAATAAACTTCATTAGTGTACAATCAGTATCACATTTTATATCTAGGTGTTGTAAGAAGTTTTGAAGTAAATCTTCAACCATATTAAATGTATGAAAATCAAAACAAATCATGGTATTAATCACTTAATATTACAAAAAGCTTCTGTCTATAGCAGAATCTTTTAATACAATTAATTCATAAAAATGTTTAAAACAATTAATACACTTTACCATTTTATATTATGATTTATTCAAAACAAATAATACATTTGTTTAAACATAAAAAAGTTAACACAATTTCTTAAATTAATACGAAAAAACCTTTAAAGTGACTAAATATTAAAATCATTACCTGAAAAGCTCTGAAGTTTTTAAACAATTTAATTATGTTTTATATTTTTGCTAATAGATATTATTTAATAATCAACTGAGTGTTATCAGATTATTGGATTAAATAGTTTTACATAATAAAAAAAAATCTCAAATTTAATCAACCGTACCATTTGTTTTATAACCAATTGGATAATTAGTACATACATAATATTTATTTTTAAATAACCAAAATTATATAATAATAATAATTTATTAAATTTTAAAACTAAAAATTCACACCAAACAATGGATTCTATTTAAAGACATTAAAGCAAACACAAAGTAGCACTACTATTTTCTTCCATAAATTATAGTGAAATAGTTTCAGACTGAATAATAAAACATTTAATTTCTAAATATTGTTTAATACCATTTATAACAAGTAAATTGATTTTCATTAATTTAGTAAAAACATACATAAGGATTAAGAGGCTAAATAATTATTTATTTATTCAAGTATAACAAATTATGGGTTTTTAAAGATATAATGTCTACAAATTTGGTTATTGTGGCACCAAAACTTAAGAATTGAAATGCATAAATTCGTAGGACTGAACCAAAAACTATTTTTTTTTTTGGATTTACAAAAATTAAAATATGTATTATATTTATTTATTACTTTGGAATGTTAAGTAGACAATTGCCCACTAGTAAGTAGCCGTTCAACAGCGGCATTTATATCTCCAAATGTTGCAATTAATGCTTGTAAATTAGCTTCTCGATTAACAAATCCCATTGCAGACAATTGTTCTAATTGCGAACTGTATCTTTCTTCTGGCGGCTGAGCATTTGCTACTGGATTACTGTTATTTGGCACTTGTGATAACTAAAAATACAAATAAAGTCAAGGAGTTACTTATTTTTTAATAATAAATAAAACGCTTATAACTAAGTATACATAATTCAATTTAAAATAAATAAAATTATAATACGAATCGAAAAATTAAGTAACAAAATAAGAGCTAGAGACAAAAATAAAAAACATGGTATTGAAGTATTTATACCAATAAAAACAAGATTTAAGTTTTAAAATATTTATAGAAAACCATATTAATATAACACATACATACAAATTTTATTCAGATGCAATAGTTTCAAATTAATTACAAGTTTAGTTGCATTAAACTTTAAAAAAGCTCTTTCTCACAATATTTACCTGCTATTATTAAGGAAAATTTGTATCATCAACAAAATTATGGCTAGACCCTAGTTATATAAGTAAATATAGAAATATATTATTTTAAATCCAACTAACTTACCATTCTTCTCATGAGTTCAGCAAAATTATTATCTTGACCTTCAGTTGATGGCATATCACTAGATACAGTTGAATCAGCATTAGTAGTTGTATTGGTATTTGGTGTTGGAAAAAAAGACTGGCCACCTAATGATCCACCAATATTTGGCATGTTAGTACGCAAAGCTTCAAGGCCTCTTTGTATCTGATCAAGAGCAGATAACACATTGGGATTAGTGGACATATCTTGAACTGCAGGGTTTGACATCTGTTGCAAGAAAGCTGGCATCATACTACGGAACTGAGACTAAAATGGTAATTTTTTTTTATTACATAATGAAAATTTTTTTAATAAAAACTACTAAAATTGTTTTGTTACCTGAAGTTCTGGATTGTTAGCAAGCAATGGATTGTTACTTAACAAGTTGTTTGCCATATTGGGATTGCTAGTCATTGCTTGCAGAGTTGATTGGAAATACGGAGTATTCATAATGCTTTGCATAACTTGTGGATTTTCAATCATTTGTTGCATCATAGAGTTCATTGTATCTCCATTAAACAAGGTACCTCCAGTTCCTCCAGTTGGTAGATTACCTGATGTCGGTGCTGCTCTTCCATTAGAAGAATCAGATTGGTTAGTTCCGGTAGAACCACCCCAAGGATTTGGCAAGGGATCACGATTTTCCTGTCCTTGTTGAGGATTTTGTTCTGAAATAAAACAATATAAAAGTTAAACATAATATAATATACTACAAGTAAGTCTCATAGATTACAGTATTTAAGCTATAATCAAATATATGTCAAGTAAGTCAATAGTATAAATATATAATAAAGTTGCAATAATTAACCTAACCTACCAAGGATAATTTTCTTTTTTTTTAATGTTTTACTAATTATCATTTACCTAAAATCATTTCTTATATTTTTAGTATTATATTAAAATATATATAAAGTAATGATAAAAATAAATATAAATTAAGTATTTATTATTACCGCCACCACTTTCACTTGGAGTTGCAAATGTATTTCGGCTAAATTCTTCAGTAGCTGCATTCATAAATGGTTCTTGAACGTCTCTATACATTCTTTGTAAAGCACTAAATCCACCAGGTATTGATTCCAAATTTGATAAAGCTCTATCTTGTGTACGCATTAATTCTTGTAACATTGAGGGATTCCGAGCCATCTCCATTGTTTGCCGTAACATTTCAGGATTGTTTAACATGTGATTAATTTCTGGATGTCTCTATCAAAAATAGAAAATTAAATAGAAAAATGAAATAACAAAAAATTATTAAGAATTAGGTACCTACCTCAACTAATTGTTGCATTTGTGGATTAGCCAAAATCAATTGTCTCATATGAGCAGGATCACTCATCATTTGTTGAACCATTGGACTATCAACCAAATTTCTTAACATATCAGGATTATCAAGCAATTCACGCTGCATACGCTGTTGCAACTCCATGAAATTAGCTGAAGTGAATCCCATAGATTCCATACCAGGTAAGCCACCCAGCATACCCAAATTAAACGGAGAAGCATTAATATCAGCTGAAAAATATAAATAAAATTAAGTATAACAAGATTTAAAAAAAATATTTATGAAATTCATTTTAATTACCAGGAGGTCTTGGAGGTTGAGTCGGTCCTGTATTAGTAGTTGAAGTAGTAGTATTGTTTTGAGGAGCATTAGTCTTGATAACTAAATGTACTGTTAGTCCATCTTTAATATTATGAGTTGCTAATGTATCTTGATCTTTCATGATTTTACCAGCAAATATCAAACATAATTGTGATGGTTGTGCATTAAACTGTTTAGCAACCACTTCTTTGAACTATAAATATTAATAACATGTAGTAAATGTATTGTAGTTTATAAAAAAAAGTTCTTACATTTGATGTTAATTATTCCAAGTGAATTAAAATAATTAATATACATATTGAAATAGATTAAGTTAGATTAAACCTTTATATCTTGTTACTAATCATAAATTATAAAAAAAATAAAAATTTTATTAATTTTATTTGGCAAAACAGTATATTTTGATATAGGTATTTATAATGTTATCAATCAACAAGTTTTAAATTTAAAACTAATAGTAGGCACCTAACATAAATTAGGTATAATAGATATTAGAAATTATAATATCTAATTCCTAACATGTCTGTTTTTTTTTTAATTTAAGTGAATTAGAATAGTTTTACTTAAATTTCAGAAAATAAAATTTGAACTAAATTTAGGTTGGTTCATTAATAATAGGTATTATTTATTATTATAATTAATATACATATAAAGAGAGTTTATCCAAGGTATGGTTTAAGAATACTATAAACAGTATAAACAGTTAACAATAAAAATCAGTCACTAACATTGTTCAAAAACTAATTGGGCAGTTAATAGTGTATTATTAACAGTTAATCAATTATAATTAATTTTAAGGAATTTAAAAAAAGATAACAATAGGTATGTAGGAAGTAATAGTAAAAATTAAAGAATATTAGCTTTTGGGATAGAGAGGTGATTTTCTTTTTAAATCTGCCTAAGTCAAGGAATAATTGATTGGTAAACAAAGTTCAAGAAATTAATAAAAAAAACTTGAAACAGATAATTGATGAAATTCACCATGCAAATTAATGAAGATAGGTTATAAATCTTAATATTTTATTTTTAGCTAAAGTATCTATAGGTTAATAATAATATACTTTCATATTATATAAACAATTATTGAAGTATAAAAGTACATCTTAATATTTTTATTTTGTTTAAATCAGTTTTATTTATTGTATTAACCATGTTTGTTTTAAATAGTTTAATAGTAATATTTAATATTTATTAAAATATAGTATATACTATTTACCATTACCGGGAACTTAACAATTAGAAATCATATTTTATATTTCATAATATACTATACATCAATGTCTGTATTATTTATGTCATTTTTTTTAATAGATACCAACCTATACACATATATCTAGGTTTTAATAAAAATTAGTTTAAATATTAATAAATGTTAGTTTGGTTATGTAATTTAACCATCAATTAATATTAGATTCTTTTATTTTGAAATAAAATCAATGCATTAATATATTTTTCTTGCAAGTAGCTTGGTACAATATGTTAATTGATATTTATCATAATGGTTTTGATTATCATTAATAATAATTATTTACTATTTAGGTACTACTTAACCAAAAGTTAAATAGTTTAAATAATAAACAATTTAATAATTAAAGATTGTAAAATGAGTCAGCTGAAATAATTACATAACCTTAAAAATGTAAATGAATAATAATTATTTTATTTGCAACATCAGAAATAAATTATGAATAACATTATTTAACATACTTATAAAAATTAAAAATATTTTTGAAAATGTATAAGCATTTACATCATTTACTAACTCTAATCACTACAATACATACGTGTATATTATATCAATATACATACTTCACTAATAGTAGCGTTTTCTTGCACTTCGACTGTTTGCTTTTCTTTGGGCGTTTTTACAGTCACTGTGATTGTCTTTGCATTTTCTTCGCTGTCTGACATTTTGCTGAACCTATAAATCCGGACGGTGCAAAAATAACTTGACAAAAACTATTGATTAAACACAGAAAGTCGGCGAAAATATTTTGCGAATTTTAGACATAAGACGAACTAGAAAATAATCGTAATTCATAATGATAATGATAATGACATGTATAAAGATACTAGATCTTGGAATAAAATATTTGGAATAATGAAAAGAAAACATATGAGGCTCATGGAGAAGAATACAATTGTACAACGATGCTGTAGTTTTGTACGCCATGAAAAACGCCGGTTTCCATGGTATTACTGATAAACTTAACGATACGCGCTTTTTCGATAGCACTACAGCACGCGACGAATATTACGAAATCTAATGAGACCGACCCGACACACCGACGGAACCGAATTCTTTTTCTTTGACACTACTATAGTAGTACTATTTTCTCAGTTTCAACTTATATTATGATATAACGACTCTTAGTTTTTTTTAACTTTTTTTATACATTTTGATATTTTTAGTTTTGAGTTTGAACATTTTTTACCATGAAAATCGAAGAAGTAAAAAGTACTGTAAAAACCCAACGTATATCAAGCCACAGCCATGTAAAAGGATTGGGGCTTGATGAATGTGGCGAAGCTATTCAAATGGCTTCTGGCCTAGTCGGGCAAGAAGATGCAAGACAAGTAAATTACTATGGCTTATTTTAATTTGTTTTAAATCTTTTATGTGTTAGTTGATGAATGTAGAAATGGTTTATAGATTTTAACTTTTTTAATCTTGTGTATTTCAATCACTTTGCTAAGATAAATGGTTGTATTGATTAATTAGTATACCTGTTATAACTAATATAATTACATTTTTAATGCAAACTTTAAATAAGACAAATACCAGTTTAATAACATTTTAACATTTAGGCTGCAGGTATTGTTGTGGATATGATAAGGACAAGAAAAATGTCTGGCCGTGCTGTTTTAGTTGCTGGACCTCCAGGTACAGGCAAAACTGCAATTGCTCTTGCAATTGCTCATGAACTTGGAAATAAAGTAAGTTTTGTTTATTTTTATTAAATAAATAAATCCTTAAATACATCATATGTATTGAAAAAAAAAATATCTTAACAACAAAAATATTATGAACTCTTACTTTGAAAATATTAACTAATTGATTATTAGGTTCCATTTTGTCCTATGGTGGGATCTGAAGTCTATAGTTCTGAGATTAAAAAGACAGAAGTATTGATGGAAAACTTCCGTCGTGCTATTGGTCTGCGTATTAAAGAAACAAAAGAAGTGTATGAAGGAGAAGTAACTGAAATGACACCAGTCGAAACCGATTCTACTGCAGGAGGTAAAATGAATATGTTTTTCAAATTCATCATTTACAGCAAGGCCTGAAGGAAAAAAATGATTTTCTTTGTGGGCCTTCAACTATGATTATGTCTAAGGGCCTCTCGGTGACACAAATTCACCATATTATACATATAATATAACTATAGTTAAAACTATAAGTTATTACTATTTTTTAACAATATGATTATACCACGACCTGTGGCGGCTCGTGCTATGGACCTGTATGCATGTGCCCCATCTATACAATTGAATGAAAGAAAAAGAATTTATATTAAATTACCATTAAATAGGAATTTCTTCCATCATAATATAGTTAGTATAATATTTGAAATACAGCAATAAAAATGTTATCAAATACAGGCACTCTTACATATATACAATACGTACATACTATATCATACGGACATTGAACTGCAAGCACAAACTCTTTGTGCCCTGATGGCTTGATTAACAGTATTATATTTCCCCCACGTTTAGACATAAATTAATATGGCTTTGCCAATTATTGTGCCCGGAGTTTATTTTTATTACGATTTACGAGATATTGTTGACTGTTTTCCATGGCACAGAACAAACACTAATTATTTTATCGTCGATTATAAGAACATGAGAATAATTAATCATATATTTGTAAAAAACATGAATTTTATTTTATTTAAAAAATCAACAGGAATGATTTTGTTGTGATTGATAGTGGAAAAAGAGGAAAGTATCTGTGCCCTACCTTCAATAAACCCCATGAGCCACCACTGACCACAACAAGTCAACAATTTGATATTATTTATGGTTTAACATAATTTTGTTGATCAAATACCAAAATATATTACAAACCCACCCCAAACAATATTCAGTCATTTATGGTGTTATAATACACAAATTAAATTTAACCTCACATTACAAAAAAAAAAAAAAACAATTATATTAAGAATTATGTTTCAAAAGTAAAACTATTATTGCATCTAAGAGAGAAGCTAAAATATCCTCAAAATATGTGGCTTAGTAGGGGAATTCAATCTTCAAATATTATGATATTGTTAAATTGTATTTTATTATTAATGCAATTTGCCAATTCATTCTACATTCATTATTTATTAAGGTTATTTACTTTATTTCTTTGAAACTCAACAGTTAATTTATATGTATATGTTTATGATTATATAACTATGCATACCTTAATTTATTAAAACTAGTTAAAATCAAAACTTCTTCATAGAACGTTGAATTCCTAGTATATTAACTATTTTACTTTGTTTCATTTGTATTTGTATTTTTATATATTTAATTGTTGTTGCAAGTATATTTATTAATCTTAAGTTTATTAAATCTAACCTAGTTGTGCATACCGTACCAAAAATGTGACTTGTATTATTTACCTGCAGGTTATTCTAAAACTGTATCACATGTTATTGTTGGATTAAAGACAGCCAAAGGTACAAAACAGTTGAAGCTAGATCCAACAATTTATGAATCCTTGCAAAAAGAGAAGGTCGAAACAGGTGATGTTATTTATATTGAAGCTAATAGTGGAGCAGTTAAACGTCAAGGAAGGAGTGATAGTTACGCTACAGAATATGATTTAGAGGTAATTATTAAATAATAATATGAAGAAGTTAAAAGTAAAATAGTTTGTAAAAAAGAAAACTCAATATCTCAATCAACTAAAAGATCTCAAAATGTCTGAATTGTTTAAGTATAAATTTGAAATCTAAGTGTCCAATTGTATTGTGGTATAAATGGACTTTTTCGTAACAATATTTATTTATTTTCAACTAAAACAATTTAGCTATTATCTTCATATTTTATTCTATGTATTAGCATTTTAACTTCCATGATCTATTATGATAATTTTTACTTATGTTTTTATCCAGGCAGAAGAATATGTACCTTTACCAAAAGGCGAAGTTCATAAAAAAAAAGAAGTTATTCAAGATGTGACATTACATGATTTAGATGTTGCTAATGCTCAACCAAAAGGTGGTCAAGATATACTTTCGATGATGGGTCAATTAATGAAATCTAAAAAGACAGAAATTACTGGTATTGTTGTATTAAAAGTGTAATTAGTATATAAATTGATAACTTCTTTTGTTTTAGATAAACTAAGAAAGGAAATTAATAAAGTGGTCAATAAGTATATTGATCAAGGTATTGCTGAATTGGTCCCAGGAGTATTATTTATTGATGAAGTTCACATGCTCGATTTGGAAACATTTACATACTTGCATAAAGCGTTAGAAAGCACCATTGCTCCTATCGTTATTTTTGCTACCAATAGAGGTCACTGTACTGTCAGGTTTGATTTTTATTTCCCTTATAATTATTTTTATTTTTGTATTATTTACATATTTTTTTTTTTACAGGGGAACAGATGATATTGTTGCTCCTCATGGAATTCCTATGGATTTACTTGATAGATTATTAATAATTAGAACTCTTCCATATAATCGAGAAGAGATGGAAAGTATACTTAAACTTAGAGCTCAAACTGAAGGCCACTCAATTGAACCTGATGCACTACATTATCTTGCTGAAGTTGGAACTTCTACTACTTTAAGGTAATTTTTTTTGGCCGTGTTTAAATTCACAATTTAGGATTTTCACATATTAAAGATAACCAATTACCCTTATCTTCCATCTACCTATTGTTGACATGTATCTGTACATACCTTAGTATAATAAGTGTTATCATGTTAGTTATGTATCATATTTAAGTATATTTGATGTGACATTAAAAAAAAAATGGGCTTGTCTGAAAGTCGGATTCCGGACAATAATTTTACGTGATAATTATCACATTGTGATTATTATGGAAACCACATTATAAGCCACTCACGATTTGAAAATATATTTTGATATGTCCGAATGCGTGGAATGTGACAATTTTTCGCGCATGCAGCCGGCGTGCATCGATTTATAAAATGTATCACTTCAGAAATTGGGTTTTTTTTTTATATTAGGTAAGATACAGCTAGATTATAATTATGATGAGGTCAGGACACAAGTGTGTTGCTAAAATTTTTTTAAAAATTAAAATATTAATGTATTACTTGTACACGCATACATGTGAAATAATATTTATAGAAGACAGTTCCTAAAAATTAATATGTTAATTATAATACTGACTAAACTGTAGTGCTTTTAATAACATAATAGATGACACCAGTTTGCATCATTTAACATAGGTGAACAATGTTAATTGATACCATTTGGTCTACATTGAGTGTGTCAAGGTCTATAGTGCAAACAACCAGCCTTAAATTTTAAGATTTTAATTTATTGACAATAGAGATAAAGAGTATTCAGACTATGTAGTTATGGAAAATAATTATATTTTCGTACTGTTAATGTCTTATGGATAATATTCCTATGATAAAAAAAAAAAACATGAAACAATATCATAATGAGATTTTTCTCTTTTCATCATGTACAGTATTTTTCAACTTAAGAAGAATTTAATTTTTGTTTAGTCAAAAACCCCTAGTGTAGGTTACAATTAAAATCTAGTTCTATCTATATTGTATTTTGGGGCTCACCAATATCACAGAGAATAGGTGCTGAGAAATCTAGTGAAATAATGAAGTATGAGTCCCTTTTTGTGTTGCAGACTAGTCAATAGTTATATAAAATTATAACATTAAATTTCCCAGCTTTCATATCCAATAGAATTATCATATGTTAAATATAAATTTGTTTACTTTATATGCATGAGCTTACTACTGGTCTAAAATATTATTTTCTCAATCATGGTAGTAAAATATTAGGGGGACAAGAGATCAGGTCTCTAATAAATTTTCGATTTATTTATATATTATACAAAGTAGATTTTAATTTGTATAAAAATAAATTTAGTATCCATTTTAATGTTCTAATAGCTTAAATATAACTTTTAAATAAAAAATATGAAACATTTTTGTTTTATCTGTGAAATATTTATCAATTATTATAAATTAAATTGGTTTTTAATTTTTATCAGATATGCCATTCAATTGTTGACTCCATCATCACAAAATGCCAAGATGAATGGTCATGGTTCAATATTAAGAAAAGATATAGAAGAAACTACGTCATTATTCATGCATGCTAAAGAGTCCTGTAAAATACTAAAAAAATGTGCTGATAAATTTATGAAATAATTGGTGACTTACGTTTTTATACAAATATTTACTCAACATTTTTGTATTAAAATATACTAATCTAATTTTCTGTTTTTGATGAATAATAATAAAAAAAATATATATATATTGCACATATACATCATGTATTAATGTTCTATTTATTTTAAAATGATGAAATGAACTTCAAACACTGTATGCCCACCATGTCTATGTTTCCTTCTTCATGATACACGATACTTGTGCATCCACCTACAACAATCTGGAGAGAATTTGCTATGCATTTTGCATAATAACGAACAATAAAGATTATTTATAGTATTTGATAGTAACGAAAATCAATTATATAATATATTCTATTTTTATATTATTTAAGATAAATATAACAGCTGTATTTTGTTATATCACATTAAAGATAATAATGTGAATTTTGCAGCATTAAGACTTAGTATTTAAAAATCACTACCTAACTTTTATATGCTTCGTACACTGACCATGTCAACTGTTTCCATGATTTTTTATTGATTTGTGTACTGTATTTTTCTATTCTTTGGTATTATCAAATATAATATGTATTTATCATTTGTGTATTGTATTTGATAAAAATCGTAACAATATGTAACATAATATTAGATAATAAGAATAACTGACCGTGACAAATGTTATAAATTATAAGTAATAGTTGATATTTTCAAATGTTAACCATTATTGCCACTTACAATCTAGAATTTTCAATCTTTATAATTCCCGCCACCAACAGAAACGAGATATTTACTTAGAAGTTCTTTGGTAAACATTGATTACGTGTCGTTTGATATCTGATAAGACATTATTATTCAAATATTTAATATTTCAAAATAAAAACCATCTCTTAATTTGCATGTACTCGTACTAATGTAGATTAAACATGTTTAATCTATAGTACTAACTACTGCAGTGCAGCTAAGTAATATTGTACTATTTTAATAACTTAGTAGGCTAGACTACTAAAATATCTGAACGTCTAAACAGTAAACTCGTTATAAGGAGATAACACTAATATATTTGTCATAAATTATAGTAAATTATCTTGTTGTTTATGCTGGAAAAATTTCAACTGTTGATTACTATTTCAATATATATTTTTTTTGCTATTTCATTTCAAAATATATAATTAGGTTTGATTAGAATTACATAAATTTAATTTTTAGTTGAGTTAGTAAAAACGTTTGAAATGGTAGATCAAGTTACTTTTCCAGATACTGTTTCAGTACTAAAGTCATCAAATGGTTCTGTAGTTTATCTTGTTGGTACTGCTCATTTTAGCAAAGAAAGCCAAGAAGATGTTGCTCAAGTATATTATTATACAAAATACAAAATATATAATATTTATTTAAATTGTTTGTGTTTTTTTTTTTATATAACAGGTAATAAATGCAGTCAAACCAGATGTTGTTGTAATAGAATTATGCTACAACAGGAATAGCATATTAACAATTGATGAATCCACTATTGCCAATGTTACAGGCATTACATTAGGTATTTATGTTATCCATTCATTTTTACCTAAATTCTGCATAACTCAGAAATTATAATAAAAATATCTTATAATCGACTATTGACTGCTTTATATTTTAAAGTAAGAAAGACATTTATTCTACTTAAGAAAAATTGGCCCATTTGAATCAAATACTTTTGAAAAAAAGGTAGACAAATTGGTTTTATTTACTGGCGAGTGGATCAGTGTTTTTTATTGATCAGACTTTATTTCAATGATGTTTCACTGTCATAAACATAACTAGTTCTTAAAGTTAGCAAAGGGTTAAGTTTTAAAAATGTTTTATAGCAAAATAAAGTACCTGTGGGAACATAATTGTTCCTATTCTGTTGTTTTAATTAGTATAAATTATTATCTAGAAAAATAATCGGGTTAAATTAAGTCTTTGTTTTACCCAAATTCCATTAAAATATAAAATGTATTTTATACCTAATATAATGATTAATAATATTTAATATCAAAAATCGTACATAAGTATAAACTTATACAGTAAACAGTATATTTCTTTATTTTGATATTTTTGAACATAAATAAAACATATTTTTTGTATTGTAGGTAAAAATAAAGTTAATACTAAAATGTTTAAAGAGTTATGTATTTACCCAACAATCCGAATGGGGGGCTTAAATCCACCCTACTCCTCCTCTTATTACAACTATAATCATTGAATAAGATAAATAATGCTGAGTGGAAACAGTTAGTTAGTCTATATCACTAAATACCTATATATCTAATTTTATGTGGGGTTTTTTTATATAGGTAATTATATTAGTAAGTGCCTATTAGTCACTTTTAATTTTTTTAAATTTTAAAATTGCTCTGCTAAGAAACAAAATTAAAATTTGTATTAATTCTGAATAATGTTATTTTTGGTTCATGGCATATTTTCAATAATTCCTTGGGGAGGTTTTTAATATTTTAAAAACCCTATCTAGGTAGCACAAATTACAAATAAGATAATGCAGCGATACTCCAAACTAAAATAACCCAACTGTCTTAGATAGTTATATAGACCTTATCTATCTACATCATTAAATTATTAGAAAACCCATAATAAAATATTTATTTAACATAAGGTAATTTTTTTTTTGTTCTGGAAGGGGAGGGGGTTGAATCCAAGACCCTCCCGTAAATACACCATTGTATTCATTTATATTTTGTTAACATTTAGTAAATAATATCTTGACAAAAATAAAAAATATTTAAAATGAAACAATATTAGTTCACATACTATACAAAAATTAATTACCTAACTTATGTAAACATTATATAAATAACCTTAGTAATAATAATTTTAATATTTTTAAGTACCATTTAGCCATATTTGGCGAACTCAGGTATATAATTTATATCACCCTTTGAGAGGCATTGTGATTTTTTCACATTTCTAAGACATTTAATCTTGATAATATTTTAATATAAAAATCTAACAGCTAGTAAATTAAAATAATTAAGAATACTTTTATACAATGTAAAATACATAACAATATATTATAATAAATACAATTTTTTTTTCTTGATTGATAGTAAAATCATCAATTAGATTATAATAAATAATTGTAATTGAAAAATTCAATATTTAGAATCATCATTTGCCTGTTAATTTATACTCAATTTCAATAGAGAATGTACCAGGTGATGATCAGTTTTTATCCAACAGTATGGTGTCGCTCTCATATTACAGCTAAATGGTAAAGAACTGGTAAAAAGTGTTAAATAGTACGCAGATCTAATATATTCTCTTTTGAAACAGAGTGTAGTGTTCAAATAAATTTTAATAGGTACTATGAAGTCAAGTAAAATTAATATGTATAATAAATTCTATTTCATTATTAAAAATGTAAATGAAATGTTTAAATACTTGCATATAAGGATAGTAATAAATAATAATTATTAATTAATATTATTATTATTATTATTATCAAACAAGTGTAAATTTTTTTAACAAGACATTGAAATATTTGTTGACTATTGAGTCCATATTATAATATATATTTTGTTCTGAACTAATTATGTCCTACATAATAATATTATCAGTTATTTATATAAATATGAAGTTATATTTGTCATTTGTTAATAATTTTAATTGGGAAGGGGTCCAGAACTGTGATATTCTTTAATTAATTAATTGAACATAATCAAGGTTTACTAAAAAATTACATTATTAATCAAAAATTCCAAAAAATATCCGTTTATAATTTCAAGTAATCCAAAACCTACAACAGTTATTATTATTCCCTACATTAATATTAGTGCAATACGCTTATCCATCTCTCTCAGATAAAAACATGATTAGGTATACAATTTATTTATAATTTAAAATAAGTTATAACGTAACTTATTTAAAATTATAATTTGATTTTTATAGATGATTTAAAAGGATCAATAAAAAAATTAGGTTTTACTCAAGGTATATTTTATCAATTGATGATAAATATATCAGCAAACATATCTCGTGATCTTGGTATGATACCAGGTGGTGAATTTCGTAGAGCTGTTGTTGAAGTAATAATTTCATATTTTTTTTTTTTTTAATATGGTTTATATGTTTATAAAAAATATTTTTATTTTATTTTTAAAATTTAGGCTAAAAAATATAGCAGCCACATTTATCTGGGTGATAGACCAGTTGATATAACTATAAAAAGAGTGATTTCAATGTTGAGTTGGCCAAAAAGTATTAAACTATTAGCACACTTGTTATTTACTGCAGATTTTAAAATTACGTAAGTATTCATACTTACTTGTTATCAAATGTAATTTTCATACGATAAAATATTTTAATTTTATTAGAAAAGAAGATGTCGAAAAATTCAAAAACAAAGACTTACTAGAAACATTAATGCATGAAATGGCTGCTGACTATCCAGAGTTGGAGAGAGTAATAGTTGATGAAAGAGATAAATTCTTAACTCATAGTTTACAATGCTGTGCTGGATTTGTAATTGATAAAGCTGGAAATAAGCCAAATACATTGAATTCAAGTAAGTAGTAGAGTAAATATAAAATGATTTTTTAAAAGTTATAATTCTTCAAAGAATAACAATTATAATAATAATAATTTAAAATAGGACCTCAAGTTGTTGTTGGCGTAGTTGGATTAGGTCATGTTGCTGGTATTAAAAAGTATTGGGAAAAAATTACTGATGAGCAAATTGCAGAACTTATTATGTAAGTTATTTGTTAGTTTTATTAAATATCTTTAATTCATTTTTATACTTACAACATAAACAAATTGGTACTTATTTATAATCGCTCCACCACCGTTTAAAGTATTGTTATTCATAATAAAATTTCTGATATATCTTATGCTTAGGTTTGTCTAGTATGTCATCTAAGTAAAAGGGATAGATACTTGAGTATTTTATTATGTTAATCATTTTAGTATGTCTGCAACACAGCAATGTTATCAAGTTCATACCTATTTTATAAAAAAAATATTAGTTTATTTTAAAATATTGTTAAAAATTAATTTTAATCTATTATTTTCTTCAATATTTAATATTGGGAATTGACATTCAATTTTTACAACAAACATTATTATTATAACAAATAAAATGTATGATATTTAATAGGAGCTATTATTTTTAATTAATATTAGAATTATCGTCATTCACCAAATTGATTAAATTGGAACATTTCTGCTTTACTTGTCAATTGTCATGGTACCAATATTTGATATTTAATATTAAAAAACAATGCAAATCAAAATATTAAAAAAAATTTATTTCTTCATTTCAGATTTAATTAAGTCATTTACTTACTTATTTTAAAACGTAATAACATAGGTTAACCATGACATAATATCATGTTCGTGGTGATAACCCCCACACAAACTCACCCATATATTTATTATCTATTATCCATCTAAATTAAAAAAGATTTCATATTAAACAAAAAATCGTTAGGTTAGGCCAAGCGGCCTAGCACCCCCCCACTAGATCCGCCCCTGATATTTAAGGATTTAAGGATATGCTATTATCAATTTAAATAATTTACTAAGAAATATAATAGTACAATGAAAAATTGTCTTTTGTCGAGTGATAAATTTTATATAGGTTGGTAGCAGGGCGATTACAAATAAATACTGACAAATTATACTATACTACTCAATAAAAGTATTTGGTCAGTGGTCTTATGTTGTATACAATTAATAAATATAAAAAGAATATTTTAATCTAAAATGTTGATATATTATTATTGTTTAGAATTCCGCCTCAATCAAGAAGTAGCAAAGTTATTAAAGTTGTCATCAAGGTTTCTGCCTATGGTTTACTTTTATGGGGTGTTTCAAAGATCCCTGGTGTAAGATCATTATCAAAAATGGCTTATGATGCAGTTACTTCTACATATGTTCAAGGAAAATTTATAAAATTACAATAAACTATCAAAAATCAATATTCCGTTATATGTATATTATATTTTATGGTATGTATAACTGTATAAGTATCAACTTTGAATTTTAACTTAATTTAATATATTGTACGTCAAATAAATTTGAACACTCCTGATTGTGTGTAATGTTAAAATTAAATGAAATATTTTATAAGTCATTGTCAAGTATCAATTTAGATATACCTGCTGATTATGGGCACTTCAGAACAAATCTTATGGTTAAGTTTAAACCAATAGTATGGCTAACAATGTCATAGTAAAGACAAAATATTTAATATTAATGCTAAAACTTAAAAAATTAAAAACCTATAATAAAATACATTGTTGGTGTATTTATATTTTATTCATTTTAAAAATAAAAATAAAACTAGTTTCTCTTGAATAAACCTTAGAAGGCGCTGCGGCAGGATTCTAAGCTCAGCAGCAGCAATGTATGTGGTTAACGCACGTTACTTAATTTTTGTAACAACTGCCTAATTTGTATTTTGCTAAAATTAACATAGTGTAGTACATTTTTGGCCATGGCCGATTGACAAAAATTAAAAATTACAACAAAAACCAATTTATTTGTTAAGTATGGTCTAACTTTCCTATATAAAATTTGGTTAAAACCTAACCCAACCCAGAATCTGAAATAAAATTGTACTATACTGTTGCAACAATGTAGTTTTAGTATTTTTTTTTTGTAATTTAATGTTTATATACTAATTATTTTCTTTATTTTTATTTTTGTTACAGTCATAAATAATAAATAGCAAATACAATTATACAAATAAATATATTTAATAATGTATAGCAATAATCAATGCGAAGATAATTATGATCATATTGATATTTCACTTGTATATTCTTCAACAAACATTCCAGGACCTGGCTGTAATATGAGTGATTTAAACAGCTGTCCCAATCAAATGTGTAACTGTACTGATTTGTGCCAAGCACCAAGCTGTGAATGCTTTGGTACAGCTGGTTATAATAATTATGATAATTTTGGTAAACTAATTTCAGTTAATAGGTTAATTTATGAATGTAATGATTTATGTAAGTGCACATCATGTCAAAATCGAATTGTTCAACTTGGACCCAGAATTGGCTTGCGCATTTCTCACTGCAGCAAAGGCTATGGATTATATACCGATATCGCTATAGAAAAAGGACAATTTGTTTGTGAATATGCTGGTGAAATAATTGATTTAACTGAAGCACAGAGACGTTCAAATGCAGATAATGAAAATTATATATTTGTGATAAACGAACATTTTTCTGGTCATATAACCACAACCGTAATTGATGCCACAGTTATTGGAAATATTGGTCGATATATTAATCATAGCTGTGAACCCAATTGCATGATTGTGCCAGTACGAGTTGATTCATTAATTCCAAGGCTAGCAATTTTTGCAATAAAAGATGTTCAGTGTAATGAAGAAATAACATATCATTACGGAGGTGAAGGATCTCACTCTCAAAATAATTTGTCTGATGTTAAATGCTTATGTGAATCATTTAGTTGTAACAGATTTTTACCTCGTAAAACAGGGTTATTTTAAAATATATGTAATCAGTGTATATATTATACTTAATAATAATTAAATGTTAGAATAAAATAATTATAATTATTGTTTAAACATTTTTAATGAAAAAAAAAAAATTCCATCATTTATGTTTAATTTTTAATTTTAAATCATATACTACTGATCAGGGGCATGCTCAGCTTTTTCCAATTGGGGGGTGATGAGTGGATGAACTGTAAATTGTTTTTGTTGATAGTCATCATAGACACGAAATGTTTAAATGCATAAGAAAAAAAGTTCATGGGGGGATATGACACCCTCATCCCCTCTGTGAGCACGTCCCTGCTACTGATTGGATAATTTTTTATGTACTTATACTTCTTATAGTAAAATTAATTTACTTATATTATTACATTTTTATGTTGACTTTATTATGTAAATAAAATATTATTCTATGATTACAACAAAGATTTATTTTATTTTTAATCTAAGCATACCTAGAAAACAATTGTTTGGTTTTGAATTATTTCTATTTATTTTTAGTTTATAAGAAATACTTTTAGGGTATAAAATTGCTCCTAATCTAAAATGTCCATACGATCAAATCCATGACATAGAAAATACAAACGCTAATTACTGAATATCTATGAATTATTTTTTAAATTGTATTAACTATTAATTTCTTATGAAACTTCGACTTATTAATTTTTTCACCAATTTTTTTCATGAGAAAAACCCTGCATAAAAATGTTTATTATCAGCAGAAAGTAGAACTGCTTTCTATAAATATTAAATAGATATGGAAAAAATAGAACAATTTAGTATGAAAATCATATATTTTAAACAAGCGTTAATTTTATTTGTTTTTTGGTATTTTACGATCTCTATTTCGGTTTTTAACATTTGTAACATCATAAAAATCACTTCCAACCTTTTTCCTTTTATTTCGTAACATTAAGCTTCTCTTCTGTTTGCTAGTTAGACTACTCATATAAGCCTCATGCGCTTCTTGCAGTTTTTCTTGTTTTTCTTTCTTTCTTTCTTCTTCTTCATCGCTATCAGTTGAAGTAGCGTTTTCATCTTCTTCAGCAGGTAAAGGAGTTTTTACTGTTTCATCATCAGAATCATTTTCTACAGCAACATCCAAGTCAGCTCTTTTAGTTATTGGTTCTTGATCGTTAGCTGATAAAGGTTCTTCGAAACCAGGTGGTGGTTTATAATAAGGAATTTTTCCTCTTTGCCAATCATTTAACACCATCCTAGCACATAACGCTAGATCTGCATCACCGCCTTTTAACAATTTACCAGTTTTTATACCCAACTGTGATAAGAAATCTTCACTATCTTCCCAACTTTCTATTCCATAAGTTTTAGACAAATGCTCAGTTTTTACTCGTTCCATCAAAGATGGTATATATTGTTCAGGATCTGGCACAAGCTCAACTCTTACAACACCCTTTAATACTTTTTCCGTGTCTGTTTCTGTATTAGCGGCATCGTATACTACTCCTGGACAATCAATGAGAAAAATCCTTTTCATTAATGTTATATATTGCCATACTTTAGTTTCACCGGCAATAGGAGCTACTTTACAAACTTTTTTAGATCGTAAGGCATTGATAACTGAACTCTTACCAACATTAGGGTATCCAATGAAACCAACACTAATTTGTTTACGTTCAGAATGTAATTTGGTGAACTGTCGCATTAAATTAATCACAGCTCCTTTTCCAAAAGGATGAGTTAATGAAGCATGAAATGCTACAGTTGGATATTCAGAACTAAGAATTGCGACCCATCTTTGAGTAACCCAAACAGGTACAAGATCAACTTTGTTTAATACAAATATTAAATGCTTATGAGGTTTTTCTTTTTTTAAAAAATTTTCAATATGAGGGCAACGTGTTCCAGTAGGATCCCTTACGTCCAAAACCATTATAACAACATCTGATGAGTCAATTACTTTATACAGTTCATTCCAAATTCGTCTACTTTGACCAGCAGCCATTATCCAATCTCGAGGAGCAGTTCTTTCACCTGTATCCTCTCTTTCTAGGTCCAAATCTTTGTCATCTGAATATGATTCATTGATAGAGTTTACAGTTTCTGATAATTGTTGTTCATCTCTTACATATAGATTAGGACGCTTTCGGGTTTTTTTGGAACCAAAGACACTTTCAAAACTTTCAGTTTCAAGGATATGTACGCGTTCATGTTTTTTTTTTTCATTTAAAAGAGTAATTGGCAATCCTGTAGGTTTCATAATTATATCATATGGGTTTTTAACGGCTTTACCTAATTCTTCTTGAAATTTTTGTAAAGCATTTTGCCCAATAACTCTAGTATTATCAAACCATTTACGATTAGGTTCTACACGAGCCTGAGCACCACATGGTAACCAACCTTGAAATGGTGCTGCATGAATAATTTTACCTTTTCTATCACGTTTAGCTTTGAAGTTTCTATACATTTGCAATCTTCGTATGGTAGCTTTTGTTCTTACCTTTGCCACACCTTTAAGATTTTCTGTTTTACGTTCAGGATTCATACTATGGGCTGACCTATTGAACCCTTGAGTTCTAGGCGCCTTAGAAGCAGAACTTGTTTTAGCCATTTTTAACTAAAATAAAATAAAAAAAAAAAACATTAGACAACAGAATACTAGAATTCATAAATTAAGTTGAAAAAACTGTATTCGATATTATATTTTGCATGAAATTTGAAAATGCATTGAATTACCAAATGTTAATTTAGCATAATATAGGCATTATTTATGAATAAATTAATTTGTAAATTTTTATGAAACAAACACTATTAATATTAAGTAATACAGATTTCGTTGTTTGTTTTCACCAACCAGTAATGGGGGAAAAGCAGTGAAGTGATGTAATCAGAAAATTATTTTGATTTTTTTTTTTTTTTTTGGGGGGGAGGGGTTAATTTTCATTATAAATTTATTATTATACTTATGTTTTATAAAATAAAAGATATTTGGCAGGGGGAGGGGGTATATCTGTTAATCACCCACCTGGCTACACCACTAAGTAAAAAAAATGCAGTAAGATCTTTGAAAGTAAGAATAACAAGGAGCTTCACATTATAAAAAAAAATAATGTATTCTCAAAATAATTAATTATTAGTTATTTGATTATCAATTAGTGTATGGTAACATAAATAAGTTATAGACCAAAAACCATTAGTATTAATAGGTTTGAAACATTCATTATAGTAATACCTAGTTTTCTAGTTTTATGCAAAGGTTTACTTATAACCTAATTAAAAAATTCAGAGTAAAAGTTGAAGTCTTAGGGATGTACTTCAGTAGACCAGAAGATAGTAGTTTAGTTTCAAAACACTATAAACAATTAATTAAGACTGAAATAATAGAGGGAAAGAATTATATTATCGACTAAATAAAAATAAGAAATAATGCTGGACACACTAAATTAACACTCACATTCAGTATAAAATTATTTGAAGACAGATTTTCAAGAAAAAGGGATGGTTATCTACAATACTTTTTAGAACAGATATAAAAATAAAAAAGGATATAATAAAATATATTTTGATTAGGGATGAACGCATTGGTAAATAATATCATTTATTATAAATACTATAAAATCAAAAATATTAATAATCAATGGTAATGTTAATTCCTAAACCTTGTTAAATTATTTATTTATAATATTTAATTGTAGGTATAAGATAAACATTATTTTGAATTATAACTTACTTTTTTATATTTCTTTATATTCTTGAAATCTTCTTAATCTTCTTTCTTAAATATCTATTTTGTCAAGCTATATACTACGTAGTATCGTTACAGAAATTTGTAGTATCGTATGTAACTATCAACTATCAAGTAATTAGCCGTGGCCGGTGAGCACGAGGCGTCGAGGCACGACCTGTAATCATGCAATTTACTAAAAAGTTATCGTTTATCTCTTATCTTACAGTTAAATTATTTTACTGCAGTGTAGCCTTTAACTATTTTTAATCATTGATAAAAAGAGCACAGAATAGATAAGAGTGGTTAATATTTTTATTTTTATTTTTTTATCTTTACTCTCTAGTAATTGGATAATAAATAATAAAGTCAGTGCTTGAGTGCTTAGTGTATACAAATCTATCCAAAATCTGAAGTAAAAATGAATAATTATTTGAACAAAATGCGTTAGTCATTAGTTAATACTTTTTATAATTAACATGAGTGATATTATATAATATTAACATTTAAAATGTCTAAAAACAAATTGTCTACACATTATTCTTGTGTTTGTAATAAATCTTACAGCCAAAAACGTCAAATACGCCAACACGTTAGCCTTTGCAAATATGCCCAAAACCCTATTAAAAAAGATTTGTTACAATTGGCAACTTCAAAATGTAAAATATATTCTGTAAATGATAAACTAAGCGCTAATAAGGTTCAGTCAACAGAACGATACAAATGTGGATGTGAAAAACGTTTTGAGTCTAAAGGTGGTTATTACAGACATATAAAAAAGTGTAAACTACGTCCTGAACAACAGGTTGTAACTGGCAATACTAAGTGTAACGAACCTGGATGCTTAATGACGTTCAAGTACATAAGAGACTTTCGACAGCATTTAAATGAGAAGCACCAAATACAATTTGATGTTGAAGATAAAATGTTTGATAAATATGCTGGTAAATTATATAGAATATTTCAGTTATATTTTTTTCTTGAAAACTTGATTATTACTATATTTACTTATTAGGGTTTAATAATTAAAATATTTAATATATTTCCATTACAAAAATACAGTATTAATTGATAGAATTAGTTAGAATCTTATAATTCAACATAATATACATAAAATATAGATATTTGAACTATCTATAATTCCAAATTTCCTCGGCAATACATTTAAAAATTTAAATCTTACGTTTTTAAACTAGCACAGCGTTTCCCAAACTTTTTCTCTACCAGATCCCTAAAAAGAGACAGTAAAAATGATTGCGGACTCCCTTAATAGAAGTACAATTTTTGTTTTTATGTAAACTATATAGTATATAGTATTTTCAATTTACGGTCGCGAACCCCTGTTTGAGAAATGCTAAACTAGCACATTGATTAAATTTAATTTTATTACATAATATAGTATGAATCACTATAATAAGCATAAATTAGAATAAGATATAGTTACAATACGCAAAATTATGTATAGATCTCGACACAAACCCATGTAATAATGTATTAAAATATAGATTTACAAGTTTAGTTAGAAAGAGATTTTCGTTACTTTTAGTAATTTGTTGTCTTTTGGCCATTATTCATTATTGAATTGTACCATTAATATGCAAAGATTATGCTTCATTGACAACTTGAAAAATTTTATCATACAAATTATAAAAAAATGAAAGAATAATGTAGTTTTTATTAGAAAATTCGATTTACACTAAATACTCCACAAAGCAAAGTTTGATTTAATATTATTTAAATTAATTAATTCAATCGTAGGGGAATGTTGAATTATATTTATTTAATTTTATGTAATATTAATTAAGTATGTATGTTTATTAAATATGTATACATCTTTAATAATAATAATAAATAATATATTATACAGTATTATTCTCAGTTATAAGTTAAATAAAATTATCTATTTTATTCTTGTATATCTTCTAACCAGTAACAGTGAATGCTCATTCTAATTGTATTTGTATATAACAAAAATTCAATCACAACAAAAACACTTGAAATTCATTGATAATTTATAACCAATATTTACTATAATATTAATTATTGTATTTATAAATTACTATTTTATTTCAATTACTTATAGTACCTACTGATTTGATTGAAAAATATTTAGTTATAAATTAAGTTACTTTCTTATATTAAGTTGCAATTATTATTAATTAAATATTATGTTATTTTCAGATTTTTTAAGTTGGAAAGTAAAGTATGAATCAGAAACTCGCAGTTGCTTTTATCACCGTAAAAATTTAACACGTAGTGGACGTAGAGTAGAATATTGGTATTGCAACCGTTCAGGTAGTTACCAGAGTTCATTACAAAGTCGTAGACGGAAGTTAAAATCTCAAGGAATTCTTAAAATAAATAATAATTGTACATCTTCAATAACAGTAACTGTAAATAACACTGATGACAGTGTTCAAGCTGTTGTTTACCACACACATTATGGACATAAAGCTGAACTCATACATTTACGAATTCCTAAAAGTGATAAACAAGAAATAGCTTCCAAATTATCACAAGGTGTTAAAATCGAAGATATATTATTATCATATAAAAAAGATGGATCATCTAAGCAAACTGAACGAAAACATTTAATAAAACGAAGAGATATATTAAACATTTCTAAAAAATATAATGTTAAAATTATGTTACCAGAAGTGCAATCGTCAAAAAATAAAATAAACTATGAAATTGATCAAGAAACAATTAAACCTCTCATTTTAGACTATATACCAAGTACAGTTGAGGCTAACAAAAGGCATCTTATTGCTTCACAACTTTCATTATCTCTTGTAAACCCAATTCATGAAAGTATTGAAAATGTTTGGAGAATTTCTGTGGAAAATAGTTTAGTTACTACACATCCTTCAATTAACTATAATAAAAAAACTTATGATGTTACTAAAAATGATGTATTATCATGCTCTAATGAAGATTGTATATCTT
Organism: Aphis gossypii; assembly: GCF_020184175.1. Lineage (NCBI taxonomy): Eukaryota > Metazoa > Arthropoda > Insecta > Hemiptera > Aphididae > Aphis > Aphis gossypii. Next base: position 79,623,637 of record NC_065530.1, read on the forward strand.
ATTGCAACTATTGTAATATTTGTTACCATGCCTATTCTTGTAAATGTCCAGATTATACCTCGAAAAAAGTTATTTGCAAACACATTCATTTAACTGTACTTTTTCAAGCAAATTCACAAACTTGTCAGTACGAAAATCATATAGAAAGATCTTTCCAAGGGATCCAAGATCATACATATTATACACAAAATCGCATAGAACCTATTAAAAATTCAGAACATATTAATAATGTCCGATTAAACAATCAATCAGAAAAACTTAAAAATATTAAATTAAGATTGGAAAAATTAATGATGGATACAATAGTAAAAATTGATGAGTGTAATAATAGTGATTTATTAGAAACTTTGGAGAAACAAATTACTAACACAACGCGTAATTTAGGCTTAGAAAAGACTACTATGAAAAGAAATGAAAAACAAACAATGTTACCAGAAAAAAATATTGAAGTTTATTATGTATTTTGAACTGTACTAAATTTGTTTATAAATAATTATTGCATTGATAAGATTTTTTTTTCCTTTTGTAAATACAGTAAATTTGGTATTGTTTATAATTTTGTAAAATCACAATATGTAAACCCATATTAATGTCACTTAAATATAGTAAATGTATAAAAAAAAGGTTTTTATACATAAATAATATATACAAGCTAATGAACTCTTATATTTAACTCAATTTATTACTTAAAAATAATTATATAAACATACTTCCTATTTATTAACAGAATACATATGTTTAATGTTGATCAATCCGATCCAATGCTTCTATAGTTAAAACGCTATCTCCTCTAATAACCTGTAAATGATTAGTTTATTTTATTATCTGTTATACAAATATTTATATAATTTGTATTATAAGAAAAGAAACATACCACCATTCCAATACTATTAACAACACCATCCTTGATTTTTTCTACAGTTTCATCTAATACAAGATTCATGAATGGATCAAAACCGCGTAGCACACCTGCTACCTGTCTATTGGCATTTAATTTCACTGTAATAAAAATTAATTATATTATTAAAAAATGTTTGATATAAATACAATTTTAATAATCATAAAGTTCATACGTTGTAATTTCTTGTCCAGGTATCTAAAAAAAAAAAAAAACATGTTAAACATTTAGTAGTGCCGTTTTTAATTGTTATTACAAGTATTTAAATGTTATCGTAATTAAGTAGAACGTGAATCAATATATGACTTAAAAAAGACATTTAAAATAAATAATAATAAGTTATAAGTTATGATTAAAAAGTGAATTAAACACATTAACATGCCATAAACAATATTTAATTAAGTCGATGACTTTAGCGATTTACCTTTTTAACTCTGGAGGATGTGCTTTACTCATAGTGGAAGAGTTTTTATGGACGTATACTTAATAGATCAAACTATCAAAGAGTAGACTTTTTGAAAATAAAGACTAAAAAGTGGCTTTTTACTAATTCGGCGTGAATAAATGTTTATACTTTATAGAGTCTACAGTGGTTTAACGTTTTCGGACGTTACGATTGGTCATAGGATTCATGTACCATTGGTGTTCAGTCGGTATAAACCACGGATGATACAGTATCTTAATTCGGAATAATGAATAAATATTTTTTATCCTAATCATGGAATAAACAATAAAATTATGATAGTAAAAACAGTAAGACAACTTGAAATATTGTGGTTTTAAAGTTTTTAACAACTCTTTAAAAGTTAAGAACATTATACAATGTTACTTGTTAATTGTTATATTTATTTTATTCATGACTATATGACGTAAAGAAAATTCAGTGAAACGTTTTAGATTTAACATTTTCAATTGAAATTCAATATGTATTTGCACTGTAAAACACCCATTAAACCTACAGTGTTGGGTACGTCTTGGGTCCACCACGGTTAAATACATAATATTATGTAAATTCTAGATCGAATTATATGTTCTAGTCAAGAATCTAGATCACGAACAAATCTAATATTCATTATTTGGGAAAGTGGTCATTTAGTAGATTCTTAGCATAGCGGTAGTCACCGTCCGTTCACCATTATTTTTTTAATACAATACCCAAATGGTTAACTCCATCAAAAAACTATAGGGAAATAATTTAACTACAAAAATATTTTGTGTAATAATACAAATTAGAAACCATAACAAGTTTCATCTAGATTCATATACTTTGTCTTATTAGAAACTATCATCAATCAACCTATTCATCCTTTAATTATTAATAATTAAGTTTCTTTTAAAATATTGTGAAAAAAAACTTGATAAAAGATAATAAATATGTAAGGGTTGGCTAAACCGTAGCAAGAAAAACGTGTTAGGTGTACTCATGAACTAAGATAGTACTATCTTAAATCATGCTGTCGAGTAAGGTTATGATAATATTTTCTTTCCTTTTTTCGAAATATTGAAACGCGGATGTGTACTGCGTATAATAAGAATAATTTTTAAATTTATTCATTTACTTTTAACTTTCATTAATATTTTTTATAATATAAGTAATTTAAATTAATCAGACAATATGCCTTTATACAACTTTAAAAAGATCACGGTCGTACCTACCGCAAAGGTAACATTAAATATACATATATAATATAAATTACAGCTTTTAACTTACTTAATCCCTTTTATTGGTTCTTTTTTTGTTTCAGGACTTTGTTAATATTATGTTATCAAAAACTCAACGTAAAACTCCAACTGTTGTTCACAAACATTATAAAATATCCAGAATACGGTCTTTTTATACACGTAAAGTACGATATACTCAACAGAATTTCAATGAACGTTTGTCAATGATTATTCAAGAATTTCCCAAATTAGATGTATGCATTATTTTTAATTATAATAACATATAATATATAACAATAAATTAATTTGTAAATTTTTGCAGAATATTCATCCGTTTTATGCTGATTTAATGAATATACTTTATGACAAGGACCATTACAAACTTGCTCTTGGGCAACTTAATCAAGCAAGACATCTTATTGACAAGTAATTCTTACATTTTATAATTTTACTAGATTAATTTGAATTTTAATGTTAAATGTTGTTTATAGTGTTGGTAAGGATTACGTACGTCTCATGAAATTTGGTGATTCATTATATCGCTGTAAAATGTTGAAGAAAGCAGCTCTTGGACGGTAAATTATTCTTATCTACTTACAAAATAATATTTGAAGTATTAATTTATTTTATGTATTTCAAAATTATAAAGGATGGCTACAATTATGAAAAGACAAGCTCCCAATTTAGTTTATTTAGAACAAGTTCGTCAGCATTTGTCACGTTTGCCATCAATTGATCCATACACTAGAACATTAATATTGTGTGGTTTTCCTAATGTTGGAAAATCCAGTTTCTTAAATAAGGTAAATAATATTTTTAATTGTTATTAAATTGATTTTTAATTTTGTTTTATATTTTATTCAAAGATAACAAGAGCTGATGTAGAAGTCCATTCATACGCATTTACAACAAAAAGTTTGTATGTTGGACATACAGATTACAAATACTTACGCTGGCAAGTTGTGGACACTCCAGGAGTATTAGATCATCCTTTAGAAGAAAGAAATGTTATTGAAATGCAGGCTGTTACTGCTTTAGCCCATTTAAGAGCTGCTATTCTTTATTTCATAGATGTTTCTGAACAATGTGGTCACTCAATTGCCGAACAAGTTAAGCTTTACGAGTCTATAAAACCATTATTTACCAACAAAGTAAGTCAAAAATATTTTTCTTTGAATTAATTCTAAGCTTTGATTTCTTATCTTAAATAATTCAACATTTAAATTTTACCTTTTTATTTTCAATGATTAATTATGGGTGATTAAACAAATGCAATAAGCTATCTTGATAAAATATGTTTCTTAAGTAGTTTTTACTGATTTAATCGTATTTATGTTTATTAAAATAACTAATATTATGTTGTATTATATCTTATTCACTATTGTTATAGCCATTATTAGTTGTGTGTAACAAAGTTGATGTTACACCTATGGATCAGTTGAGTGAGGCTAACCGTGAAGCATTAAGCATTTTTGAAAAAAATAATGTCCCGCTCTTGTCAATGTCTGCTGTAACTGATGAAGGTGTTATGGAAGTTAAACAACAGGTAATTTTGGTAATATTTATTTTCTTGTTATTTTATGTTTTTAATTTTGGTTTTATCATTAGGCCTGTGATACTCTCTTAGCTTATCGCATTGAAAACAAAATCCAAGCTAAGAAAGTTGATTCAATTTTGAATCGTTTACATGTAGCACTACCTAAAACTCGAGATGAAAAAGTACGACCTCCTTGTATACCAGGTATATTTATTTTATTTTATTTAATCAATTTTTAACTTTTTAATAATATTTTTTTATCATTATTAGAAATGGTTTTACAAAAACAAAGATTGGCTGAGCTGCAAGAATTTAAGAAGAAGCTTGAGAAAAATTTGGAAGATGAACTTGGAGATGATTATATTTTGGACCTTAAAAAGAATTATGATCTACCTGATGATATTAAATATGACGTAATACCAGAATTTTGGAATGGAAGAAACATTGCAGATTTCATTCATGCAGAATTATTGCAGGTAAAATGTTTTAAAAATAATTATCAGCTTATAGTAAATAAAATATGAAATATTGATCTGAACATTTTTATAATTAAATTTAGAAAGTTGAAGATCTTGAAAAAGAAGAAGCACTTAGAGAAGAAGCTGGATATTATGCTGTACCTAAAATTGAAATTGATGAAACTTTGCGAGAAATTAAAGAACTGGCTCAAAAGATTAGAGATCGCAAAATTATTAATCGTAATGAAAGTAGAATATCCCGACAATCTAGTAAACCTACCACACCTAGAACTGCTCCAGCTCGAGCTCGTGGCCGCAGTGCTACAGACTTCAGAAACCGTATGGAAGATCTTGGCGTTGACATGGAAGGCACTGATGAAGTAAAAATTTATAATTTTTATAATTTTTAGTTTACATACTTTAAGTCAATTATTTTATTTTTATTTTATAGGCTCATTTTACAAAAACTCGTGGTCGTGCTCGTTCATTAACAAGATCTCAGTCACGAACAAATGCCAAAAAACCACGTTTAGGATCTATGCAGCGTTCAGTATCAACATCAAGAAGTCAGAGTAGATTACCAAGAAATCAATCTGGTGTTCGTGACTCTTCGGTATGTATTATTGCTAATTTCTTATTATGTGCCAGGGATGGCAAATTTTTTGAACAGTACATGCCAAAAATTACCTTTTTTTTTTCGAGCGTACCATTATATTTTTTATAAATATTATACCCAGGGTGGCTAACTTACTGCTCACGATAAAAGGATTGTAATTTTATTGTTTATACTTTTTGTATTAATATAAAAAAGGTAAACGAATCTATATCTAATAAAAATTATATATATAATTCAGTGTGGTGTTGTGGCAACATTACTAAGAATAAGTAACATCTGCTGCTAATATATTTAATATATATATTATATATATGTGTAATAAAAATAATTAAGTTTTTTACGTGCCCCAAAAATCTTTTTGCATGCCATGGATTTTCCATCCCTGGTATATATAAATAAAATATAATATATTATATATATTTTATGAATACTCTAATTATTTAATTCAGATGCAACTGAAACTTAAACAAGTGGCGCATAAAGCAATTGCGAAGAAAGTTAAGAAGCAAGGTCTCAAAGGTGAAGCTGATAGATTCATTGGAACTAAACGACCAAAACACTTGTATGCTGGTAAAAGAGGCATTGGTAAAACAGAAAGACGTTGATTCATTTACATTTTACTTTATTTTTTTTAATGACTTTATTTTTTTTTTTCAAAACTAATAAGTATTTTGAATAAATTTAAAAAAAAAATCATTGAATATTATTTTATCTGTTTAATAACTATATAATACAACTTAATATTGATTGTACGTTAATGTTATGTATGTTGGTTAATAAACATAGATTTGACTTAATTATTATTAATGTTTTTATTATTGTGTGTTAGGTTTTAACTTAAACATTGCATAAGTAAAAATAGTCAAATTATTATCAACCAATAAAGTAATATAATCAATAACCATTAATTAAATGTATGTATTAAATATTGTTTAATGCATAAAATGTATGCACGAACCAATAGTTACAATACCAAATTATTATTATGATGATTGTTTTTACTTTGCACAAAATTGTCTAGGTATAATTTAATTATTATTAAAACTTAAAAGGTATAAACAAAAATATTTGATTGTACTCTAAATTGGCAAAATCAGGATTTTTCTTCCTATAATGTTTGTAATGCCTCCAGTATATGTGTTTATCAAAGTTTCAGAAAATACAAACATGTTAATTTTAATATTATATTAACATCTGATTCAAGCATATTCATAGGCGTAACTTGGTCAATTTTTATGGGGGGGGCAAACTTTATTTTATGTTGATATATATATTGTATACTTAAAGATACTTAGTCACTAAATATACCTAATAAATACATTTTACAAAATATCAAGGGCGGTAGTTGTCCCTTCTTGCCCCCCCCCCCAGGTTAACGCCTATGGGCATATTTGTGTAATGCATAGTTTTCCATCAACAAAAATGATTGAAATTTGAAATTTTATTTTATTTTATTTCCTAATTTGAGCTTTAAACTATTAATGTTTAATTTTGGATTTAGGGTTTTCTACATTAAACCTCTTATTTTGTTACATGGTTTCAAAGTTAAGACAAAAATACTGTTGAAACAAATTTTACTAATTTTAATATCTTTTCATTCCATTCTCGGAATTTAAAAAGAAAGCTAACATTGTAAAAGTATCTTTAAATGATATTAGATAATTAGATCAAGTATCTAATCTGTGAATACAGTCAGTGTATGCATTAAAACATTTTTTGTGCTATTAGCATTATCTTTTATCAATTATTGATATTTTTAAAATTTGAACATCAAGTGTTTATATAAATAAAAATTTATATTTTGTATATATGTATGATTGTACATTTTTTAGTTTTTTAGTAGTGAGTACCAATATGAATTTCTCATAAGAAACCTTGCATTAAGGTTTTTGACCAAGTAAATGAAAACGACAATAATTGAAAAAAATTGAAATTTATTATACCCATAAATATAGCTTAAACCGGTCAACATTTTAATAAATAATAATACACGAATAAATGTTTTAAATTAAAGTAAGTACCAGATAATATTGATAATAAACAATGATGACCATAACTTGAAAATCAGAGGTTTACTATTTATATAAAGTATAAATTTGATTGTAAATATACCTATGTTATATTTATCTACGGGATAATGTGCAATACTGCAATGTATACAACGGGGGTGGCCAATTTGCGATTTGCAACTCACATGGACACATGTGGCTCTCGTCATAGTGAGATCTGGCTCGAGTCTTATTTATAAAATCAGAATTTAGTTACTATTGTTATGAATTTAAATTTTTTTAGTAAGTATTTATAAACATTTATCAAATTGTATAAAATGTATTTATACAAATGTTGGCTCTTGGTATACTTGGATTTTTCCATTTTGATCATCCATGCAGGTATATTATATAAGTAAATTGAGAAATTTAGCAATTAACATCCCTAGTTTTGAAGTAAGTACCTTGCTTTATAATATATGTATTAAACCATTTGTAGCGGAGTAGCGGACTAACCGAAAAATAAGGCTAAGACACCTCTACTATTTTCATTGGAATTGTGTTACTGTGTATTGGATACACAGGTACATATATTAATATTTAATATATTATGTATTATTTACTATATGTCTATATATTTAGGTATATAGTATTAATTCAATTAAAGTTTGAATAATTGTTTATATATTAAAATGATATTATTGTTTAATTGATTTATAAAAACGATTTTAACAAAAATCTACCTTCGTCAATTACCTAATAGGTATTTATAATTTTTTTCTCGTGTACATATAGTTTAAATTTTAAATACAAACAAATTTTTCATCGCCAAATGGTATATCATTGTATCAATAACTTTTGTTTCGTCCCTTATAAATAAAAACTAAATAATATTATTGGTACACTACTATACTATGACCACTACTGTGGTATGACGTAAGAAAAAATAATTAAATTCGTGTGACATAGTTCACCATGACACCATTTCACTCAATATTTCAATAGGTACTCAACACTCAACAGTATAGGTATCTCAGGTATTATATACAATATATTTATACTTCGTAAAAATCTGTTCTCGATACAACTTTTTACTCATAGTCTTTAACACCTAGGTACTATGTTACAATTATATTTCTTATAAAATGTTTGTTATTTTTTATATACGACTCTTGAAACTCTGACAGCTAACAATCGTATTATCGAGGATCGAGGCAAAATACGAGCTGAGAAAGATCGTCAGTCGATGAAATGATGAATTGAATTATTTATTTTTAGATTCTGAGGGAAGCGATGAATATAATATTCAATCTCCAATTTACATGTTTTTATATACTCTTTTAGTTATTTTTATGCCTGAAGATTCTTTGATTATTAAGTTCAAGGTAGGTTTCTGGTAGAAAATTGGAAATAATTAATACGTTGGTGGGTCAAAAGTTATATGTGCATGTTCTGACATAAAATTTGAGTAAAATAAAATAAATAAATAAATAATTTATTAAAAATGTAATCCATTTAAAGCATTTTTCGAATTTAAATTGGGTGGTGTTTTTAATTTGTTCAAAGAGAATATAAATAAATATGTAATTATTTCAATGAAATTTTTAGTTGTGTCACCTGCTGACACTGTTGTTATCTCATTTGTGTCTTTTGATCCAGTGATAATGTTTTTCCTTTGAGTTTAAAATAAAAAAAAAAAATCAGGACACTTCTTATTGTTACAATTTATGTGCACATTTTTGTAAAAAAAAAAAATTATGATGTTTTATGAATTTGGTATAGATAGGTATTTTACTTACGGTTGAAAATGGTGAAGAAAATATTATGCGATTACTGTAATATAACATTTGCAGACAACTTATCAAGCCGTAATCTACATTTCAACAGCAACTCGCACAAAAAGAACAGAAGAAACTACTTTTCGTTGTATAAAGGTATATACAGTTTTAAAAGGTGCATGAATGTATACAATGTCAATGTTAAAGTATAATTTCAGACGCTATAACATTATTTCTCGAGGAACGTCAAAAGCAACCGTGTCGACGATTTAGAACTACTGGACAGTGTCAATTCGGTCTCAACTGTAACTATTCTCATTACACCTTTGAACAATTAATTAATCAAATCAATCAAGGTAATTTTTGTTTTATATTTTCATTGATTTGTGACATTTGTGTAATTTATATCAGTAAAATGATAAAGCACGCTTTGCAATTAACTATTACAATGAATAAAGCTTATTTATTATATTTACATAATAACTATGTATCTGTCTTTTATTAGGTTGTAGGTGGCTCTATGAAAATAAATATTAGCTAACTGTTAATTACACATAAATCATAATTTAAATTTACCTATGTGTTTTATTTTCTATTATTTATTTACATTCATACGTTTCTATGTGTATGTATTATGTATTATTTGAACATTTTTATAAAACCAAATGGGTAATTTAAGTATAATATACTGGCTATTAAACTTTGGGTTATTATATTGATACCAATAATAACATATTTTCATAATGTCAAAATATAATTATTCAATAACTTCAACTACAAAATAATCAAGATTTTGGAGTGTATGAATACTTATCTGTTCAATATCGAGTAATTAAAAAGTTAAATGTGCGGTATATCATCAAATGTACCGACCCGTATCAGACTCTGATTTCAATACGAGTCGGTACGTATCAAATTTATTTTATTGACAAATAAGTACAGAAATAAATATAATTGCTTATCATTTTATCTAGTTTCATTGTAATTATTAGAGGTAATAAAAAACTCGCATGTTAGGAAAAAATCTGCCTTATTATTTCTCTAATTTTTTTTATTAAATAATTAATAGTTATTTCCAAGTAATAGCTTTACCATTTATTTCTGTTCTTAGTTATATTTTGTATAATATTTATTATAAATCAAGTAAATTATTACATTATTTGGTATTTTATTAATTAAATTATATGTTACCTACTTAAGAAGTAAACTAATTTCAAAACTAAACTTTTATCTAATAATCTATCAAATTTTGTTCAATAGTATTGATTTTTACTGTATCATTTTTTATTATTTAAACAATTTTATACCAAATGATTTAATACTTGCTTAAATGGACATATATTGCCTTTTATTTAAATACATAGTGATTTGTCTTTATATTTTTGATTCTTAGTATTGCTACTTGAATATACAATAAAATAACCAATAATACAATTAAAAATTAGTATCTATAATTAAAGTTTATATCTGAATATTTATAAATTAAATGTTAACTATAGAAATAAAACCTTGAAAACTACTAAAAAGTGTATTAGATAGTAAATGTTATACATATTATTATATCATTTTATTGATAATATTTATTAATTTTCGCATTTTGTTTATAATGTACCTATCCATTTATAATTATACTAATGCACATATTAAATATTAAATAAATAAATAATTATAATATTTTACTTTAAATTTACTTAAAAGTTTTCATTGTAACACATGCATAAACTAAGTACCTATATTTTTTATATTTAAAAACTATTAATATATTATGTATTATATATTATATTCTTTTATATGGGATAGAGATAGATAAACTAGTGACCCATATTTTTATTTGGCCTATGGTAATGTCTTACTGGTTTCACTAATATTAAAGTTTAATATAATATAAAATAAATGTATATTTGTAAAATAGCTTGTGAGATATATTATTAAAATTATGATATTTTTTATGAAAATAAAATATATTTATATAACAAAATTTTTTTATGGTTCCAAGAGTTAAAAGTTTTACAAAAATCGCGTTTTTTTATATTGAGTTGACTGTCTATGTTGCAGTCACCAATCTTTTGAACCACGGTGGTCTCATATTAAAACAACCTACACATCCTCCAATTTAAAAATGTTTTAATATGCAAATTGATTTTCAATTATTTATTTTAATTTGGAACTAGAAATATTATTTTTATTAAACTCTTAGTCAATATAAAAATTATGTTATATTATAATAATAGTTATTACTTATTATAAATTATAATTATTTTAATAAAATACAAATAAAATTCTATTTATTGTTGGAATTTAGTACATTATTTATTTTTTTATTTTATTGTATTTCCTCATAGTTATTATCATTTATCAAGTATTCACATTTATTTATACTGTTTTGAATATAATCTATAGTATTAATAATAATCCATTTCCCAGAAATTGTAATTATAGAAATTACCTATAGTTATATATGTAATAGTTGTTTTATTATACCACTAAGTTACTAGTATTCTAATTGATCTGTATCTCACCTTAGTCACTTGTTTCTAAAATCCATACACTCCCCACTAACGCATCTATCCCGAAAGTTTAAGGTATAATTGCTCCAAAGAATGACTCTAACTTGATTTGGTGATTCCATTGCCCATTGCTGGTATAGAATGTGTATACATAGAAAAATAAAAAGCTTGTGCCTTTTACGTTTACGTAATAAATAATAATATTTATTATTCAATTCCATATTAATAATTATTAATATTCAAATTTTTAAAAAACCCAAGTGTTTTCTCATAAAATTAAATACATGTTTCCTGTATACCAGTATTTCAATAAAATATTTAATTCACTGTATCCCTTTTAAAATGTTTTTGAACTAGGTACTATTTTAATATAGAACACATTTATTTCTGAAATTGTGTTATAAATTAAAATTTATTTATTTTTTATATGTTTATAAATTTGAGTTTCATTACTATATATTTCTTTTTAGTATGTGTAAATGGTATTTTCTATAAATAAATTGTTAAGTCAAAAAATACTAAATTTACAATCTTCATACAACTTAAACAGTTGAAAATGTTTTAAATAATAAATGTATTTATATTAAAATTCTTTGTTTTGATTTTATGAATATTGTTTATTAGGAACTTGCTATTAATAAAATAAAATAAATTTATTTAGTTGATTATTTTTTGTTTGAGGAAACAGCAATTTGTTTCCTGTAACCTTGTTTTATTTAGAGGATGTTCACAAAGATTATGTTATCTCTTTCTCATATGCAACACATAGCAATAATTGTATGTAATTTGAATTAAAAATAAAAATATACATATCAATTTCTGTTGCATCTTATAGTATATTGTTTTATTATACATAAAATATTCTACTGCCTTAATTATTTTTAGATTTATACTTTTTTTATTATTTAGTTAAAAATAATAAATGTTGTTTAAAATTTAATGTTTAGGAAAATAACCCATAATATTATGCTTTTGAAAATATTATTTTAATTTTAAATATTTTACCTTTAAAATAATTGAATACATAAAATATCTTTATAAACAGTATTTGAAAGGTTTGGAACAACAACCAGATAAATCCACTTTGGAAATTTACTTTTTCATGAATTATTGTGTAGGGTTGTATGATAAAATAAAATATACTTAGGTGTGTCGACCAGTTAAATTCAATAAATTATAAGTATATTTTATAAAGAAATTGAATTTATCTTGTTTTTATTTTAGTTGTAACAACCAGATTATTCTAGATTTATGAATACTCATTCTAAAACTTGAGATAATATTTTGTTACTATTTATAAGTATTTATATCAAAATTTAAAATTTTTAGTAAATTTAATTTAATTACTATTAGTATACTCTTGAAAAACTATATATATTGGAAACAACAACCTGATAAATCTATAGGTTCCATGACTTTAAACTATTTTTATCTAAAGATAAAAAAATTAACTAAATTTTAAGTCCACAATATTATTTATCATTGTGTTGATAATTAAGAATTTTAGTTTTAATAATTTTAGAATTGATAAAAATAAAACGTGTGTTATCAGCTCTGAACAATTTCAAAAAATGAATTTATCTTGTTGTTCCAAGCCCTTCATTTGCTATATCTTATGTATGTAATAGATTTTTTTTAAAAATGGCTTTATATGGTATCATCTCTAAATATTGGAATGATATTCATGACATCAGCTGTGACAATTAATTTTTTTTTCATCTTAATTAATAACTAAAATTTATATTGAATAATGAATAAATAATTAAATATTTTTTCTTTCAGAAAACAAAAAACAGATTTGTAAACAAGTGGAAAACATTAATTCAATTCCAACAATTGATTCTTGGTTAATAAAGTATCAACAGAATTTATTCACTAAAACCCCAAGCAGTGAAACAAATACCAAAAACTTACAATTAAATTATCAATATAAAAATTTACCATCCTTAGCTCCAATTGCTAATTTTGATAAACTAAATAATATAATTCTGAACACTTGGTCGTGAGTGTTATTTTAACAAATAATTGATGCAACATCATAATCAATTAATGTTTTTTATTATTTGATTACTCAGGAGTTTCCAAGGATGACCTCTATAGTTCATCAAAAAAACGGAACAGATTTAAACAACTCAATTTCTTCATCTACATTGAATTCTAATTCCAATATGATCTACTACAAGTCTGAATTTCATGAGCAGCCTGAAAACAATGCTCTACCAAATAAACCAGTTCAAGACTGTGTGACTGATAATCCTAATCTAAATATTTCTATTAGTAATGTAGTAACAAACTTCAGTTTAAAATCACATTTAAACCTTCGATACTTAGCTCTAAATGGTAGTAATATAGAATACAGACGTGAAAATGGGATGTTAACAATGAAACTACGCAAACCAAATGCCACAGCCACCATATGGTCTAGTGGAAAAATTGCTTGTACAGGTTCTACATCTGAAACTCATGCTAAAATTGCATCCAGACGTTTTGCTAGAATCATTCAAAAACTTGGTTATCATAATGCTAAATTTAGCAGTTATAGAATTGTCAATGTTCTTGGATCATGTTCATTACCGTTTCCGATCAAAGTCATACAGTTTTCGGAAAAATATAAAACAATTGCTCAGTATGAACCCGAGTTACATCCTGGTGTTACTTTTAAGATCAAAGAATTAAAAGCTACTTTGAAAATATTTTCAACAGGCAGTATTACAGTAACTGCTCCAAGTGTAAGCAATGTTCACCAAGCAATCGAACAAATTTATCCCATGGTATATCCATTTCGCCGTGAAAAAACCGCAGAAGATGAAAGAGTAATACGCAAATTAATGACAAAAAAACGTAATTTCACTGAAATTGATGAAAATGTATCAATATATAACTCGGAAAACAGTGTAACAAAACGAAATTGTGATGGATTAGCCATTGGCATAGTAAAAGTTGAAAACAACTTAGAAAATATTATTAAACAAGAATATGAAAATGATCTCTGAAAAATATTTCAGTTACCCAAACTGATCACCACTTACAGTTTAGCACATAACAGCAGAATTTTTTTTTATAACTTTTGTCAAGTCTTAAATGTTTAAAAATAAATCATAACTTAAAATGGAATTATTAATATTTTTTAAAATGATCATTATGATAAATGTACAAAAATTAATTTTTTTAGCATTTTACTTTAGTTGTAAGCTAATACAATCTAGATAACTAGTCTTTGTGTTTTACAAAATGTACATGTATACATGTAATATTTATATTATATCTATATATATTTTTTTTGTGTGTTAATGTTCCTCGTTAGTTACAAAAATAATTTTGCTTTTAAGCTTTTTCCTCATATTATTATTATTATTATTTTTTTTTTTTGTTCCATTAGTTATATATATTTATAAAAAAAAACATTTTTATGAAGTTTCCAAATAATTTCTCATCAATTTTAGTATGAACAGCAGTAATAAAAGCAATAATAATAATTTTAATATTAATTTTTTTTTTTTTTTTTTTAATGAGTAAATAAGAAAAATGTGTTGCTTTTTAAAATTATTGGTGCATTGGTTATTATTTTACCTAAACAAATTCATTTCTTTGGGAAATTAACAAAGTAATTTCATTATCATATTTATGTTTTTCATGCGTATGTGCGATAGTTATGATTATTTTTAGTTGATAAATAAATAATTTTAGTTTTTATTTTGTTCTGCTTATTATATTAAATTAAAATAATAAAGTAAATTCTTGTGATCTATAAAAGTGTTTTAACTGTATATCCTACCAGATTCCTTTATTGTAATGAATTCTTGAATTTAATTCAAAAACACAAAGTGAAGACTAGTTGTTCATGAGACTACTAAAGGGATATGAAAACATTATAAAAATACATAATTAATATCAATTGATCAGCTGTTTTTATGTCGGCACTCAGAAGTCAGAGGTGATATGTAATGTTTTTTACTATATGAAATGGACTAGAGAGCCTATATAATATATTATATTATTATCTAGGCTCTCTAGAATGGACTGTCCAAGATATAAAGATATGTATACTATAGATCCATAATGTACTATGTGGTGTGTTTATACGTTTATTGTTATGTACTTTTATACTTAATGGCTAAAATTATTAATCATAATATTGGCAGTCATTGAGGGGGAACAAGAGCCAGCAAAATGACAAATTAAATATAGGTAGATATGTCAGCAACTCGTGATACGAATGTGGCAGTGATAGTGTGACGTAGCAATGTAGAATTTCGCCAAACTACAAAGTAACTGTACAAAAAAACTATTGTAAAATTATTGAACCAATGAGAAACGGTGAAATGTCGACGTCATAGTAAATGGCTAGGAGGGCATTTTTGTGATTTAAATTATTTTTAATTTTTCATGTCCGGACGGCCTGTAAGAAGATCTAAAAGGAGTATGGCTATGTTTTAATAAATATTTAAGTATCTTAAATCTTAAATTCCCAAGTTTTTCCACCAAGATGATAATGAAATCATTGAGTAAGTAAGTTAAGTCTTCACTCTTCAGCATACACTACACACTATTTATTATGTTTTGGCATCATATAAACTCATTATTGACGCATAGAATAAATTATTTTGTAGTTGTCATGTTCAAAACTCATACGCAGTGATCGTTGAAAAATTATAAATTATAAAGCCAAAGGTGGTGAATTATAGTAATTACTTAATAATTTACTTGTAATATTTACTATTGTTTGTTTCATATAGGAAGGTACCTGCTAGCTACTTTTCAAAAACATTTTAATAAAACAACAATAATACAATATCGACTTTTTTACGATAGAAAAAAGTACGAAGAAAAGACGTTGCCTACTAAATAAATGGACAATCGACAGTAGTATGTATTATTGATAGTCTAACCACAACGCCGTCGTGCGTTATGCGATTTTAATTTTACGGTATAGTTTTTACGATCGTAATCATTATGACGTTTTGTATCCATATATTTAGTATAAATTCCTTATATCACCAAAGAGCGCTTAGATTTAGAGTCAATTTCCAGTACTGGAAATATATAAACATTACCTATCGTAAACTATTGTAACTTAGATAAAATGTATCTATAGGAGATGTCCGGTATTCGTGTTAGAATTATGTAACTAGGTATTGTTTATTATACATTTTCTGTATTCAAGTGCAGAATGTATAAGTAAAGAGTGTACTAACTACACCGATCATAAGTTTTTTAAATTATATAAATATATAGTATTTACGGATAAATTGGCTTTATTTATTTTAACGTTTAATTTATATTTTCCAAGTACATTACAACTAAGGGACGACTATCAACTCGACTTTCATTACCTTCAAAATTTAAAATTGTTTGTTTATTTATCAATGAAAATTCTATAGTTTAATAGGTAATTATAAAATTAGGAAATACAGTTATAATCTATCTATGTATAAAAAAATGATTCTGAGCGATGAATGAAATTAGTGGATCTGTTTTACTAGGACAATTATGATGTTTTCGAGATACATTTGTATTATTATTAAAGTATTTCTTTTTTAACTTGGTAGGTTGAACTAATTTTTAATCAAACACTTTTATAGTTGTAAATTATTATCTAATTTGAAATCACTATTGGTACCGCATAGAATGGTGCGATTTATTTTGGTATAAATAGCCAACCAATATTTTTTAAACTTAAACTATACCTAGGTACTTAAAACTTAATACCTATTTGTTGAAAAATATCTGAATCAACATATTGCATTATTGCTATTGTACATACACCGGTTAATCGCTAGCAAAAAAAACCAATTTTTCAAACTTGTTACGACATCCTCTTATTTCCTCTTGTCCTTGTAATTTGTATAATAACCTTAAAATCTAACTTTTTAGATAAATAAATATTAGCGTATTAAGTTGAGATACTAGTTATACAATGTAACAGTATATCTATAGGTAAGTACTTACCTTAAAGAATACATTTTATCTAATCTAGGAATATGAATATTTATAAACAAAAATTATCTATGGATATTACTTTGTTCTATATTTTATTAAAATTAAGAAGTATAGGTATACTTGCAGGTATGCCTTATATTTAATAATACTACCTATTTTTAAAAATTATTATTGGTATTACATTCGAATAACTCAACTAAATATCAAAATATGAAATTTATAAATTTTTACTTTTAAAAAATCATTAGTTTACATTATACAATATACGCATATAGGATTAATAAAAACAAATACAAGTGTATCATAGTTTATTGATTACTAAATGAATATAGGTTAGCATTGAAAATATTGAAGCATTTATCTTTAAAATTTAATTTTACACGACTACACAGGATATCCTGGATAAATACATTGAAATAATGGATGTTGGTATGTTTATCCTTGATAGATATTTAACATTTTTTATACCTACGTATGTCTCATTAGTTTATAGAAAAAAAAATAATAATTAAAAGAACCACAGGAGATATAATTTGCGATCTTAGTATTTTATAAATAATAGTGCTTAACATATTGCTTATAGATACATTATTTTGTTACTCCTTAATAATAACCTATGCATTATAAGCTATACTCTTATATGTCTTATTAAATTTTTCGTTAGAGGCTAACATAATGATTAATAATTATTTTTTATAACACTTAACGATAGTCATGATTAATCTTATACGAACTGAGGACTTGGCTATACAATGATCATTGATTATGGATCAATGATCACGGTAAATAATAACACAGGTATAGCGTATGTAAATTATATTTCATACCTAAATGATATGTTATATAGTACAGCTCTTAGAATGACTTTCACCTAAATCATTTGTGAGATAATTTAAAAGTAAAAAAAAATTTAATTTATTATCAGTGTAGATATAGATAACCGCGGTGTATCTGTTTTTCTCATAATTTTCTAAATATTTTGACTTTTGGTTCCATATTTTACATATTTTAAATCAATTTTTTTTTCTACAAATGTTGATAAAAAGTTATAGCTAAGATTTGAAAATTTAATACAATGCTCCTCATAAGTAACAATAGGCAGCTTCAGACATTTAGAAATCAGAATCGTTTTTCATTAACAATAGGTATATCATTTAATTCAAACTTAACATACTCATTACAGAAACCAACTCGACACTTAATATAAAGAAGGAATGTACCACTTATTCGTTTGCTTTTTTTAAATTTATTGATCAAACATTTTATGCTCGATAAAAAACCTCGAAAATTTAATATATAATTTTCAAAAAAAAATTTTATAGGCATTACAAAATAAAGTTAATACCTACATCAATTCTATTCAAACGATTTTATTATTATGTTGTAGTTCAATGTGATATTGTAATCGTAGAAACATGAAACATTTTAATAATACCTATTTAAATTATTATTTTCTATGCCTAATAAAATGTTTAAAATGCTAATACCAATTTTTAACAATTTATTAACGGTTGAAGTTTATAATTTTTTTACAAGTATTTATTAAGATTTTTATTATAAAGTAAAAAAAGCTGTAATGATCTAAACAATCAATCTCTCGTAGGTTTTTCTTATGGTTAATATGTAAATGTAAAAACCCATTTTTTTTTTTTTTACAAATATTTTAATTTAAAATTTTACAAAATTGCATATTTAAACAATAAATTACTATTAAAATATAATTAGGAATTTTATAATTTATTGTAACTTTAAAAATATTATGCATATTGGACTTGAAACTTTTCATCATTGCGTTCATAAATATATAATTGTGTTAATAAAATATTAGAAATCTGAAATATATAAGCCCATATTATTTTTATAGTTAATAATAGAAATTATATCTATTATGAAATAATTGTTTTGGAATAAAGATATTAGATAACAATAAATTAATCAGTAAATATTTTTTATTATTTATATTATATTTAATAATAATTGTAATAATTATCAATTATTGATAGATTTATACTACCTATTTTCTAATTTTGTGTTTTATATTTTTATATGATAATTATTAATTAATAATGGTAGATTATAATATAACTACAATATAATAGAATTTATGTATAGCAAACAAATAATGATCAATATCAATATGGATTAAATTATTCTTTTACGATTGTTTTTGTTAATGAGATCTTAATCTTTGTCTATAATAATAGCCAGAAGCATTAATATCTACATAAAACATTTTATCTGAGCTTTTTTGACTAGTCACAAGTGACTTTTCGTTCCAAGAAATTTGATCAGTCAAATAGCTTATTGAGTATGTGATATATGTGAACTGTGAATCATCAAATTAAACTACGGTAGTCAGACCATAGACTTATAAATAACTAATAAATAAATTACTAATAGAGTATACCTACGATTGTATGATTCAACACAATTCTGGGCGATTCTTTTAAAACAGGACACTCATTATAAACTAAGTTAGTTTTTATATTTAATATAGCCATATAGGTAGTATGTATATCGCTGCTCATATACCCACTGGTTAGTAGGACTAGTGTCTAGTATATAAAGCATAATATCTATAGTAACTATATAAAGATATAATGTAGATACCAGTTAGTAGATATCCTTGAGGCTTATTCTTCCGTCTGTTTGTAACTACAACTGCGAGTTATATAAAAAAAAATATTGTTGTGAATTATTAAAATTACATCTTTGTAACCACATTACAATAATGTTGTCATGTTTCCTGTTTGTTTTAACAGTCAAATATTTTTAATGATTTAAATATATATATATATATTTATATGTATATTTAAAAATGAATACTATTGTTCTCTATTGTTTAAACATGACGTGTATAGTTTATGTGTATCAGATACAAAAATACGATTTAATATTATATTTTCAAAAAGACACGGTAAATTTAATATTTATTATATATTTATATATATACTAAGTATTTTAACATTTTTTAAAGTACCTATTTCAATACATTTAAAGGTATATTACGGTTTTAAACTAACAAATCCTCCGAAAAAAAAAATAATAATAATAAGTAGTAGGTAATTGTAGGTAATTTATTAACATAATTATTATTGATAATTGAAAAAAAATGTCTGTAGGTACAAACAAATTATTTTTTTATGATATTATTTTTATACCAAATTAATGATATACATTATATATATAATATTATGTTTATGTTTTACAGCTTTATATTTTAAGCAAAGCGATGATGAATATTTTGCAATGATGTGTGTTTTTTGTACTTATATATACGATAAGTTGTCAAAAAAAAGTTTCAACTATCAATTTTGAGAGTGGTTTTGATTTTTGAATAATAAATTAGATTTAGTTTGTACTTTATAGAGAACTAAAAAAACAATCCCCCCAATTTGTAACTCGAAAACCAGGTTAGGGTTAGGTTAAAAAAATAAAATGTTTATACAAGATTCCTCTTAAGTTGTTCTAATGCTAATTAAAAAATACTGAATATATATATTCATAATATATTTTTATTAGGTAGCGATTAAATTAATAATTTTCACAAAATTCATCATTTTCAATAATTTGAATAATATTTTAAAAATATTTTTGAATAATAATTTATAATAATTTTCTTTTTATATCAAGATTTGAAATTTGAATACAAGATTTTTCATAAGTTTTTCATATGGTTGTATAAAAAATTATTTCATTATAAGACAAATTAGTTTTTTATGAGTGTTTGGAAATTCAAGGAATTAAATAAAAAGAAAAAATAAGGGTGGATGTTGATTGCTTTGCGAACAATCTTGTATTTTTATATGCAAAACAAAAATGTTTTTGTTTTTCTTGTCTGGTATTCAATATCTATAGACTGTTACACACATTACAATAAAATGCAATATAAAGATATTCATTTTTAAATTTTAGTGCCTACACGTGTATGTTTACTGTTTTCTCAATGACTCAAATTTGTCATGTTTTGTTTAACGTTTATTATATTCAAATACAACACGAATACTTGTTGGAAATAAAAAAAGAGTTAATGCTTAATGACAAAAAGATGAGTTCTATGTATGTTTTACAAAAGAACCAGGTAATACATCTTTTTTCATTTATTTATGTAATTATGTTTTTTCTCCAGTTTTCGGCCATTCATCTCATAATTTACACAATATAAATATTCGTTATTTATACATTCCTAACTATTTAGAAAATGTATGTGCATAACGCATATGCAATCAGTATTTACTATTTTGTATAATATATACTGTTATATTTTTACTTTAAGTACATACATAAATAATTATTTTTGAAATATTCCACAAGGGGGGGGGGGCGCAACATTTTCTTTGGTTTTGATTTTCGTCTATTTTTAACGAAACTATATGATATTTTTCTAGGAAAATAGTTACATTGTCGACGACAATAATCGACTCGATCCCAATCATCTATCTATACTATAATATTTAATAAATATACGTCTGTACACATTGTTATGTATTTGTTAAATACCTATAAATATTATTTTCATGATTTTACTGTAGAAATATTGATTAAAACTATGTATTTCAAGAAAATTGTTTATCATTGACGACGATTGATGATGGAACGTATCAACGAAAATAGTTACAACACATTATACCTATTGTCATTACCTACCCAATATAATAATATTCTTTTATTTTTGTCATTTTATTACACTCTAGCTGTGCTGATCTATAAAAACAATCGAAACACCCAATATATTATATGTTTATAATATCATACATATTTATAGGGATTGGGGGGGTGGGGATTGCCATCTTTGCCTTTCCCTTTTTGGAACCTACCCTAACCTGGGTGTAAGTCGTGAGTACTTATTAATAATTATGATTTTGATTCTATTTTGTACAAAACGTATTTTAAATCAACTATTGTTATAATAATATATTTATTTGTTATGTATTCATAAATCTGAATATCAAATCGTATTTACTCCGATGAGAATGTCCAATCTTAATTATTTGTTTTAAAATATATAATAATTAATAAGAGTTTAAAATGTGAGCTTTTTTCATTTAAATCAGTGGCACCGATCCTATGGTTTAATTGTGACCAATTTAAATTTCATATGTAAGTTAAATGGATGAGTGGGTGAGTGTATAAAGGCCTTGGGGTTGAAATTGATAAAAATTGGCAAGTTTTGAACTACCATGTTTCAAGATTAACTTTGAAATTTGCTTTAAATTAGTTGTTTAATGGCAGTTAATTAACCACTGATTGGTTGAGGTGATTGGTAGGTAGGTTCATAATGTACTATTATGATATAGCATCAATAGGAATTTGTCATAGATATTTCAGATGACATCGGCGTCAGTGCGCCAGTGATTTAATGAATATATTATAATTGATCCACCAAATATTTAGCTTACCTATTTAATATTATATGGGATGCAAATAAATTGTCAAATTTGAACAAAATACAAAGATTCCAATCGATCACTTTGCGCATTATAACTAAAGTATCTATATATTACGTATCGAACCTCTGCACACTCTACACAGATCTAGACATCAAAATTGTCTCAGAATTGTCTTCGATTATATACAAACTTTATCGCTCACGACTAAAGAACTACCCTAACCTACTAATCTCAGCACTTAACTTGGAATCAATACCTGAAAATCCTCAAAGACGGCTTATTAGAAGATGATATAAACTTTTAATATAAAATATTTATATATACAACAAAAACAATTGAATCCATGTAAAGTGTAGTCACTGTAGGAATACTTCTTTAATCATATTTTTCATTGCTTATGTACTCTTAAATACCACACAAACTTATTGTAAACAATAACAATATACAGATTGTATATTTCAAAATATATAAAAAAAAATGTAATATTGAATAAATTATTTTAATATTTATTAGTAATTATCAGTTTCAATTTGTTGGTAGTTATATAGTAAATTGTATAATATGGTGTTGTTTTTATTTTAGCTCATAAACATCAGAAAAATAAAAATAAAACAGATTACAGAACGTAGCAAACATATTAAAAAAAAAAACAAAAACAAAATCATAAAATGGAAACTAAATACTTAAAAATTAAAATATTTACAACGTAATATACCATAGTAAAACAAAACAATGTCAAGTACTTGATTTATTTCTACTAAAAATTATCATTTATTTACTTTTATAACTACCTATATTAAAATTGTATTATTTAATATTTATATATATATTTTATTTGAATTTTATTATTTATTTATTAATCATGAGCAAATTTTTTTTTATGAATTATTATTATTATAACTATTATATGCATACATTATGCCTATATTTACATTATTCAGGATATTTAACATCAACATATCTATTAGCAGTGTTATGTAGTTTATTTTTGTTGTGCTAAGGATAAATAATGTAGTTACTAGGTAATCATGTATTTTATATTTTTTTTTACACGTGTGTAAATAACAAAATAGTTGATTTTATGAATTATGTAAGTAATTTTAAATATTGCAAGAAAAATAAACTCGTACATTTTAATGATGATGTCAGAATATTAGTGTACCCAATGATGTCTATATTTAAATATGATTTAAAAACCTTCGATTACACATTAAATTTTTAGATATTTTTTTTTTGTCAATACAATAATAGACAACGTTATAGGTATATAATACCTATTACTGCATTAGTATAGGTATAATGAGTAGAGAATACCAAAGATCTAGGTAAATATCTAAAATTGAATTACCTATAGTAGTACAGTACGCCTATTTATAATAATAATAATAATAATATTGAATATAGCTTATTACAAAATAAATTACAATTACACACACAAAAAATAAATAAGTCAAGTTACTTGTACATTGTACATACATAGTAGGTATATAATGAGAATAAAAGATAAAGATAAAAAATAATAAATACACGAAAAAAGATCATTAAGTGAAGAATAAAATAAATCTAAACTATTTATAGAATTTTCTAAAGATATTAAAATATCAGAGGAGAAGAATGACATAATATATATTATATTTGGTGGATAGAAAGAGCTTATTTTGAAGTATAATCGTTCAATCAGTTCTAGAAAATCTAAAGTATTGTTACTATTGTTTAATCATTTAGTTAATGTAGGTAAAATATAGATACCTTCATAATATATAATATGAGATCCAGTAATTTTTTCTCTATAGTCCATAAAACTTACATTAAAAAAACCTTATTATAACATATTAATATGTTGTTTGTATATTTTTACTCATTAAATTGTGAAGTTTAGAAATACTTATAATCTATAATATCTTAATATTATATTATTAAATATTATATTTATAAAGATATACCATTCAAAATGGATGCAATGAACTTGGCTGATGACGTCATACAATATAAATTATTTGTTTGTATTAAAATGTTCATCTATGACTGAATTGAGATTTAACGATGTGGTGATGTGTATATAAATAACTATACCTACCTATACAATATATGTATATTTGTTAATATATTATTAATTTATAATCTACTGAAATCGTGTGCGTGAGAAGATTTTATAAAGCTTATAATATGTACGGCGTATAGTTGTGCACGCTCTTTATCGTTACTTGTGTCTTATGTATTATTGTATAAACTATAAAGAGATTTAAACGCATATTATTATTGTCACACGGTAAAAATATGCCAAGTTATGTTTATACTGTACGTTATACACCATACGAAATATGAATGTTTTATAACTATATGTTATAATTTATTGCTCATCGACTATAGGTATAAAATTATTAAGTAAAGAGGCAAAATTATATTTTGGGAAAATCCTTTTTATAATATATTGAGTGGTGGAACCCGGAACCGCAACTTTGTGTATATTATTATGGTTCTATATTAGTATACCTAGTATCTTACCTAACTGAATTGCCCACTGATAGTTATAATTTAAAACAAACGCAATAATTTTTAAGGGTAATTATAAAAATAATATTGTACAAAAATCCAATACCTAAAATTTTGGTTAGGAGGAGGGAACATGGCCAATAAAAAGTCACTAATTTATAAATAAACTGTTATAGTTTGCGTTAAGTATTGTACATTTTCATATAGATTATAAATAGTAAAAAAAGGTTTTTAAATTTTATTACAATAACAACATAAGTTCAAAAATTTAAAATTTTTTAATAATTATTTTTCCTATACAAGTACCTAATAGCTGGAAACGTTTTGAAAACTCAAGAACTATATTATCGTGAAAACTTGAAAAACTTTTAGTTTTAAGATTTCAGGCACAACTGACTTTGGAATTAAAATTAAGAATTTAAGTTGAGTTTTCACATGAATTTTTAAATTTAAATATATAATACAGAGATCATTATTAAGGGGCTCTATTGTTGTCGTCCCTCATGGCTACGTGCTATATGTGATATGTCACTGCACTGAAGTAGTGACGAATAATAAAACGAACTTATAGACTGTCATGTTTAGTCATATCACTGTATCAGTATTATAGCTATAACTTTATATTGCAATAGTACAGCGAAATTTTTCAATGATGGAGGGAAAAGAGGAAGAATTTGAAAATAAATAAGTACCTATACAATTATAGAAACAAGATAAAGTTTAAAAGAATTAAGTAGGTACTATCCTATTGATATGATATAATATTATAGTATGGCATTGTGTTATTGATAGATAAAAAATAACAATAGCTGTGTTATAAAAAAAATTAGTTTTTATTTATTTCAATTTGTAAAATCTTACTTTAAGACAAAATTTTATAGTTTTTAATTGTTTTTAAAATATATATTGATTGATAATTAGCTAGTAACTGTTCTAGGATTATCAATTATTCTATTATTAATTTAATATAATGGAATTTGTAATGTATTGCATAAATACTTACAGGCTGTTGTATTGTACCTACTTTTGTTATTTCAATCAAAAATTGTTAAAACAAGTAAAATACACAAATTACTATGTGTTAATCCTATATTATACATAGTGATTCACCAATTATACTTAATTCCTTTTATTTTTTAATTGGGAATTTATAATAAAATTAACATTTTCAAAATTATTAAGTTTATGTATACTTAAAAGCCACAATGTTTTAAAATATTTATAAATATACTGTTTAAGAAATCTATTATGTCACGATACAAATTTATTTTTAAATAAATAATTGTAAAAATGTTTTTATATTATGTAAATCAAAATTCGAATAAGTTGTTTATTTTGTGTGTTATTACTTATTAAACCTTAAAATATGTATCTAATATCCATATCTACTTAGGAGTTCATGGACTAAACTACTATCTATAATAAAGGGGAAGCAATTATATAATGATTTTAAAATTGTAGTTACAATTAATAAAAATCTATATCTATCTATTAATATTTTTATAACTGGTAGACATTGTTTTAGTATGAGTGCAAAATTAAATGTATCTATATATTATATTTGTTAGATTTTGTATAATATGTCAAATCATTATTAAGGGCTATTAATTTAGTACATATCGCTTAATAATTTATACACCTACTACCAGGGCCGTCTTAAGCTTTGCAGGGGCCCTTTTAGTAGGTCTACACAAGTTGAATAAAAACATCAAAAGTTTATTTAATATGATTACATTATTAATAGATAGTCGTATTAAATATTAATACGCTACAGCTTACAATTTAAAATTGTAATTTAGATTATTCGGGGGCCCTATTTGGCTGGGGACCCTGGGCACATGCCTCACGTGCTCATAAGGTAAAGACGGAACTGCCTACTACGTTTTCAAATTTCAAATTTCAATTTAGAAGCTTTATCATTTAAAAAAAAAATGTGGTTCTTATTTAAATAAAGAAGTTTTTATGTTTATACTTTTGTAGGACATCTTTAAATGAAATAATAAGTTTTAAATATATGACAATATGTGGTTTTTAAGTAGGTATACTCAAAATTCCAAAAACTGAAGTTTGAATAATTGTGTATAATTTAAAGAAAAAAAAGAAAAATGTGTTTGAACAAGTTTGGTAAATCAACTTATATATAAATGTTATATGCTATGCATAAATACATATGTATAAATAAATAAAAACTTTTTTGGGAAATTTCAAAGTAAACTTTTACTTATTATTTTTGACATCTAATATGAACGTCTAATTAACCGGTGTATATAATTGTTAAAAGCAAGACCTTATCTGAGGGGGGTCCAAGGGGTCCGAACCCCCTCCCCCGATATTCTTTTAATATTTTATAAATGTTTAAAATAACTATTTTTAGCACTAACATAAATATTTTCAGTCATAAATGATTTAAACTCCAATTAAATTAACTATTGGCTGTTTTAACATTACCACTGATTTGTATAATACAAAACCGAAAAATGAGTTCGTAACTTAGCTATATATACTATTGAACAGACATTGATTTGTCTCATTTCGAATAATATATTTTAGTGTACAGAAAAAACATGTCATGTGAGCAAAAACAAATAGATACAAGAAAAAACATAGGATGAAATAAAATTCTGTGGTCTGCGGATATGCGATATATATATATACATATAATATATAAAATATATTATTATGCGGATTGCGAATTATGTGCATTACGCGGATGTAATAATATAACATTATCTGCAATAGAATAGCGTGAGTACAATATTTATATGTATTATAATTTATAATATTATGATATATTATTTATATGTATACCATAAATACGACGTATAAAATTGGCGAATTGGCATATTATTATTAAATTAATTTATTATTGCGCAGAGTGCGAATTTTCATATATGCGCGTATACCTATACATAATTATTAGTCATGTTTGATATTTGTACTTTGTGTGTACTTGCACACTTATACTTACTATTATGTTTATGTATATGAAAATTCGCGATGATAAGTACATGATACAACATACTATATTATACAGGCATACAGCTATACAAGTGTCGGGGCGAGATCCCAAGGCCTGCGCCACCGCTACCATCGGTTCATACTCATTATACAGACGTTTGCGGCGGCGCCATAGGTTTATCTATGGGATTGGGCGGGCGGGCGGGCTACAGCGTGGTAGACTGGTAGGTACCTACTGAAATCCGTTTATAGACGTATCGTACTCGCGTATAAAACGCATACCGTGTCGAAGCAGACCGCAGGCACGAACAGCAACCACCGCCGCTGCTGACGCAGATAATATATAATATAATATTTTCGGTCAGTGTGAAAATCTCCAGTTTCCGTCGTAGCGTAGTTTTTTCTCAACCATCGTCGCCGTTTTCCTAAGATATACATTTCGCGGCCGTTAAATTGCGCGCAATGGACCGAGTTTAGTGCGCGTCGAATTCGTCACCCGAAACGTCGTGGGAATAATATTGTAGGTACCGTCCGGTATCGGCCGATTGCTCAATACAGCTTGGAAAAAAATTATAAATAATAATATATAATATTATAAAAACACGCGTTACGTGCGTATATGTATTCGCTGCAGTTATTATTTTAAAATATCACTGTACAATATACAATTGTCGTAAAGTCGTGTGTTTTTTTTCTCTTCCGTTTCGATTTTTCCGAAGAACATTATCGTTATTATATTATATTATTCTCGTCGTTATACCATGTCGTCGTATCGCAGTTGGTTACGAGTAGCGTTGGTGTTCACCCTGTTGGCCGTCGTCTACGGAGCACCCATCTGGGAAGAGCTGTTCGGACTTCCGCCCCGTCGCCGCACCACACAGGAGACTGGTAGGACGCCAAGAGTCAGTGGCAAGGAGAAGTTCAAAGCCACGTGCTGGGTCAACAATCCGGACAACTATGCGTTCCCGGGGCAGTCACCCTACCCATCAGCCCCGCTGTGCCCCTACTGAAGTCGTACAACATATATTACTATGATAATGTATATGCAAGTTGACGGGTTCCTACCTGCAGAGGTTACCAACGTTGGTATATACTATACATGTAGGTACCCGGTCAAATATAGCTATACCATTATTTAAGCACGCCTGTAGTGACCACCGCATTGTGTAATTTAAGTTTATAGAGTAGAATAATTTAATATATATTATATGCTTAACTATTATAATAATAAACACACAAAAATGATATATATAGTCATATATTACCTACCTATATTATACCTATACCTATTATGTATATTTATATGTATACCAAAGACTATACTATATTGTGTTACGCGCAGTATAATTATATGTATATGTGTATACAGGTAACTATACCAACTATTATATTGCTTTCGTTCTAAAATTACGTTATACCTAAGTACCTACTATTAAGTCAAAAAACAAATATATATATTATATCAGTATCATACTAGTCGTTATGACGCGCACGTCTACGTTATTATATTATGTATCTATTCGTATGTGTCAGCATGCATATGTAGTGTTTTTTACGTGTAAAATAAACGATTCGTTTTTAAAAATCACACAATTTAGTACCTAAATTATATTAGTGTTGTATTACTATTACTTTGTTAATATAATATTACATTAGAAAAGTTCCTATCCATAATCATCCTATATACAATTATAATAATAATATCATGCCTGTTGTCTATTACTTATACATCAAAGTATAAGTATATAATAGCTTAGAAGAAAACGTAATTTGACGGCCAAGTCGGCGAAAAACAATATTATATGTTGTCGTTACAGCGGGTTAAAATACGTAAAGTATTTAAACGAGCTGGTGTAAAAAGTAAGCCACGTCTGAATTATCTAGTCAATAGTAAGTTGTATTTGTAATTTGCAGTAATCTAGCTTGGTCATTGGCGCTCGTTTTATACCTATGTGGTTATGTGTTTGTAAATGCGTCCTGTTTTTTTTCATGTTTAAAATAGACGATTCATTTTTATAAAATCACTCGGTTTAGTAGATTATATTATTATTATCCACTTTCCGGTGTTGTTTTATTACTACCTACTTTTTAAGTATAAAATTACATTATAAAACTTCTTACTCGTATGCCCAGTCTTTTATTATAATACTGTGTCTTTTGACAATTATTTGTTTCCTGCTCATCTGCACAACGTATAACACAGCCACTTAATATAGTAAAGTATAGGTACCTAAATGTAAACAAGCAAAAAACGATATACCATGTTGTCACTGTAATTGCAAGTTAAAAAATTTAATATAATATTACATTTTTTATTATAGAGATAGTATGTACAAATATAACAACCATGTCTGGATTCAGAATTTTACATAATATTATACATTATAGTCGTTAGAGTATATATTTTTGATCTAACTTGGTCGTAGCCGCTCGTTTTATCCAATTTACCGCGGTTAGTGTATGTAAATATTAATGTTTGTGTACATTGATATCATGGCACGGTAAATAGACAATGAAATATTCAATAGGTACGGTTTTCTCGCCTACAGCCACCCAGCCAGTCCTTGGTGAGTCCGCCGGATGGTCACTAGCCGTGAAAAATACTTCGTTCGCAGCAGAGCTGTGCAGCGGGACGACGGCCGCGACGTTTTGTTCCTTCTGACGAGGTGCTCGCGTATACCATGGTATAGATTCATCTGCGGTAATTGGTAAATGCTGTGCGAAGGCCGGTACCTGT
Source organism: Aphis gossypii (assembly GCF_020184175.1). NCBI lineage: Eukaryota > Metazoa > Arthropoda > Insecta > Hemiptera > Aphididae > Aphis > Aphis gossypii. The sequence continues at coordinate 79,654,599 of NC_065530.1, forward strand.
CACTTGTGATGTATTGTGAATTTATTTTGTCTTGTTGATATTGATATTATATACGTATAAATATATACATAAAACCATGCAGTACCTATATTGTACATACATACAATATAGGTTGTACTGTTAAATTATACTTACCCTACATTTATTTATGCGTGCACCATTAAAACCATAGATTTCCACTTGCCCGTTTACGATAAACTGCCAAACAATGTATGATGAATTTAAATTTATAAATTTATGTCAGAATTTATTTGTGCATATGAGTATCTATATGTAATCTATAATCTATATAGGTAGTATAGATTATAATTAATAATCATAATATGATATCTATATTAATATATGAATATTAATTATAGACTATATAGCGTAGGTTTAACTATGGTTTTTTTTTTTTTTTATATAATTCAAATACATTATTACTTATAAGTATAAACGTAAAATGTTTAATGATTATTATGACTTTTACTTATACTTTTAATTATTCTTCTTACTTGCAGATTTATTTGTACAATATTAAATTGATTCATTTTAATTATATACTGCCCTCTCCCACATAAATTTTCACATGATTTTGGGCTACTGTACTAATTATTCTTGTGGGCCCTGCCCTATATAGTAAACTTCCAATAATAAAATTTACCAAAAATTATTCAAAGTAAAAAAATAGTAAGCTTTATGTATTCAAATACATTAATATAACTTTAATTGCAATATTATTTTAATAGAAAAGGGAAAAAGTATTTTTTTTATTTGACTTCATAGAATAATACATACATACCTATGTATTTATTTTTATTTAATAAATATAATATTACAAGGAAAACAGTGTAAAGATTAATTTATCTCACGCCGTTAGGAATTGATTTGGTCCCTTTTACCTACCTACTACTAATACAGATATAGAATTATCTTAAAACCGGTTCACGGTGGTTTACCACGGTTGATAATATTGCAGATATCGAATTTCTTATGTGTAGGAAATAAAGTTTGGTATAGCTTAGCCTATACAAAACCCCTAAAATTCGTTGTTACACGTCAAAAGATAATATTGACTTGCAGATTTTCCGATGCAAAAAACTTAACGTCTTTGTTCTTTCTATGTCTTAAAGAAAAACTAATTTTCACATTACGATACAGTTAGATATTGGGTAGGTATTTAAAGTTTAAACTTGTATTCTTGTTCATAATTCTTCAGAAAATAAAAGTTATTTTCATTAGTTTTCTACAAACTGATAAAAGTAGTTTAATGGAAATTAGTAAATTACGATTTCATTACATTTATTATATATTGTATTAGATTGATGTTTTTCAAAAATATATTATAAAACATTTATCTAATTATAGGTGTTAACGATTCATATTGTTTTAAAAGAATATTTGTGAATATTTTCAAAATATATAGATTTAAATTTATTAAAAAACCCTATTTTAGCTCTCTTCCTTTTAAAAAAAAATTCTTGAAACCTCCAGACTTCTTAACTTATGCTAGTCTGTATGCCATATTATATAAATGAATTTTAATTGATATTTCTAGGCTCTACCTAGGCGTAAAAAGACTCGCTTGTAAAATGCACCTGCAGACTCCTCTTCAATTGTTTTAATATATAAGTTCCAAACATAAAACTGTGGAGATTTTTTGACCACCAAATAAGTCAATTCCGTGCACATTCGAGCGTTAAATTTCACCTAAGGATGAAAAAGTGTTGATTTAACTACGCTATGTAATTAATATATTAAAATAATATTCAAAAAATTGTTTTGGATACGAAGACTTCAAAATATAAATCCATAAACAAGTAGCTGTTTACTTTAGGAAAAGTATGGTGACGTTGTGGAAATAATACGAAAGTACCTTCATATTAAAGTTCCCACGGCATAGTAGGTTTAAACAGGAAAAAAGTACCTAACCTAATCGATAAATTATTTTTTTCGAGTTAAGTCGAATAAATATTTTTGTTTACACAGAAATGAATTTAAATATAATAGTCGTATGTAGTTATTTTTTTGATACATAATTTAAAGATTATGAATTATGCCTCTGGCTGACATAAAATAATAATTACCTGGGTAGATATTGACTACCTTCTGGTAAACATTATATTTTAATCTCGTTGTTTGTTAAATAATATATTTAATAGACTCAAGTATAATATAATACAGGAACTACTAGTGTTTTAATCGCGATAATTATAATAGTTCCACTATGGCTGACTATTCGTTTGAACTACCTTGGAGCACTGACAATCCATTGCAGTTTGGAAATATTTCAGAAAATCCAGTAATTAGTGAGATTATCAGTCAATTGGATATCATTTTACGGCAAAGAAAAAAACTTAGTTGCCCTAACGATGAAATAGACATTAGAATATTATCAGTCATTCAATATGCTATGGATAACGTTAAGAATTTAATGGAACAAAACTTTACACAATTGACAGACACCCAAAAACGAGTTTTAATTAACAAATGTCGATTTATCATTAAAGATGCAATCAAAGTTATTGAAAACATCTTAAAAATACAATCAACTTAAGTTGTATGATAAGTAAAACAAATAAATATATGTATCTAAAAATAACTGTTGACTTTTATAGAATACATATATTTTTATTTATTAATAACCCAAAAGGTTACTTTTATATTCAATTAATGATAATTATTACTTTTAGTAATAATAAATAAATAGTTTTAAGTATTAATTTCTTAAAAGCTTTGATTACTTAAAATTTAAATTGTTTAATTAATTTAATAAACAGTTAACAATGTTAACACTATGTGTTATGAATGTAACATTAATTTATTTTTATAAAGCAATTATTTAATTTAAATTTTTTAAATAAATATTGAATACACACACACACAAACACACACTATTCTCTGTAAAGTTCAATATCTGATTTTAAACCATTTTTTACTCATATAAAATATTTATTATGTTTAATTTATTCATTATATATTTGTAATAAATAAAATATTAACACATATTTTAACATTTAAATGTATTTATTAATTAAAGTTAATACATATTATTAATGATAGGTAGTCTAGACCTCTTTTTTTATTTTAACAATTATATTATCTGAATACAACTATAAATATATAAATAATTGTCTTTTCACTTTGAAACATTAAGTAAATTGATTTTGTGTATCTGAGATTTTGCTTAAATTTATTATAATATAATATTTAATTTGGTTTTATTAAAATAAACAGAACAATTTAAATGAACATGTTTTTTTTTAATTATTCAGTAATATTTGGAAAATAGTTATAATATATGATAAAATACCTAGTTAATGTTTTGTTCTATTATTATACTTGAGATCAATTTATAAATAAAAATAAATGTCAAATTATAGTTCATAATATCATATGTAAAGTAATGAAATTAGCTTTTAGTTTTTACTTGAATAACTTAATATTTAATTTAAATTAAATATAATATAAAAATTAATAATCATTTAAATAAATATTCTATAAAACTGATTTTTAAATACAAATGAAACTTAAAGTTAATACAAAAAAGTAAAGTTAGAGTATTCAATATAGTTATAAAATACTATTTGTTTTTACGTGGTCTGCCTCTTTTACCTTTTGGTGTTTGTGCTCGTTTAGCCAAGCATCTTGGACAATACCAAACAGCACAGTCTGGAGGACACTGGATTCCGACACATACCCAATGATACCATACATCACATCCATCACAACCAATCATTGGGCTTCCATCATCGGGTTTAGTGCACATAGGACATATCCATACTTGATTACCAGTTTCATCAAAATAGAATGCTGGAGGAGGAGTTTCATTCTCAGGAGGTATAATTGCTGGTAATTCAATTTTAGGTTTTGCAACAATTTTAGTTTTAATTTTTTGAATAGGAACTTTAGGAGGAGAATCGATTTCATGTAATATATCTATAGAAATGTCTGATTTTGATTCAACGTCCACTTCAACTTCCATTGGTTCGGATTCAGAGACTTTAACTATATTTGTTTCAGTCGGTTTCTCAACAGGCAAAACTTTTGTTATATTTTCTGATCGAGAGCCAAATCTAAATTTTATTTTTGGCACTTTATTGCTGGATTTTGATTTTTCTTTCTTCTTTTCTTTTTCTTTTTCTTTCTCTTTTTTCTTTTACTTTATCTTTTTGCTTTTTTTTTTCTTTTTTCTCTTTCTTTTTTTCTTTTTTCTTTTTCTTCTGTTCTTTGCGATTAAGATCTTCATTATCAACTTTTAATACTGGGCTAGCTGGTTTTTCTAGTATATCAGGTACATTAATTACAGGATTAATTATTTGAGGAAATGTGGTTGGTATTAATCCAGGCCCAGGAGGTAAAGGACCAAAAAACGAAAATTTGGGTAAAACTTCTTCCATTTTTACTTTATTAGTATGAGGTGTAAGAATAACTTTTTTTGGAACCTGTACGTTTTCAGTAACACTTACAATATCAATTATTTCATCTATAACAGGTTCTGGAATAGGAGGTGGTGATTCTTGTACAAGAATTCTTTCTTCCTTTGCTTTCTTTTTCTTTTTCAATACTTCTAATTTTTGTTTTTTTGATTGTAAATTACATTTTGTGTTTTAGAACTTTTAGATTTTTTCTTTGATCCTGATTTAGATTTTTTTTTGTTTGTTAAAGTCTTTTTTGATGATTCTTTTTTTGAATTAGGTAAAATTATAGATAGTTTAGATGTTTCACGAGGTTTTTCGATTTTGATTTCTGGAAATGGTAATAATTTAGAATCTGCCAATCTGCCTTCTCTAGATGGTGATAAAAACCCACCAGACGTCATAACTACACTTGAAATCTCTCTTAATCGTTTGTGTAAAATCACTTCTTCTGGTTCTTGTCTTACATTTTCAATTTCATCTTGAATTTGTTCTGTATCCGTAGTCTGCTCTTCTTCAATTTGTTCTGTATAAATTGTTGGAAGATGTTCATGAATATGAACAGGTCTAGTTACTGTTTCTCTACTTCCTGGCTTCAGTGTATTTAATGCATTTATTCCTGATTTATTTAATAAAGGTAAATTATGAGGAAATTTAACCGGGCCAGTACTTCTAACATATCTACGTAATTCAGTCAATGATATAGATTTCTGACGAAAGGCCTTTTCTACGTCTTCAATATCGGGTACATCAGTATATGCATGTTCCGCGTATTTTTTTGACGTTTTGGACAAATCACTAATATAGTGGTGAAGAATGTCAGTCATAATTTTCATCGAAGAGTCGGTTATTGAATGCCACCCAATGTTATTACATATTTGGGCAACAGAAATTGTTAATGTTTGTCTGATGAAGTCATCCATTATGGTCGTTTTAACAGTATTAATAAAATTCAAGTGATGAATCTACTTAGTACTTACGTATATAATTTATTCTTTTTTGAAAGTTGACTAAGTTGAAAAACATAATGTGGCGGTTAACTAATGCAAATTTAAATATTGTATTTACTATGTTTACATAATATTACATAAACAATTGCTGTTGTGTATTAACGTGATTTAAGATTCTTATCACTAGGTCTTGTCCCGTCCCGTCCTATCTAGCTTCTCTTTAGGTTTTAAATTTGAACCTTGGTCATGGTAAACATTATTTATTTTATCCTGACTAAAAATTTCTAGCTAATTAAAAAATAAAAATATACATTTATTGGCAATTGCATATAAATCTGTGTTCACAGTTTCACATCAAATACTCTGAAATCAATTATGTCATCTTAAGTATTTGGTTACACATGAGTTGACAAGAGTAAGTTGTATATACGTATCTTAAAGCGTGATACATTAGCTACTTGTATATTTTTAATATTTATCTGGTGCTTGGCCACCACAGCTATTGCTGCACTACGGACTTACAATTTAGGTATACAGGACTAGGGACCACGATTAAGGATATATGTACCTACTAGGTATATATTATAACTTAAATCGTGCTGGTGACGAGTAGATGAGTGTTTATAAAGACTACGTTAATGGGAAATGGGTATCTATGAGTATGAATAACACGAGGTAAAGTAAATTATAATTTATAATTAATGGAGTTAATAATGATAACATGTTAATTAGGATAAATAAATACTGACACAATATTTAATTATAATTTATTTAATTAGTTTTTTGGTCGTTTAAAATTTAAATGACTGCGAAAAAATATTGTGCAATGTTGGCAAGACTGGATGGTAGTCTTTTGTCGTTTGGCTTTTTGTCTGATAATTTTTTTTGTTAAGTAGCATTGTGTAGGCAAGTTTTTTATCGAATAGTTTTAGAACAAAATGATTTTGGAAAATCAATTTGTGGTACAGAAGGTAATGATCCTACCGGTAGTCCCTCATGGTTTCGGTATTTCATGTTTTCATCAGATTCTGTTATCTTTATCATATCTTAATACTACAAAATTTATCAGAATTAAGACTTAAGGAAAATAGAATTATTTAATTTTAAAAATTAATTAAGATGTTTTAACACGAATATTTTTGTAGGAATATTAAATAAACTATATTTTGAAAATAAATATGACTTCGAGAAATTTATTTACATCGTTTTATCGATTTAAAAATGGCTATAAACATAAATGTAAAAGCTTAAATAACATCACTTTTTATAGTTTTTCCAGCCAGTCACATGATCGTAAGTTAAATTTTAATAATACTTATTAGTAATTAGTTTAATACTATTTACAATAGGATTTTGTTATGACATAATTCTAATTAAAATGTGTTAAGTTAACTTAATACCTACCTATATTGTATAAAATAGTTATGACGTGATAATATATAAATTATTATTTCAGGAGAAATAACTAAGGAATTGAGTAATAAGTTTTTTGCTGAACCAGTACAAAATTTATTATTTAAACTTACTCATGTTGACGTACAAAAAGCATTTAGAAAGCGTTTTACTGGACAAAATCCTGACACTCCAATTTATAAATTTATGACCACTGCAGAAATTGAAAAAGTTTGTTTTTTAATAATAATATAATTATAATAAAATACATAATTATTGATTTGTTAAATATTTTTTTTTTTAAAACAGATGCAAGCTGAAGTTAATATAAAAGCTAAAGAAAAAGTTCAGATGCCACCAATAGTACCATTACGTACTGATTTGGGACAAGTATTGGAAATCAACAAAGATATTATTGGTTTTGACAGTGCCAAATTCGTATTTACAGATATTACTTTTGGCATATCTGATAAAGTAATTGATCTTATTAGTTTTCTTTTTTTTCTATATTAACCTAATTAATTCATACCAATCATAGAGACGAATAGTTGTAGTACGAGAACCTGATGGAACATTGAGAAAAGCTAATGAGAATGAACGCCATGCTGTTAATCAAATATATTTCCCTCAATCAGGAAGAGAATTAAAGCATCCTGTAATGTTTGATGATAACAATTTGAAGGTAATAGTTAGAAATGTTTTTTTTATTGTCAACTATAAATTGTATTTAAAATGTAGCCTCTTCTTGAAAATGGTGATTATGAATTCATATTGGATCGTGCATGTTGTCAATTTGAGCCTGATGATAAAAATTACCATCGTGTTGTATTCAGTACTTATAAACATGTTGATGAATCTAAAAATTACCATATTTTGCAGTCCACCAGACATTTAGGTCCATTATTATTTTATTTGGCTTTTAATAAAAAACCAGACAACTTTTTATTGTATTGTTTACAGACTGAAAGGTATTTAAAATTATTTTTTTATTATAATATTAATCAATATTGAAATAAAATATGATAACAATTTTAGGTTTGATGATGTTATATTGTTCATTCAACTATATACAAAAATTAATCAAGGTCTGGAAATTGAATTGGACGATTCAAAAGATCAGTTTAAATTAATAGAGGTAATATTTTGTTTTAAATATCACAGTATTCATTTTTATCTATTATAAAATTTAAACCTTTTATTTTATTTTAGGATTTCATAAGTACTGAATGTATTGATAAAGTAAATCTGGAAGAAGCATTAAAAAGTTATACTACAAGGAATAGTGAAACACTATCTAAACAAAACTAAACATTAGATATAATATCCAATACTTTATGAAAAATAAATGTATTATTATTGATAGAAATATTTTCCACAAAGATAATACTTGATGGTACTGTAATGTATATACAATAAATAAATATTAGTTTTCACATTTTAAAAAATAAGCACAAAATTGTAATATCAGTTTTTAAAACATTATTTATCTTTTGCACATCTGAATCCAAGATTTGATGCAGAACTATCTGGTGTATTTTGACTTCTTGCAGCACATCTATAGCGATAACAATACTCTTTATGACACAAGTAGGACCCGCCTTTTTTAACTTTTTCTTTTCCATCTGAAGGACCTCCCTAAAATTAATAAAATACTCTTTTAGTATTTTTTTTAAATTTTAGATAATTAGTGCTATGCAGTTAAACTTACTGGATTTACAGTAAAACTTTGGTCATGATGTACACTCCAAAAATCATTAGTCCATTCCCATACATTCCCAACCATGTTATAGAGACCATACCCATTTTTTGGAAATGTATTTACTGGAGCAGTAGTTGCCCAACCATCTTCAGCAGTATTTTTGAATGGAAATTCTCCCTGCCAAATATTGGTTCTAAGAAAAAAAATAACACACAATCAAGCTATTTTTTATGTTTAACTATTTTATTTTAGTATTTTTCTATTCTAAGGATTTTGTAATTGGATGATATTTATGTTAGAGGATATATATACATATATAATGCTCTTAACTTTATCCATTGCCCAGTTTTGCTCAGGAAATTTAAACTATTATGATTTTTGATTTATTATATACTTAATTTTAGTCAAATATGTAATGAATATTCTATATTAGATTCTGACTGGAATAATGAATGTATTGATTTTACAATGTGTTTTTTTGCATGAGAATATGATAAGTTGATTATAACATTCTTTGATTTTCAATTTTGAGGATGGTTGTGAATAGCAAATTGAATCTAGTTTGCACCTTGGAGATGTTAAAATTATAAATTCCTGGTATTTTTATTATATATATTTAATCAATTAATTGATAAAAACAAACATAATAATTAAGGAAACACTGAAACAGGATATTGAATACCTAAATTGATTTTTTTATTTTGTTATAGTTCAAAAATTAGAAGAAGTTATTTCCAAAAAAAAAAAAAATTACAAAAATCTAACACCCCTCAAAAACTTCCATCTGAGGCAAATGTCCCTATTGCTTCCCCTCTTTAATGTGCCTTGAATACATTCATTGCTCCACTCTAAATCTAAAAGTTAACAATAATTTTTTTTAAGTTGGTAATTTAATAAATGATCATTTGATTTCAATATTTTTATTTAATTATATTTTGTAAGAATACTTACCAACTAATTCTAATTTTATCGAGTTTTGTACAATTTTTTCTATGTAAACGTTTGAATTATTTTTACTAGGATTTATATTAATGTATACTTAATAGTATAAATTTGATTTAATAATACTCAAATAACACGATTACCTAATAGGGTTTAATTGAAAGTGAACTAAAAATTATTTATTGAATATTAACTTTAAATAAGTGATAAACATTAAATAATAATAAATCACCTATGCTTATTGCTTGGAAGAAGTTTATTTCCCCAAGGATAAAGTCTATCTTTGAGATTTCCTCTACAAGCAACTTCCCATTCAGCTTCAGATGGTAACCTTTTTCCAGCCCACTTGCAAAATGCTATAGCATCATTCCAGCTTACATGTACAACAGGATGTAATTCTCTATCTAAAACAAAAATGCAATTATAACTTAGTTAATAACATAGTACAGGGATTCTCAAACTTTTATAAACACTGACCCCTTTTTACCAATTAACCTTTTTGGGATACCCCTTCTCTGTCACCAAACTAAAATATGAATAAAAGATATTAAAGACTTACATACTTTTTATTTTATTTCAAGGTTTGTTGGCTAGACTTGTAGCCCTTAAAAAATTTCGAGTACTCCCAAAGGGCAAGTATACCACAGTTTAAGAACCACTGACATACTATATATAATTATTGTAAATACATGTTGTATTACCATTTATATTAGAATCTTTCCCTTCAGGATGTTTCCAGTTAGCACCTTTGACTGGTACCCACCATGGAGCATCCTTGACAGCTTGTGTTATAGATTTTAATGTGGTTTTACTGAGAAATAATTGAAATACAAACGAATCTCCAAAGTTCTCTGCTTCAGTTTGGTATCCACTTGTATCAACAAATTTTTTAAATTCTAAATTGCTTACTTCATATTTATCAATAAAATAATCATCTAAATACACAATACGGGATGGTGATTCTCCATCAGCTATAATTTCTGGTTTGTCAGTGCCAATTGTAAAATTCTGTCCTTTGATTAAGACCATAGATTCTAATGCGTTCGACTGACCTTCTGCAGATGTGCAAACATTTTCATTTTTAGTGTTTGTAGTAATACGATTTGTATTACATCCGCAATCTGAATTCGAAGATGTTATCCCCATAATAACAGGAATAAAATAAAATAATTTCATCTTAATATTTTTATAAATTAACATTAATATTTAATTGAAAAAGATTCTAATCGTGAATTGTGACCATGTTAAATAGAACTCACAATTTTAAACTAAAATATTTCAAATTATTCTTTATTTAATCAAAATCATGAGTATTTTGAGTTATAAATTTAATTTGATCATTATATGATACAATTTGGAACAATAAAGTTCCAATTAATTGAACCACAGTAGAGATTAAATTTAATCTTGACATAAGATCTAAAACTTGTAACTTAGTAAGTATTAAATTAAAATTATTTTTTTTCAAATATTGTTATCTGTTATCTAAAATTATAAAAATTAAAAAAGCGGGGTACGCACGAATAGATAAGAAACATAGACCTTATATTATAAATTGTTCTGTGCTTAGAATATCAGTTAGATCATATAATTATTAAATTGTATATGATAATATAATGTTCTGTCATTTTGAGCATAGTAACATAGTAACTAAAGTTAGGTCTATGGTTCTGTGCATGGTTGTTTGTAGACCGATTCATATTGGTTGTTCCACAGAAATATAAAATTTTTGTAATATATTTGTGGGTTGTTCTAAAATATTATCACGGCTGAATATATATATATATATCTAGCCATGAATATTATTATCTGTAATTGTAAATTAACTAATTGTCTTCCATGAAATAAAATAAATCCCGCCATTAATTTTACGTTGTCTCTAACCTCCAAAGTTAATAATGTTATTTGGTTGTTAATCTTTTTGGCGGTAAAAATAAGAGTGCATTGTTGTTTGGTTGTTTGATTATTTTTATGGTTTATGTCCTATGGCTTAGTGCATAGTTTGACTGAGCTAAACGTCAATTGTTTTTCACTTTATAAATTTTGATTTATACTGAGTGCAAGTGTTGAATTGTCCAGAAAATAAATAGTTCTCCAAACGTAAGTACCTACACTTTACTTTTTTCATTTAAAATAATAAAATATACCTAGTTATTATTTATGTTAGTATTTTATAATTTATAAGTGTTGTTGTGAAACGGTATATTTTATGAAAGAATATGCACATTGTTAGTCCTAATGTTTTACTAAAATATGATTTGATAATAGGTAGTTTTAAATGATAGGTTTGTTGAGTTAAGTTATTCAAGTATTTTATAATATAGTCAGTATATTCTAATGAAAATTAATTTCATTTATAATGATAAATCATAAACTAATACATTATTCAATAACTTTATTAGTATGTTCTAACAGTTGTAAATTGTCGTGAGGACTAGTTACCTATTAAATTACCTAATTTAAATGTTATTTTTATTTATTATCCATCAGTTATCCTTTTTTACAAATTATACCTAACATTTTATATTATATATTAATATAATGCAATTTATTCTTCTTAATATTTATGTGTACTTATAATCTTTCAAACATCAATATTTTATTGGCTCATTGAATTGCAGAATAGATCAGTTATAACTTTTATGTAGTTCCATTTATATGTATTAGAATGTCAATATTAAATAACTAATTGATACCACTTCATATTTATAATAGAAGTGATATTAAAATGTGGGTGGAAAACTATTTAAAGCTTTCAATTGTGGAGATTATTATTTTTTTTTAAAGTACCTAAATAACTTCTATTTAATACTTACTATTGTTTGGTAAAGTTAACTGTTTTCTACAAATGCAGTTAATCATAGGCACAACTATACTCTGGCTTAAGAGAGAAGTAAACCGTTAAGTGCTCATAGACTGATGATAGCGGCCGATATTGACTGATACCAATGTATATCTATTGATATCGTAAATGGATAAGAAATACGTCATAAATGTCAGGCTGGTACACGAGAAATGGTTTTAGAGGTTCAACCCCCTTTCAAAGTTTCATGAAAATTAAATATGTTTTGATAGAGTAAAAGTGGTTTCTGTCAATAAGGAAGATAAATATAATTTTAGTTTTATTGAGTCTTAACGTTTTATTTTAAAATATAATGATATCACACAGCTTGCATTGCCATTCTAATATTAATTACATTCTTGTTTAGTACTTAATCAGACTAGCGTTTTATCAGCAATTGAATTGTCACATCTAAATAAATATAGATTGATTGCTATTAAGATTTAAATCATAAACAGATTCTACTTTGAAAAACCATCTACAGAATCTAATTACATTTGTTTCTTATATAAGTCTTATTATTCTAAAAAATACATTAATACTTATATGCAAGGAATTAGTTTAAGAAAATAGATAATCAACAATCAAAGTATCAAAGTATTTTTCAATTTTAGTGTATGGAACAGATATTTTTTGGTTGAAACAAATATTAATTTGTGTGTGTTATGTTGACATCTTAACAAATTTTTAGGAAGATTCTTTAATTTGGGGTAGCAGATAATTTGACTGGTGAGGGGTTATCTATTATAATAATAATGCAGAAAGTTGAAAAACTTGTTTAGAAAAATATTTTTCTTGTCGGACAGGAATATGATAGGGCCACAGCTATTAGTAAGCAGTTTAGAGGTGTTCAAAAATATATCACAAGTGAGTTGCCATATGCATTATATGTTCATTGTCCAGTGCTCTCACTGAACTTTGCAATAAGTAGTTCATGCAAAGTCGTGTCTATAAGAAATTGTATCAGAAAGGTTTCCTCAGTTGCTACATTTTTTTGAGCTACTTCGGAGAGATTAAGTATTTTATTTGAAAATATTAAAAAATATGTTCCTAATTGTCCGCCAGTTAACTTTTAAGGGCCTTTTAACAATATTAGCTGCTTTGCATGTATTGATTGTTACTGCAGAGTGCAGAGTATTCATTTTCAACATTATGTTGATTAAAAACCTATTTGAAAAATAATATTGTACAAAACTGACTGACAGGATTAGCGCTCATAAATATTTATAGAAATGATGTCATTGATATTGACGAGGTCATTAACAGGTTTGTAAGACTATCTCAAAAATTAAATTTTATATTAGAAAAACACTGAAATTTTTAATGAGAAATAAAAAGTGCTATAATTGAAATAGTATAAACTTCTTGTTAGGTTAGATTATAATATAAGTATGAAAATTATAATTTAAACTTCTGCCCCCTCAAATATTTATTTTTACTTGATCAACTTAGATGTGTTTTGGTTGGAATATGATTTACTTCTCTCATAAGCTTGAGTACAACAGACCTATATTTCAAGGGGTGTTTGAATTTTTAATAGTAGTAGTAATTATTAATATTATCATACCATTTTATAAGTAATCTAAAATAAATTATTTTGAAAGAAATGCTAAAATAATGAATTTGATTTGGAAACAAGATTTGTTTTACCTATGAAAATATTTTTATAATACATACTTATTTATGTATTTAAATTATAAAATAACAATATTATCGAAAAGTAAATTTATTAGTGCAGTTAGCTTACAGTTTATATAGATTTTAATTTTTTTTTCACTTGAATCGCATGAGAAAAGGAAGACTATCCAATGATAGAACCCAACATATTTTTTTTAAATTTTCCTCTTCTTATATTTTTTTAGTGTTAAAAATGATGGACGATGACATTGAACAAAGACTTCGAGATATCCAAAAGGAATATCTGAGTTTTCTGGATGATGAAGAAAATCAAAATGTATACCACAAAAAGGTTAAATTAATGATTGACGAAAATAGCCAAAGACTACTTATAGACATCAATGATTTACGTAAAAAAAATCCTAATAGAACCCAAGAGTTATTAACAAACACTTTTGAAGAACAATTTGCTTTGGAACGTGCCCTTAAAGAATACGTCGCGAATATTGATTCAACTTATGCTAATAAATATGATGAATTTTTCGTTGCATTTGAAGGTAGTTTTGGAAGTCGTCATGTCACACCTAGGACTATGAATAGTAAGTTTTTAGGTAACTTGGTGTGTTTAGAAGGCATTGTTACAAAGTGTTCTTTAGTTCGTCCGAAGATTGTAAGAAGTGTACATTTTTGTCCAGCTACTAAAAAAACAATAGAACGCCGTTATACAGATATGACATCGACATCTGCCTTTCCATCTAGTTCTGTATATCCAACAAAAGATGATGATGGTAATCCTTTAGAAACTGAATATGGTCTTTCTGTGTATAAAGATCATCAGACAATAACAATTCAAGAAATGCCCGAAAAGGCGCCAGCTGGACAATTGCCGCGGTTTGTTGATATTGTATGTGATAATGATTTAGTTGATTGTTGTAAGCCTGGGGACCGAGTGCAAGTAGTTGGTAGTTATCGGTGTCTTCCTGCTAAGCAAGGAGGTTATACAACTGGAAATTTTAGAACTATTGTTATTGCTAATAATATATCACAGTTAAGTAAAGATGCAACATATTCTGTGAGTAGAGACGATGTTTTCAATTGTAGAAAATTATCAAGAAGGAAGGGTGATATATTCAACTTGCTGGCTCGGTCATTAGCACCTTCTATTCATGGCCATACTTTTATTAAAAAAGCAATTCTTTGTCTTTTACTGGGTGGAATTGAAAAAATTTTACCTAATGGTACACGTCTTCGTGGAGATATAAATCTGTTATTAATTGGTGATCCAAGTGTTGCTAAATCACAATTATTGAGATACGTATTATGTGCAGCTCCAAGAGCTGTAGCCACTACTGGTAGAGGAAGTTCTGGAGTTGGTTTGACTGCTGCTGTCACTACAGATCAAGAAACGGGTGATCGGCGTTTAGAAGCTGGAGCTATGGTACTTGCTGACCGAGGTGTTGTGTGTATTGATGAATTTGATAAAATGTCTGACATGGATCGAACAGCTATACACGAAGTTATGGAACAAGGCAGGGTATCTATTTCAAAAGCAGGTATACATGCAAGGCTTAATGCCAGATGCTCTGTTTTAGCTGCTGCCAACCCTGTATATGGTAGATACGATCAATATAAAACTCCAATGGAAAACATAGGTCTGCAGGATTCATTACTGTCTCGGTTTGATTTATTGTTTGTCATGCTAGATGTACCTGATAGTGAAAATGATCGTTTGATATCTGAGCATGTTGTTCGCATTCACAGATACAGAGATCCTAAAGAACAAGATGGTGAAGCATTACCAATGGGTTCAGGTGTGGATATTTTGAGTACTAGAAATTTGGAAATTGATGAAAATGACCCATCTAAAACTCGCATGTTTGAAAAATATGAACCGTTACTACATGGACCACAAAATAATAAATCAGAACAAACTTTAAGTAGTCAATTCATGAGAAAGTACATTCATATTGCCAAGTGTGTTAAACCTGTATTGACCGAAGAAGCATCTAATGAAATATCCGAAGAATATTCTAGACTTCGCTCTCAAGAAGCTGTCGAATCTGACGCTGCAAGAACTCAGCCTGTTACTGTCAGAACATTAGAAACATTAATTCGACTGGCTACTGCTCATGCTAAAGCTCGTTTGTCAAAAAATGTTGAAACACAAGATGCTCAAGCAGCAATTGAACTTGTTCAGTTTGCTTACTTTAAAAAAGTATTAGAGAAACCTAAAAGAAAAAGGCAACTTAGTGATGAAGAATCTGGAGATGAACAAGATTCACAAAACAAACCTCCAAGAAGAAAAACCAAAAAACATGATGATGATCCTTACTCGTTTGAAGATGGAGAAGAAGGAGAAGAAGCTGATACTGCAGAACCAGAAGTTATGGAAGTAGATACAAATCATTTACCCGCAGTAGCACAAACATCAATTACTCCTGATAGGTTTAAAGTATTCAAGTCAACATTGAGTAAAGTATTTCAAAAAAACAGATCACAATCATTGGGTTTTACACGGATGCTCACTATGATAAATGAAGAACATGTGGCTAATATTTTTACTGAAAATGAAGCTTATGCAGCTATTTACAAAATGATGGATTCTAACTTTATAATGTTTTCTGATGGAATTATATTTTTAATATAGATAATTAGTCTCCATTGAGTCTTTTTCAATATAATTTTATTCTTATAAAGTATCCATATGAAATATGTACAAGATGTAATAAAATAAAATAATAATAATAAGTTTAAAATGAATATCCTAAAATAAAGTTGTTTGTTTTGTTTTATTTATTATGATTTTTAATATAGTTTTGATGTCTAAAATTATTACAAGAAATGAGTTTTGATTTTTTTTTTTAGATTGATTTAAATAAATAACAAATTGTGCTTAACTTTTGAATTTACATTTAGTGATTATTCATATTCATTATTATAATTATTATCATTCATTAAACTAGACATATAAATGTATATACATATAAGATAATATATAAGTACAACTGGTTAAAATAACAATATTGTGGATTTTTTTTTTTTAATTGTGAATAGTGTTAAAATATTTTTTATATATAATTAAAATGTGCATATTATTATAAGTATAACATTCATAACAGTAGTAGTAATTAATACATGGGATAATATTATTTTTTTTTTTATTGTTTTTCCTGATTGAAGAATTTTGTATTAAAAAAAATTTTTTAATATTTCAAAATGTTATATTGATTTATTCCCTTTATACACTTGTACACATTGATAATTGATAAGCAATTTTTTTCTCTACTTCTAATATTAGTATGGTATTTTCTACTGTTTACTTTATAATATATTATATATTATGTCTAATTTATATTGAATAATACATCACTTGACTTATGATTTAATTATTTCAAAGCACGTTTTAAATAACAATTGTTATTGTTAATTATGTAAAAATCTAAATGAAATTTTTTTGTAAGTACAATATAGTTCACATCATGTGTATTCGGTTTGTCACTAGTTAGTACTATTATAAGTTATGTAGTTTAAGAAGAAAGCTACTTCATGAGTTAACCATGGCAATTGTTTTTAATTGGTTTATTTCATTATTTATGTGAGTAGTACATTATATTTATTTTTAATGACGCTTAAACTATATTATTTTTTAATTTCTTTTAGTATCGAAGTGCTCTATATAATTTTAACGTTTTTGAAAACAGTCTTCTTTTTCCAAAGCCTGATATTTTTGGTACTTCGAAATATATGAATCGAATTTTTGACCAGTAATTTATGAGTGGAATGAAATGGTATTGAAGGTACCTTGAAAACGTTAGTCTACTATACTCTTTCTCATTTAGATTAACTACTTAAAAAGTTATGCTTATGACCTATAAAATACTTGTCCATAATTAAATTATTATGATTCAATTACTCTAAAAATATTTTGCTTTAGAATGAGATGTATAAAAATGCATATTTCCATTAATTTGGCGAGTTGAAAATTAATATTGAAATATTAAAACATATATTGATACATATTGATAAATAAATCAGTCTGTAGTCAAAATATTACAATACTTATTTGTAACTCCAGTCATTGTCCAATAGTAATAAATAATATTAATTATATACGAATAAGTGCAATCTTAATACATTTTATACTCTATTCAATGAATTGTTGGCGGAAATCGAACAATTAAAATATAATATGTAGGTAGTAGGTACAATTATGTTAAAAAGCCTCAGTTATATTTAATATGAAAATATGCTTTCGTTATGTTCATAATATTAGGAAAATGGGATTATGTAACGGATTTAATACTAACGTCGGCACCGATGCATTTCGCGCGATATTAGCAGCGATGATAATTTATTTCGAATGCGAACTTCAAATGTTACGCCGTGCGAGTTTTTAATTTTATTTATTCGATTTCGGGTTTGACTACACCGCGTCGGTTTCTCTGTACTACCGGCGCGGCGTTTTATTATTATTCCCGTCGTGGTCGACGATAGCCGCTTTCTGCAAAATACCTGAATGTCTGACTGTTTGTCATCGAATCGTAACTAATCGCGGTAACGCTCTGTTGTTTCACGTGCCACCTCTGCTTTCGTTTCTTTCACATCTCTTCAGTAAGTTAATAAGTTTAACTTAATTATTGTTATCAAACGAAAAACTAATTGCCGGTTACTCGTAAAAATAAATAAAATATACTTAAGTGCCGCTGGAACGTTTATTTTGAAAATTTTTATAGAAACGATAGGCCTACGGTATGGATCTACCCAAGTAAGTACACTATTACTCGTATCTATGTTTTTCCTACATTAGACAATTAAATAACATAAAAATACCTTATGGGAACAATTGAGCCCTTGAAGATGACCTTATTTTTTATTTTATCATAAAAATAAATTTGATAAATATTTTAATAAATGAAGTTTTATTTCTGAGATTAAACAATAGTGTAATAGTAGTGCTTAATAGTGTAATATTCAATTTAAACATACAAAAATAAGATCAAATTTTAAAAACATACCTAGTAAGTCTCAAGATTAAATTATGCATTCAACTATTATTTTATACCTGTTAAATTGAAAACATCTCAATGAATTTTAAACAATTTCTTGAGATAATATTAAAATTTTGAATAATCTTAATTATAAATTTTACACTAAAACTCCAGAAAAAATATAAATATGTATGCTTTTAAACTAATAAAATTACTAAAAAAAGGGGGAAAGTATGTAACCGCTCTGCTTGTACAGTAGAAGTAGTGTATTTTGTTGAATTGGTATTTGGATTGGAAAACTTCAAACACGCATGAAAAATTATTGTGACTTTTTATTTTTCATGGTTATAAAAACTTCTGAAGAATCATATTAGATTTTCAAATCTTAAATATATAAAAAAAAAACAACAAAATAATTTACAAATTTTCGATATTTTGGTGAGTTTTATCAAAATTCTAATTTTAAATACTAAGGCTAGGAACACTGCTATATTATTAATGTAACTATGTTATATTATTTATGATTAATGTCAGGTTTAACATTGAACCAACGTCTACTACAGTACTACAGTACTACACCTACATGTTATTATAATTTATTTGGTGAATTCAATTTTTACCATTTTAAAATTCAAGTCTATACTTATAAATTTTTTATGTACGTCGAATTTACAACTGTTTCATACTTGTTACATGTGTTTTTATAATTTGCATTTTCTACATGACATTGTAACTAAACTGACTGTATTATTGTATCCATAGACGTAATATAATAATTGTTCGAACAGAAACGTCATGAATATTAAATTTATTTCTTACTAAAAATAAAATTACTTGTAATTTTTCGTTATTTGGTGCAGGTATACATAAACATCTAAGAGAAATCAAATTTCTTTAAAATAATTTTTAAATTGATAAAACTATTTTAAGGTTATTTCATTTATTACCATATGTGGTTTACTAAAGTCCCTTTTGCCTTTTTTACTTAATAATTCAAAAAAACTTGTATAATGTATATATATACTATTATATTTTATTAATTATGTTATGTATTAAACTGTACTTTTATTAATATAAAATAATTAATTACCTATTTATTTAATTATTCCCGTATAAAGTACTTCTATATAATATATATATTTAAGTAATGTTAGTACCTATGTGATTTGCTTTCTATTTTCATTTCAGTTACAATAGTATTATAACTCCCAATTAAAAATTTCCAATTGGCATACCTTTATACTGAGTGATTCTTTTATCAAGCAACACTCATTATTTCAAAATGTATTAACGTTTTTGAAAATATTTGTTTACATAATATCTAGTGTACCTAAATAGAAATAATAATTTTTATCGTTATAATTTTATAAGTATTTTACTTTTTTGAATGATAGCATACATAGATATTTAAAATATTTTTTGAAGCAAAATATTTTTTGGATTATTTCGATGTATAAAAATCGAAATTCGGACGAGTAGTTTATGAGTTAGGTTAAATAATAATAATTGTTATGTTATATATTATTTGTTATCCAAAATATATGTAGAATATAGATGAAAAATTCAAATGTAGGTAGGTACATATTAATATATGTACAATATATAATATAATTATATACAATAATAATAATAATAATAATATAACCTGTATAATATATTGTAATAACAACATATAATATATGACTATTGTTGTTATTTATTTAATGAACCAATTATTTTAGTATGTATTATATATTTTTAATTAATAGAGAGTACATAATAGCGGTTAGAATAACTTAGCCAAAAATAAACCTATGATTTAAAATAGTGTCATTTTATATACTCTATTCAATCAATTAACACATCTTTTTTAATTAGTTATTTTTGATCTCTAATGAGATATAAAAAAATTGAGTGTACCTAAACTATTTATATTTTTCGTCCTTACAATTAACATCAAATTTATATATAGATATTATATAATATATTTATTCATTTATATTTATATATATTTATATTTTTGTTATTCACTTTTGAGTCAATATCACCATATCGTAGAACAGTGTGAATATGTTCTTTGTATAAATAAGTAATAGCTTAAAATTAATCTACATATTTTTAAAACGATACTGCGTGTAGTAAAATTCATAATATCATATACGTAAAAATCGACGTAAAATCCCCACTAATAATGTTTTTGTATTGCAATAAAATAATTAACATCGTTATTCATCGTTAAAATTTGTTCCAAATTTAAACTTAAAATATCTTAAAAAAATAATTTTAATTATATATTAATTAACTCTTTCGGTTTCAATGTGAACGACTTATGGGCAATCTTGTATTCAATTTTAAATTTTATGTATAAATAATATTTAAAATTGTATTAACTTTTAACTACAAAATACTTGTATATTATAAATTTTCATAATTTTGTCAAAATAATGAAAAAAAGTTTTGCCTATGTATTATTAATATATTTTTATACAGATAATAGAACAACTTATATAAACTTAAAAAGGTCGTAGAAGTCAATGTTGCTTTTTTATAAAATTAATTTTTGTTATTGGTAGAAAAACTAATGAGGATCCTAGTATTAAATTTGAAATTTTAAACATAAAAGGAATTTCTAATTTTATAAATTTCTGACTTCAATCGATTTAGTAAAAAATATAACTTTAAACGTACTGAGTATAACTAAAATATACTCAAGCAAGTAGTATACTAGTATATATTATATATATATATGTGTGTGTGTTTAATATGTGCCTTTAGCTAGTTTTCTTAAAACCCCTTTATCTTAAAGCCCATCTCGACTAGAACCAAAATTATTTGCCATAGTAGTTGCAAATTATACATTTAAAATAATTAATTAAATTTATGTTCGTGTATAAAATGCGGATTTTAAACTAGATTAAATTAGAAGAGGTTAGACCATGATCGTTTGGCTTAAACCGGTCATTACTTTCTCTTAAGTTGACATATTGGGTATCGTGTGTCATGGTATTCAACACTAAAATGGAGTATGCTCATATTGAGATTGTTGAGAACCTACACGGTTACTTGTATCTAGGGCTAGGAGGATTTAAATGCAATAATAAATTGTAAAATAAACAAAAAAAAAATTTCAAATAGGCTAGGTTTAAATTTACTATTTTTTTTGTATAAATTGTTTATAATTATGTACGTATTTAATAAAATATGCAAAAAAAAGTAGGTCAGCGCATTTCGAATGTTCGTCTATCGTCCCTTCGGTCTTCGGACAAGATAGTGTAATTTTACTGTAGGTATTCGATTTAAATGCAATACGATTGCATTCGATAAAAAAACGATTCTGAGCTGACGAGGGGATCTTTTTTATTTAATTTTATTCGTTTCTATGGTGATAAACAAAGCCGTCATTATTTTATACTCCACATAATCGTGTAGTTGTACATTTTTTCTCCTTTAACCGCTTTTATTTCGAGTATCATTTCGAAAATCGAATAATCACCTCTCTAAAGTACCAGCTTAAGATGACGTTATACCCGCGTGTGTTGTTTCTGTCTTATATACGTGTAACATAGTTAAAAACTGTTTTGTGCGGAACAACTTTACTCCCTCGATATTTCAATCAAAACAACCAAAATTAAAAATCCCATTGGGAAGAATTTTACCTGTGTCGTAGCGTTTTAATTTTTTTGATAACATGAATACAGTTTAAGTTATCGGCTTGAGAACTTAAGGTTTTTTTTATTTAATTATTAAAAATTATTGGTTAACACTATCAAAAAAATTAAAACACTACAACACTGGTATAGTTATTCTCAATGCGATTTAAAATTTTGGTAATTTTGATTTAAATATCGAGGGAGTAAAGGTGTCCCGCGCAAAACAGTTTTTAACTATGTTACGCGTGTATAAGACGGAGACAACACATGCGGGTATAGTGTTCTCTTAAGAACATTACCTTTCAGAAAATATGCTACACTTGTACTTTTGAGCAAATTTAGGGGGAAAAAAGTGTTTAAAGAATAAAAAAAAAAAACATCATTGTAAAACCAAAATAGACTTATTAATTGAAAATAAATAAATCGTGAACATATAGTTCATAAATTTTTAGCATAAATGAATTACAGAAAAAAAGTTTAGTAAAAAATATAGTAGGTGATCTTAATCAAGTGCTTGTGAAAACGTCAAGGAACCTGTTACGCGGTAATAATTATAACGTTATCTTTATCTGGTTAGGTGATATCAGTGATAGATAAATACCAAGTGGAAGAATATGAGAAGATTTTAATGTAAATAATGTTAGACAAGAGACTTATTATTCAGTTATTAATTATACCGTGAATGCCGCGATTATAAAGAATGAGAGTAAAATGAAACATCTGTATATTATGTAATATATACTATATTATGTATGTTTATATTATTATAATAGTAAAATATAAACACTGTAATGGTATTTCACAATAAAAGAGAATAGTAAATGGCTCACTTTAATCAATATATTTTCGGCGTGTTCTGGAATAATAAGAAGTGCAAAAATGAAATTGAGTATCTACCTATTTGATGTATGATATTTCTGGAAATAATATACTCTTTTTAAAATTACTATTTTGAGAATTTTGGCCAACGGTAAAATACTAATATGTCAATATAAGAGGAAGGAATATTAGGAGTTAGCCTCCGGAGGCTTGTTATGTTTGGCAACTAAAATTACTGTTGATAATTTTCCTGGCGAAGGAAAAAATAGCTTACTTAACCACTATTAATAAGCAGCTACTACATCAGGGATGGCCAACCTTTCTTTACCTGCGTGTCAAACAAAACATTTTGTTGCGATTTTATTGTCCTCGCGTGTCAACTAATTTTAAGACCCTATTTTTAAACTTTAAAAATTTAATCAAAATTTAAAATTCGACGAATGTTGATAGTTGTGTGTGTCACTAAAAGAGCGTGCTCGTGCCATAAGTTCGCCATCTCTGTACTATATGGTTTTTGAGCACTATTAAATATTGTATAAAAAACAATTGCTCTTTTCGGTAGATAATAATATATTAATGTCATAACCAGGAGAGACTTATAAATGTTTTCCATTAGAGCGCTGTAGATGGTTTTACTATTTTGTGTAGGCATTTAAATACATTAAATTATCAAATCGTGCTCTTCTATAATATTTATATTTAACTTAAAGTAACAAAAATAAGAATAAGGTTGTAATTAGGGATAAAGAAATATTCTATGTGCTTGATACGTTATACTATAGCTGACATCGGTTTCCAAACTTTTTAGCCGGAGCTGGTACTCTATTTTAGACTGAATTCAATCGCGATGCTTTGCTGTGGTAAATACAACTAAGAGTATAAATATAAAATGATCACTAGTTTTTATTGATAAACAAATTAAAGTTTGTTCTGAACTAGTCGTCCACGTTGGTAGATATTAATAATGATTAAATAAAAAGTCCGGACACAATTTGTATTTTTAATAGTTAAATATTTAGTCCATTAAGAGGTCAAGAGGATGCTACTAGTGTAACTTAATAGTACATCAAATCTATCTATTATCAAATTTAAAAATAAGAATATTATTTAGTATACCTCACAGGTTTTTATTTGTATTTTAATTTTAAGGCAAGTCATGAATATTTTAAAATACTAAATTATTGTGCATTATAAAATGCTCATATCTAGCTAAAATATTAGAAAATCGAATTGTCGAAACAGATAGGTAATGTTTTTACTTTTAATTTTAATAATATGTTAATTTAATTCATTATTGAAGCTAAGAATATACAATTAGTTCTACTAAACTGAAATTTGCTATGTTGCAGTATGTTTGTAAAACGGTGACAACACATTCGAGGGTAACGTCCTTATTAGTCTTAATAGTGTGTAAAATGAACATTGCTTTAATTAATAATATATACTCGTAGAATGTAGATGGACTTATTATTTTTGTAAAATTAAAATTAAAATGAACAAAATGGAATAAATTGTAAGTAATATGTATAGGTTATAAAAAAGAAAAAAGTCTTGGAATGAGCTCACAGTGCACAGTAAAAAAACCAATTCCCACGTTTTATCAATGAACCAATTACTGATATAGATGTTTTAATTAAAATATTATTATCTATCAATTAATGATTAGTTTAAATTTTAATTAGTTGTAAAATGATTTAGGTAGATTCATAGGTTATGTATAATTAAATGTTTTTTTTTTGTTGTTTTTTTAATACAGTAAAAAACAATATTATACTAGGAAAACTGGTCCCTTTAATCAATAATTGATGGATAAATCGTTTTAAACTATAATTTTGTTATAGTTTAATTACATTTGTATATTTTATGTTTGAATTGTTAATTTTTAATGACCATTCATAAATTAAACGTTTGTCTAAACCCGATGCGTGATAACTGATAATATATTATGTTACTACAATAAAACAATTATCTTATTCTATTTTATGTACATGTATATATTTTGTATCATATTATAATAGTATTTTATTATATTATTTAATAGTCAACGGCCATTGTTATTATATAATATTATTTTTATTAAAAATCAATGAGATTTAATTTATAATATATGCGTCACTTTAAAGTAAACACCGATAAACGTAATGATTGATATGACACAGTAGACATTATAAATTACGGGGTATAACAGTTTCTAAAAACTAATAAATAATGTAAAACGGTACTAAAATATACGCTGCAGCTCGAGCGATTGCGGTCTTGTAAGTCGTACATTATGATACGATTAAGACGTATGCACCTGCATAAAATATCATGCATTATGCACATTGCACACCATACTCCTACATAATTATATTAATTAAATTTGTATAATACGGCTGCACTTTACAGCAGTGTTATTTAGTATTCGAACACTATTTTTATACTGGCCACTTATGATTTAACCCATTTATTTCTAAATTTACTCAAAAAAAAAAAAAAAATTATATGTATAATATTTACTTTGTGACGAATTCGGGTTAAACATTTAAAAATAATAAAATTTTTTTTTTACATTTGAAAGTATTTTTAAAAACCAGTGTTTTTAGCGATATACTGGTTTCCAAGTGATGGGATTCAGTCGAACTCGTTATAACCATCGGTGTACCACCAAATAATATTAGCATATTATTATAATGGTCGGTCGAATGATCGAATAGTTATTTTTTATTTTAATATTCGTATGGTTTTATCTGCTGTTCGCAATGTTTATAATATTATTTATCATCATTACTTTCACCGATTTCGGGTTAATCGTTTTGTAGGACGACAGTAGACGACGGGTATACTGCAACGTCGACAACGATTAAAATACTGTCTTAAAATCATATTCATCTGCATCACGAAGGCTGATTAATCTAGCCTTCATGCGTCGATCATTGTAGCTGTAACGGAGCGTCTGACATAATGATATACACATTATACCGTTTTTATTGACCGTCAAAACTACAGCGGCTATAGTCGCGATGTTGTCATCGTATCGTGCGGACGTTATATATTTGAACGCAATACCTTAAACCATTTTGTTATAATAAACAATTTACAATGCATAATTTGATCGTCTACCGAGTAATATAATTCTAATTGTTTTGACTTAGTGAATAATATTATACGCGTGTTTGTGTTTGTGTTTTTTTTTGTTGTCAATGATAATATCACAATAGTTCTCGAAGAAGAACGGCGCAAATAATCTGTTATTTTTTTACTATGAGGTAACAAATGGCCCG
This sequence comes from Aphis gossypii, assembly GCF_020184175.1. Lineage (NCBI taxonomy): Eukaryota > Metazoa > Arthropoda > Insecta > Hemiptera > Aphididae > Aphis > Aphis gossypii. Next base: position 79,681,137 of record NC_065530.1, read on the forward strand.
AATGGGTATTACATTTTGCCGATTTCTTCTTCCTGTATAATATTATTACGAATGCATAATAGTTTACGGTCTTTACGACTGAATTTTAAGATTTTAAATTGAAATTAGTCTGTACACTCTAAATATTTGGTAAAATATAAATAAAGTTTCATAAACGAAATAGTTTTTTTGATAAATCGTTAAACCAACAATGTTTAAAAATGTTTTCGTCTCACTTATTTGTATATTTTTAACTAACCTAAAACCTGTGCGTTTATTTCACATGTCATAATATAGTATATACTGTTTCGTGATGATATATGTCTTAATAGCAAATTAAAGCATACAATCAGTAAATAAGTGATAACTCTATTTTTTAGTAAGTGTGTATATAGATAGAATATAGACATAAGTATACACTAATATCACTAACTGATTACTGCAATGTTTTATCGAATTTCATAATTTTTAATATTTAACGTTATCCCAATTACGACGACGTTTAAATTGTTATATCTGAAAATGTTATACATATACTTAATATATTGGCGTGATAACCGAAAATAGGATAACTCCATCAACACGATTATTGATAAACAGCAAATAACGTTTTAAATAGTAAATCACGCCAAAAATAGCGTTCATTCAAAAATTGATCAAAAACTTGTGCTGATATATCTAATTTTACATTTAGAATTGGTTAAACACTTTTTATTTCAACTTTTGAGTTTTTTAAGGAGAAAATGGATTTCATAAAATTATATATTATAAGGATGAGACATTATTAATATTCTTAACAATATCAGTTTAGTAAATTACAAAAGAATACATCAAAATATAATCATTATTTTTAATTTATATAATGTGACTAAAGTTTATTATACGTCAATACCCTTTTTTCCAACGTATGAACATAAGCGAAAAAACGGTAACTCCATTATTTTTCATGTGATACATCGAGTTTTTGCTTAGTATTTGTTTTTTGAGTGTTTTCGCTTACAAAACCTCAAATCTGTTGGATTTACCACATATTTTCTTATTTAAAATTTCATTTTAAGATGGGGTTTAATTGGAAATACGCTATTTTTACATAAAAAATCGGTGTAAAAAATCACTAATTTTACCTATAGAAACGAAAATATAATTTTGACTAAAAATGGAGTTTTCCTGTTTTCGCTTAGCACGGCAATATAGTACCCATTAAAAAGTATTATTCTCAGGATTTAAAAAGACTTGTTTTAATAAAGAGTATAACATTATATTAGGTGATAAGTGTAATGTGTAGAACAGTAAATCTTTATGCATTACCTATAATATCGGTTTTGTTTTTTGTTCGTGCTAATTAATCTAGGTAATTGATTTGTGTAAAACACATTTACTTGTTAACAGTAATATTTCTTTATCGTAAGTCCTTACAATATGTTCCAAGTTAAGAAATTAATGAGTGGTGATTTTAAATCGTCGTTCAACACGTGCAACAAATAATAAATAGATACACGTTTTCATCCAACATTTACCGATTGATTTGTAGTAAAGCGACTTTAAGGGACAAGAATTCTGGAAACAAGTTTGGATTTATCGTCAAGTCTATTCGAGATCAACTTCTCCCCGATTTTATTTTATTCTTCTATAAATGTCCGCAAACAATAGTCTAAAAACCGTGTGGCTGCTAAAGTAGAAATTGTAATTTGTAGTGTATAATATATACACTGAAATATATATACTTCAATTTCTCAAAAAGACGTCTCTATCAAAAAACGCGGAAAATTCGATATCGAGCAGACTTAACGATATTTTATTCAAATCTATTTTCAGAAATTATCATTGCTTCACTAGATCAATCGACACGATTGAACGAAAACGCGCGCCTAATAATCTCCCGTGTTGCGCAGTGTAACGTAATATATAATATTTTATAGGTGCCTATTCCCGACAAACAAAGGTGGAAAATCACCGTTTCCAATCCCCTCGACGTATACGTAACATAGCCGTAGACTGCGTGTCGTGTAAATATCAAATAAATCTCATATATACCTTATTTATACCGACTAATAAAAGGAAACGCGTTTATAATTTCGATACCGTAATATTATAGAAAAAAAACAGTAAGCAGTTCGCGCGTGCCTGCAGTTCATTGAACCATATATTTATTATTATACCTATACCTGCAGCAGCAGCACTCGTAACGTACACACGACCAACACACGTAATCGCGCGGTGGCAATGTTTTCAAACACTACTTTTAGAATTTCATTGCCCGTCGTCGACGACGATAGCGGTCGCATTCGTGACGGCGTGTCGTCGTCGTGTAGTCGCACTGGCAAAGGTCCAACGCTTATTTTTGTGTATTTTCCACTGCCGGTTATCGTTGTTTACCTTTTTTCTCTTTTTTCTCCGCAAGATCCGACGAGATGGTGGAAGCGCTGTCAACTGGTTTTCAAAATCTCTACAACAAGTACACCAGATCGGAAAACGGGCCGCAGGATGACGGAAGGTGTGAAATATACATAGTGCCGCCGAACAAAAAATCAGCCAACACAGTGGTGTTGGTGGACAATAACACGTCGCAAGGTTTCCAGCGGTACCGTCCGAAAGCCCGCAAATCGTTCGAGTTCGACGTCAAACAGCTGTGCATATCCAAACATTTGAAATGGCAAATCATGAGACAGAGCAGATTGCGTACATCCACGGGACAATGTTGTCCGATTTGCATACCCGTGAGTATTGGGTGTTCTTTTACTTTCATACAAAAAAGCTTTGAGACAAATATGTCTACAAAAATCTTATCACAGAGGCGCCCCTCTTACTGCCCCCTCCAAATTAGGATCTCATGCATTAAAAAATATTATCAATATTTATAAGGACATGAAACCAGTTGTGCCTAAACCAAAATTTATATTTTGGGATTCATTGATACTAATATTGTTCCCCCTATAGTTTTTGGTGTACAAATTCTACTTTGATAATTTATATTGTTTTTATTTATTTTGAATAAAAATTAACAGCGAATATTATTTAGCACAACTGTTCGACCGACCTTCACATACTTTGAGCGCAATTGATATAGATATTATATAAAGGTCATTTTAAACATAATTAGTAAACTCCCGTGTCTATTTACTTAAAAAAGTTATTAAACATAAAAAAGACTCATATCATACGAGTTAGTATCACACTATTATCTTAACTAGATAATGAGGGTACCTATTTAAAACTCTTATTCTTATTATTTTTTAACGCAGTAGATACATGGTATCACTGCCGTCTGTCTCATATATTAAGACAGATCATTCTCACACTTCGATATATCAATAAAAATGTCAGTTCAGAAATCCGAACTATATTTCAAGCATGGAAGCGTCTTCTTTCTTTTCTTCAAAAAATTGGATATCTCTTGACATAACATAAGACCCTGACGCAATAAATAAAATGCAATTCAATCATTAAATTACCATTTATAGATATAAAATGTGTAGATTTAAGGAAATTGCTAAAAATGTAAAATATTCAAATTAATTTTCATTTTGGAGTGGGTCGTATGGAATATACCTAAAGTCACGTAGGTCTCCGGTTGCCGACCTTTGATCTATGCCGTTTATATTGTATGTTCAGAATATTGCGAATGGTAATGAAAGAGTCGTGTCGAATTTAAGAAACTTATTGGATATATACAACATCAAAACCGTAAAAAAGTCAATGTTCGGTTGTTTCGTCGACGATCTAAAGTTTTTCTACCAGCTCAAAAGCCAAGAGTACAAATACATATATGATGAAGTAGGTACACATGACATAGCACAGTACGTATGTGGTATGTATATGTGCGTGGTAATTAATTTATTGAATTATAACTCGTAAAGGTTTTGGAAGACGAAGTTGTAGTAAAAGCAATTAGTACAGTCGCACGTAATGCGTGTGCTGATGATTTGGCCGACGGCGATAGCCGTTTTGACGAAGAGATTAAAACACAGCAAGCAAACACGAGGTGCATACTAACGATCATAAGCGCAAATGCGAAAAACTGGGTTTACAAGTAAATTCGATTGTTTTCTTTTCTACAGCGATGCATGTACATAATTAATGATTATTGATTGTGTTTTGTAGGGTAATCGGTTGGTTCACGTACCGTATGGTCTCTTTGTTGGCCACCAGTCTCGTGGTCCAGCCAGCTCAAATTGAAAGAGTTAGAGAAGCAGAACAGAGTGGCTTACCCGTTATTTATTTACCGTTGCATAAGAGTCACATGGACTATATACTTTTGGGATTAGTGTTGACAATGAATAACATCAAACCACCTTTGGTAGCGGCTGGAGAGAACCTCAGGGTTTTCTTCATTAGGTACGTAATATTTTTTGATAATTATTCCTAAAAAAAAAAAAATATTATAATTATGAAATGTTAATTGAATTTATTTTTATTCCAGCAAACTGTTGAGTTTCTTGGGGGCATTTTACATCAAGAGACACGTAGATACAAAAAAAGATCAACTGTATTGGTCAGTTTTGAGTAGTTATATTAAAAACAGTATGAAAAATGGACACCATATAGAATTCTTTTTAGAAGGTGCCAGAACTAGAAGTGGAAAATGTTGTGTACCTAAAGGTGTGCTAATTAAATATAAAAATTTTAAAAATGTATAGGTATTGCATAATAAGTCATGTTTAATTATTTGATTTTTAAAAATAGCTGGCTTATTGAGTATCATTGTGGATGCTTACCGTGAAAAAGTTATTGAAGATGCTTGGATTATTCCTGTTTCTATGAATTACGACCGAATATTGGAAGGGAATTTTGTCAGAGAACAACTTGGCCAACCAAAAAAGAAAGAGACTTTTTTTGTTGCTATATGGACATTTATTAAAGCTATTTGTTCACACTATGGAATAATGAGGGTGGATTTTAACAGGCCATATAGATTGCGAGTATGTTAAATATATTTCAATTAGATGTATTTTATTATTAATTTTAATTATTAATTAAAAATCAATTATAACTAAAATAGTTTTAAAACAATAAATGCACATTGAACTTGAGGTTAATGATTAAAAATAACTATATTTTTAATTGAATAATATAAACTTACAAGAACAATTTTACATGACAAAAATTATTTTTTGAATACAAGTTATACTGTAACTTAAATTTATTTTACTGTGTTTTTAAAACTATAAACCAATAAAAATAAACAATACAATATTTATAAAATTATTAACAGTAGTCAGTATATTTTATATTTTTGTTCAATATTAGATATCTAGATATCACCAAATATCTTTTGAAACAAACTTAGTCCCTTGGATTTAATTATAAGTGATTTTTAAATAGTATATTAGACTTTTATTTATAGTTGTTTATTTTTGATTTTACTTTATAACATATTGGTTTTATATCATATTTTAGGATTTGTATGAATCAATTGATAAATTGACACAATTAGAAAATGAATCCTTAAGTAAGAATGGTATGGAAGTGATGTCTCCAACTATTTGTTATAAAAATACAGTAGACAGAATGGCAAAACATATAGTTTATGGTAATATTATTTGTTCAAATTGAAAACTATTGATAACAATTAGACTACATTTAAAAATCTAATTTATATTTTATTACATTAATGATTATTGTTGTTATATCTTATATATATATTTGTGAATGTACTTATGAATTAACAATATTATTGAGCAAGTTAATTATTTTGATTAGACCTTTATGTTGGTATCTGAGTTTATGTTATTCTTTAATCTTAATTATATTAAGTTAAAATTTAACTTAGAAAAAATACTATCAAAATCTGTTCATAATATTTTTTTGTTTAAACAATTTTAATATAAACAGTATTGCTATTAATTATTATTTTATCTTTTATTCTGATAAAATACTTGCAGAAAAATAAATCATGTAAATATAATATTTATTATAATTTGTAACTTACAATTAATACATAGGTATACATTCATAGTTATATAAAATTTAAATTATAATTAAAATAAATGAAAAGTAATTTTTTTTTCATATTAAAGAAATGTAGTGTTTTATAGATTGTTGGAAATCAACTCCTATAATGTCAACACATGCGGTATGCTTTTTACTTTTGAATAAGTATAGAAATGGTACTACTATAGAACAATTAGCTAAAGATTTATCGATCTTGCGTGATAAATTGAGTCAAGGTGATAGAGATGTCGGTTTCAGTGGAAAGTCAATAGAAGTTATCAAACATGCAGTAAGTGTTAGATGAAGACTATGTAACTAAATATTCTATAAGTTTTTTATTTTTTCAGCTTGATCTCTTAGGGCCAAAATTAGTTGTATATGAAAACACTGATAATGGCCATTTTGTTAAACCAATTCTTGATGTATCAGCCTTAATAGAACTGTCATATTATGCAAATAATCTTATTTCCCATTTTATGCATAAATCAATTGTGGGTTAGTATTAAATATGATATATTTATTTGTCAAATATTTTGAGATTGGTGTTTTATATTTATCTATCATTTTTATTGAAGATTAATCGTAATTAATTTTTTTTTTTACAGCTCTTACAATATTTAAATTAGTCAGCCAGGAGTTTTGGAATACAAGTATAACAGAAAAAAAAATCTCAAGGAAAGAATTGGTTGAAGATGTGTTATTTCTTTTCAACTTATTACAATTTGATTTTGTTTTTATTAAATCTTGTGATAGTCTAGATAATATTGTGGAAAGAGTGATTAGAAGTTTCGAGGAAGAAGATATTATTTTGATAGATATGGTATTTCAGAAATAGATTATTGTTTCTATTTTGTCAATTGTAGTTAAATGTTATGTATTATATTATAAAAGCATTTATTTTATTTTATAGATGCTTGAAGAAGAGAGACGTAGCCATAATATGGCAAAACAGTTAGATTATGATTCTGATTCTGATGATGATTATCAACAGTCACATGTTGAAGTTGATATTCATTATCGTGTAAGTTTTTTTTATTGACTATTTATATAAATTACATCATTTTTCTTATCATAATCCTTATAATATTAATTGGTTTTTTTTGGTATGTAAAATTGTTTTTATTTTTAGGTTAATACTAATGTAAGCAGTTTGAATAAGTTAAAGTTTTATCGGTCAGTTATGATGCCATACTTAGAATGCATGGCTGAAAGTGCTGGAAGTTTTCTTGCTTTGTCAGAAAGTTCAGTGACAGAACGTCAACATATACAAACAATTTTAAACCAAATGCATGAGAATTTAGAAGAAGGAATTTTATCTTATGGTAATTTTTTTTTTTTGTTAAATTTATATTAAATCATTGTTTTGCATAAATAGGCATACCCTCTTGTTTCCTGTTAAATAATTAATTTCTATTAAAAAATGTTTGCAGGTGAAAGTATATCTGTCGATACCATAAAACATTCATTTTTGGCATTTGAAAAATTTAATTGTTTACAAATCACAACAAAAGATAATATTAAGACATTGTGTGTTAATAACCAGTCAAGTGAGTCAAATGAAGGGATGAAGGTTATGTCAGAATATATTGAGGAATTTGTTAAGCAAATAAATTAAAGTTGTATAAAGTAATTTGTGTTTGATAGTATTATCATAATTTAAGACTAAATTGTACACTGTACAGTTATTTAATTATGATTGGATTAACTGGTTTTATTGTAAAATGTTATTTATTTACAATATTTAAAGACATAAACTATATTATTACAAATCATTTTCAAAGACATGCTCAAATTATTGTATTTAAAATAATTGTTTGTCTTAATTTTTTTTTTTTTTTTGTTTTATCTTTAAATGTTAAGTTTTAGATTATATCTGTATCTATGTTAATAGGTATATTTTATGTTTAACATTGTTAAATTGAGATATTTTATATTGTAAATTCTGTAATTGTATTTAATATTGTATAAAAAACTAAACCTTTAAGACAAATCAATGTCCATATTTATGAGACATAATCCTTGTATTAGTTATAAAAGACCAAGACTTTTTTTTCAAATTTATTTTATTTAAGTTGTATGATTATTTAAAAATAAATTACTTATTTTTAATGGTAATATACCAAATAATATGAGCAATTTAAAATGTTTTCTTTTTGCTATAACACAAAATTTGTTCTGGATGGTTTTCATTTGTGTGTATTTATATAGTGCTAAGTTGTATTTGTACACAATTGACCAAGATAAAATATATACCTTTAATGAGTAATGTTTTTATATATTATATTTTTATTTAGGTAGATACAATGAGCGAAACAAAATTGTGCACTTTTTACCTTTTATTTGCAAAAAACCACACAAATGCACAAAAAAAAAAAAAAATTATATTTTAATATTGTCGGTTTTATAAAAATTTACAATATTGTTTTATAAATTATAATGCCCATAATTATTTACTTACCCTACCAATACTTAATATATAATAATTAATATTGTTTACTCATTATGTATTATTAGATACTTATAATCGCATTTTTCATACATTTTATAGTACATAACTGAAGTACTGAACTGTTTATAATACTTGCCATGCAATTGGTATGAATACAATGAACCTCAATGTGGTAGATATATAATGCTTATAATATTTTATTTATTATTTACTATATTATTTAGTCGAATTTTTTAAATCTTAATCATTTAAGCAAGCTAAATAAAATATTATTTGTGTGCATCTTTAGTGTATATTTTGTAGGCATAAAGGTAAGAAGTGCATAATTATATTGTACCTCGAAGAACAAGATTTAAGAACGAAAGTAGCAATTATTTTGGTATGGCTGAGTTAATACTTAATCTATGCAAGTTATACTATCATTTAATTCTAATTATTAATTACTAGGGCTTGGATTTTAAAAAATATACTTCTTTTTTTATACATGAGATAAAAATATAATTTTTATATACAAATTCGTTTCACGTCATTCTGATTCCAAATAAACCAATTTATTTTTGCTTTTTTCAGTTATTTTAACTGTGGATTTTTTATATTTATTATGCTCCTATAGTAATAATAAAAAAAAATTGAATTAATAAGAAACGTAAAAACGTAAAATGTTTTATAGGTATCTGATAATTATTATTTTCGTTATTGGCTTATTTATTAAATGTATTTGCCGTGTAGATTATCGATCTACATATTATAGTAAGCTGTACCTATACAGTTAGTATGCTTACAACATCGATATCGACCATTTCAAAATTTTAGATTTAGTGTTGTACTTAATTTGAAACCTCTTGTACGAAGTATGCACCGATCAATTCAGAGGGTGTTGAGAGTCGTTTTCTATGTATTAAAATATTATGTCAGACAATATAAAGTCAGTTTGACAGTTTCACTACTGTAAATCTAGTGAAATACATGGTAATTTATTATTTTTTAAATTTAAATTAGTTTTTCAAAATTTTTTATTCATTTTTATAACTAGTTTGTGTTAATTTTTAGTCATGTTATTTTTTTAAAATAAATAGATTTCTTTTGTGCTTTTTTAAAACAATTGTGTGCTTTTTTATTTGCTTATTATGCTTTAAAATCTGAGCCCTATTACCTAATAATTTAATGGCTATAAAATAATTTCAGTGTAATTTAAGTGGTAGTGAACCGAGTGCCCTGCCTGCACTCACCAACCAACTATCAACAGACTTCAAAATTAATATTTAGCAAAATAAACAAGACTACAACATTTTAATGAGAATGACGTTGAATTGACATCGTGAGAACGAAGTCGATAGCAAACCTCGATAAGCGATCGCCGACTTCTTGGGGGCCCAACACGAGTATTAATTGAATAGAAAAATTGTATGTTAAAAAAAAACCATACGCGACCACTACTCAATTTCGGCACTAGATGTCGCTGCCATTATTGTATTTCATTAAATTTTACTATTTCCGACTTTCGGTTTTTCTTTTCATGTTAATCAACAACCAACCACAACAGTATTGTGGGTAAGATGTTCATCTTACTGATATTATATTTATTTAAATTATTGTATTGTTTTGAGAAAAGAGTGCTTGAACCGATTCCATAGAAGAAGTGTGTGTTGGAATGATCATAAATTGAGAAATATTGCCAGCCTAACGAAAACCCAGCTTAAGCAACCATAACTTATAAGTGAACAACGTGAGACCAGGTCTGGGAATCAAATATGTGAGGTCTGCTGAAGAAAGAGATCTATAAACAGTATAAACAAATTTACAAGTAGTAGGGTCAGCTGGTAAGTCATACGTACGGGTCGTCCTCAGAGGTAGATTTGGCGGTTGTGTTATCGTGTGTTACTGTGCATCTTGTATGGTGGACCAATGTCAAATTTATAAATTCACTGGTTCAAAATAACCTCAAACAAATGCTTCGATTTTCAAATTTGAGGGTAGTTTCAGGTAGCGAGTTGGATCTTGTTTGTAATTTAAAGATATTAAAATTAAAAATAACTAATATTTTAATATTTATATAGTTTTCATTTATCTAAATAAAGAATTATGAAATATGTCGATTGCATAATACATTTTAAGTTACCTACTACTGATATTCAGATAGTATTTATTACTATTAGAAGAATATATTAAATATAATATGTTCATAGTTTTTTAAATTATTATTTTATGAAGAAATGACGCTCCTTATTGTTAAGTATTCTAACTCAAGCATTATGATAATTTTAATAACTCAAAAATGAAACGTATTTATTTTTTTTACAAATTAAAATAATTTAATTATAATTATTATTATTTATTATACCTAAGACGATACAATGAAAACGAAAGTATGAAATAATTTCCTTTTCAAAACGTCGTTTAACCATAATATAATATATATTATGAGCCTCCGTACGACGATGACGATAGATAGGTAACGTTTATCTTTGGATTTAATTGGACGACGAAACGGTATGACGACGACAGAAAAGACGTCGGTTTCTGTCGGTCGTCCGGAGTGCTCTCCGATAAGAGCCTTCAGGGCCGTATGCTGTGGCTGTGCAAAGCCGGATTTACAAGATGTCGATTAGCAGAGAATAGAGTTTTTTTTGTTTGATAGACATTCGGATGGATGGAAATAAGGGGAAGTAAACCGAAAGACGGATGTAACTCTGCAGCGACGGCAGCAGTGGTGCGGATTCGGGTAAGTGCGACGGCGGAGGAACGGATGTCCGCGACAACATGCACCGGCGGTCGACGCTGCGGCCGGTTGCAAGCACGTCTCGTGATCGGTCGCAGCGTTTCCTAGCTGGTGCATCCGGTCGCGCGGCATCGGCGGCCGAATGTCCGGACTCGACCGGCGGGGCACCGGGACGAAAACGACACATGGGACAACCTAACCGCACTGGTTCGCCGAGTTTCGTCCCGGCGTCCCGTCGGCCGAGCACGAGCGGCCGGCCGCTATATCCGTCCCAGCCGTTACACCCGAGTTTCCGTCATCGCCCTCCACCGCCTCGTCCTGCAAGTGCACGACATAATAATTCTGCGGTTATATTATACGAACGTCGTCGGTTTACTTTCCTCTTTTTATTTTCCGTCTGGACCTGTCACAATAGTTTTTTTTTTAAGTGTTTTGGTTATTTTATACCTTTATTGTTCTGTTTGCTATAAAAATTACTTTTGTTAGGTATGTTAAAATATAGATGAAAATTTTCGTGTACACCAAAAATTACTTTGTTTTATCATTTATTATTCATATTGCATGCGCCTACCAATATGACGTTATATTATTTGAGTTGAAATGGTTTACACCCGACAAGAAATTTGGATATCACAACTGACACAATAAGGTTCTAGTGCATAATACCGCTTGCTGCTTATCACGGCTGATCGATGTAATGGGTGTGTTAAACTTGAATTCAAGTGGGTTTTTTATATTAAATTATAGAAGTTTTTTCCAAAGTTTATTATATTATATTGTTAGTATTTAACTAGTATAATAATATACGCATAAATGTATATCATATTATATTATTTAATGTAAATACTGTGGAATTATATAATATATATACACTTTACCTATATGACATATGTACTGTAGCTGCAACCGTACCACTAATAGCTGAGAAAGTTTTCACTCAAAACTAAACATGCCATTTTGCACTAGTCATCTTAACATATATAACTTCGTTGATGTGCTATGTCGCCATGACGAACTAGAAGTTCAATTAGAAACATCCATAAAAATATAAAATGCAGAAGTAAAGATGTAAAAATAAAGAAAATGCGTGAAAAAAAAGCGTTCGTTAGAAAACAGATGACAAGTTAAAAGAAATAGAAAAGTTTTTATTTAGTTAAACCATTTCTGTATTAGTTCTTATTAACGATAGCGATTTTATAATTTTTAAAAAGTTAGTGGAGAGATAGAAATCCACAGACAAGAAAGAACAGATAATTGATGCTGTGGAATCGGCAGCAACCGGAGACTGCAACTCGGCCCGCGACGGAATCGCTGTGGTGAGAGTGTGGTCCAGACGTATGGTACTCTCTGCAGATTTTGCCACTGCGCCCGGTGGCTGCCGCCGCGGGTTATATATTAACATACTACATACATGAAAGATATAATAATAATACGATTGACTTATAATATACTAATATAGTTATGTTATTAATAATTAGGGCTCGGATGTTGTTGCACTAAAAATGTTATAAAATTGATTGCATTATTGCTGTGAAAAAAAAAACCCAAAATTAAAAAAAAATATTAACAAATTATTTTATGAAATGGATTAAGTCATATTATTAAGTAATATTATAAAGTTTTATTGGATAGGTTTTAAACGAGTAAATAATAAAAAAGATTCAAATTCAAATTCTCGTCAGTTGTCATTAAAAATCTGGTAAATTGTCCGGTCTTCTTATTTTTTCAGAAATCTACAAATAATTTTATCAAAAATTAAAACTTTTTATTTAAACTATTTTTTGATTTTTTGAAAAAAAAAAGTGAAAACACAAAAAAACACATAAAATTGTATTGAAAATGACGATAATTAACAAAATTGCAATAAAATTAAAAAAGGTCAAAAATTGCAAAAAGTTGCACTTAACATTTTTATATATTAATTGGTACTCATTTGAAACAAATTTATAATCTACTTAGCAACGAATCCGAACAATAGAAAAAAAGTTACAAATGCCACAACATCCGAGCCCTATTAATAATAAATGGTAATAAAATATGCTGGCTAAAATATAATGTTTATTTCTAAATTATTGTTTTTGTCGTTATTATTTCGTTCATAACACTTGAACAATATTCATCAGTTTTTATTTTCATTTAAATAATATTTGTGTTTCTTAAATTTCTGATTTTTTTTTTTTTTTTTATATTAAATACAATATTTCATTACACTGTTTTAACTACATAGAATCATAGACGCACATCGAAAATGAATGTAATTTTAAATTAACGATGGACGACGGTTCTTCAAAACACGGATCCGAAACAGTTATGTGTATTATGTACCTACCTCAATGTTACACAACAGCGTATTAAACGTTTAACAAGATATTGCATGCGAGTTCACGAGATGGTAAGAAATGATTTTTTTGTAAGTTTTGGTCAACACACTGGACTTAAACTTGGTACTTCATCCAGGTAAGACATTTTTATATATTTTGTAAATGTATGTGTAACGTGTAAGTATAGATATATAGGCTTATTAAATTATTTTTACTATTTGTCGTAATTGTAGTGTAGTATAATATAGGTAATAAGTATTTTAATGCTTTAATTAATAAATTTATTGACATAGGATCAACTGTGTTTATGATATAGGTAGATGATATCTCAGTGGACAGTGATTAGAGTATTTCGGTAGTTTATAGTATAGATTAGAAAAAAAATTGTTTGTAGATCATCATCTCCATTTTCCGTAATATTCGTACGACGTACAGTGTATATACCTATAATAATTAATATTATTATTATTTTATTTAATTATCATACCACTCGTACCCTTATGCGCACTACCACTCATAACGTTTTCACCATCTAACACATTAATTATCGCCGGCCGGCAATATACACAATACACATATTACCGACTTATAACAAATAACTTTGTTAATTATTTTGTTAAAAATCAAAAACATTATTTATGCAATTTATGGGTATTTAAAACGTTTACGTATATTACAATGGTGTGAATTTTACTATATGCAATGACATATATGATTTATTTTAAGATAATAAGATTTTATAATATATATTCATACTATGAATGCATTTTTACTATAGGTATATAATATTAATGTACATAAAATATATAATAATACTACGATTGACTAACAATATACTAGTATAGTAATATAATTAATACCTAATAAATGGTAATAAAATATGCTGGCCAAAATATAATGTTTATTATTAATTAAACAAACAAACTGTTTATTTCTAAATTATTGTTTTTATCGTTCATAACACTTTGGAATAATATACATTAGTTTTTATTTTCATTAAAATAATATTTATGCTTCTTCAATTTCTACTTTTTCATATTAAATACAAATCATTACAAATTATTAGCTACATAGAATCATAGATGCACACATCGACAATGTACCTATGAAATTTTAAACGACGCGTCGCGACGGTTCTTCAGAACACGGATCCAAAATGAGTTCACATGATGGTAATTGGTAAGAAATGATTTTTTTGTAGATAAGTCTTGGTCAACACACCGAACACTAGCTGGTACCTCATTCAAGTAAGACAATATATGTATTTTGTAAATATATGTGTAAGTATAAATATATAGACTTATTAAATTATTTTTAATATTTGTTGTATTTGTAATGTAGTATATAATAAGTATTTGAATGCTGAGAATTACTGAGAATGCTTGAGAATTTTGGTAATTTAGTAGATTAGAAACAAATTTTTTGTAGAGCATCAACTCCGTAATATAAGTACAGTGTACACTGTACCTATAACATTATTTTTATTTTATTTTATTGTTATACCACTCGTACCATTATGGATTACCACACATAACGACTTCACAATCTAACACATTAACTATCGTCAGCCGGCAATATACACATAAAACTGACTTTTCATACATAATACACATATTATTGACTTCTAACAGATAACTATGTTAATTATTTTTTTAAAAATCAAAAACATTATTTATGCAATTTATGGGGATTTAAAACGTTTACGTAGGTATATTATAATGGTGTGAATTTTACTATACACAATGACATATTTGATTTATTTTTAAATTTTATATATTCATACTATGAATGTAGTTTTACTATAGGTATATATTAATACACATAAAATATAAAATAATACTGCGATTGACTAATAATGTAGTTGTATAATTAATAATAAATGGTAATAACATATGCTGGCTAAAATATAATGTTTATTTATTAATTAAATAAATAAACTGTTTATTTCTAAATTATTATTTTCATCGTTATTACTATTTCGTTCATAACACTATGGAATAATATACATTAGTTTTTATTTTTATTAATATAATATTTATGCTTCTTCAATTTCTACTTTTTTATATTAAATACAAATCATTAGCTACATACAATCATAGATGCACACATCGACAATGAATTTATTTAACATTAACTTAAAGCAAGATATTGCATGCGAGTTCACATGATGGTAATTGGTAAGGAATGATTTTTTTGTAAGTCTTGCAAGTCAACACGCCGAACACTAGCTGGTACTTCATTCAAGTAAGACAATTTTTTGTATTTTGTAAATGTATGTGTAAGTATAGATATATAGCCTTATTATATTATTTGTAGTATTTTTTGTAGTTGTAATATAGTATATAATAAGTATTTTAATGATTAACACTTTTCTAATAAATTTATAGATAAGGTTATAGGTATAGGACATCAACCGTGATTATGGTAGATGATATCTCAGTGACTAGAAGATTTCGGTAGGTAATTTAGTTGATTAGAAAACAAATTGTTTGTAGAGCGTCATCTCCGTAATATTCGTACAGTATACCTAAAATATTATTACCTATCTTATTTAATTGTCATATCACTCGTATGCACCCTTATGCATTATGCATTACGCTACTCATAAACGTCTTCATCACCTAACACATTAATTATCGCCGGCCGGCAACATACGCAAATACACAATACACACTTGCACATATTACTGACTTTTCGATATAAATTATATTTTCTATAGGTAGTCGTATACGATTACAAGTTACGAGTTATTTACAGTTCGTAAAACATTTCGAATTTAATTTTTGTTTTTAAGTTTCTAGATTAGTGAGCTAAATAATTATATTGTATTATTGGTATATAGTTATAGTTTTTGTATATTATTTTTTATTATTTTAATGCATTCATATTATGTGTGCAAAACGGCATCAAGTGTGCCTGATTATTACTTACGGATTTGTAAAATAATAATTATTATTTATTATAAGTCTATTGTCTTGTGTGTGAGTTTCTTTTAATAGTACCTATATAGTTATTGAATCAGTTGATCAGCCAGCGTTCCGTTATACACTTCAACATCATTCCGTGAGTACCTAATATTTATTTATTTCAATAAAATTGTTGTATACTTTTATAGACTAAAAAGCACCTAGCGTATTGTAATTTTAGTAGTTCAGCTCCAATAGCTATCTGTCTAATCTAAATATTTACAATATTATATAATATTTTTAGTACATATACTACATAGTTATATTTTTTATAGACTTATTTATATCTATATTGTTATTATTATTATTATATACTATACATTTATATATATATTAAGTATAATTTTTTTTTTAAAGTGTTGAATTTTTATGTTTTACGAATACTTAAAGTAGCTTTCATTATATTAAATCAATACGTAAATTCATAATTTCTAAATTCGAGGTTGGTCACAGTATTTGTTCAGGGAGGAAAAACTTGTAACCCGCAAATAAAATCATCCTATTCCATTCCTAAAACCCACTTACACGACTACTACCTTATCCGCACTACCTACTCGTAAACTTTACCCGGTTTCAGACATGAAACTCATAAACAATTTTACCCGGTTTTGAACGCAGAACTCACAAATAACTTCATCAATTTTCTTATCCCATACTCATACCCGTAAACAATTGTACCCAAATTCGGATGTGAAACCCACAAACATTTGAACTCGGAACCCATACCCTACAACATTTTTTTTACCCGATTTTGAACGCAAAATCTACAATATGTTAACTATTTGTCCCAATTTTGTATCTTATACAACTAGCCTATTATAAACAATATTGTACCCAGTTTCAGACGTGAAACTCAAACAATTTTACCCGGTTTTGAATGCAAAATCCACAATATGTTAACTATTTGTCCCAATTTTGTATCTTATACAACTAGCCTATTATAAACAATATTGTACCCAGTTTCAGTCGCGAAACTCACCAACAATTTTACCCGGTTTTGAATGCAAAATCCACAATATGTTAACTATTTGTCCCAATTTTGTATCTTATACAACTAGCCTATTATAAACAATATTGTACCCAGTTTCAGACGTGAAACTCAAACATTTTACCCGGTTTTGAACGCAGAACCCATAACCCATAGCATATTTACCCGGTTTTGAATGCAAAATCCAATATATGTTAACTATTTGTCCCAATGTTGTATCTTATACAACTAGCCTATTATAAACAATATTGTACCCAGTTTCAGACGTGAAACTCAAACAATTTTACCCGGTTTTGAATGCAAAATCCACAATATGTTTTTTTTTTTTCCCAATTTTGTATCTTATACAACTAGCCTATTATAAACAATATTGTACCCAGTTTCAGACGTGAAACTCAAACAATTTTACCCGGTTTTGAATGCAAAATCCACAATATGTTAACTATTTGTCCCAATTTTGTATCTTATACAACTAGCCTATTATAAACAATATTGTACCCAGTTTCAGACGTGAAACTCAAACATTTTACCCGGTTTTGAACGCAGAACCCATAACCCATAGCATATTTACCCGGTTTTGAATGCAAAATCCAATATATGTTAACTATTTGTCCCAATGTTGTATCTTATACAACTAGCCTATTATAAACAATATTGTACCCAGTTTCAGTCGCGAAACTCACCAACAATTTTACCCGATTTTGAATAGAAAACCCTTATCCATATCCTACAAAATCTTTTTACCCGATTTTGAACGCAAAATCCGATAATTATCTAAAACAATTTTGACCCATTTTTACTTCCTGAACTTATAATACGATGTGACCAATAATTTCTCAGCATCTAAAACTTCACTTATTTCATTACTTCATTAGAAACTAAAACATACATTTAAATTCAATACTAAGTAAGCTGGGAATGAGCGAATGTCGTGCTACGACAAAACTAAAATTATTTTAACCAATTTTTTATTAAACGTATAATTCGATATTTATTTGTTTGTATTACTTATATATTATTTATTATTTATTTTTGACGTATGGGTCACATTTTATACTCGAAAAGTGATAAATGATCTATAATATCAATTTTTTTAGTCGATCGACGTTCGCTCATTCTCGCCTACGATGTGGATTAGGCCTAATGGGGACACCACAATAAAAAAAACGCGCCTCGTGTAATACCTCATAAACGACATGAACGACGCAATAGTATGTCGTTTAACAGTTAAAGGTGGTGAGGAAAATTACACATTACCTACTATAATATTATAATAATTATAATTATAATTATTTTATAATTAAGTATTTATTGAATACCAGTTAAATAATAATTTATATCGAGACAAGAAATATTGATGCTTTTTAGTGTATTAAAATACAATAGTTTTGAAAAAAATATATTCCTAACTCATTATAACATACTACAGAGGTTACCAAACTTTTTATTATACGACGACCCATTTTGGAAATTTTTTAAAATTTGGTGACCCACAATAACCATGAATGACCTTTTTTTTAGTTAATCAGTTGCTTACAACAAAAAAAATATATATTTATTTTTAATACAAAAATATAGCGCGACCAGCCAAAAATGTAAACGCGACCCAATTTTGAGTCGCGACCCACAGTTTGGGAACCTTTGACATAGTAATTTTTATGATTTAATATCAGAAGAAAATTATCAAAGTTAAAATATAGTGACTTTATAAAATGAAATTGTGTACAGCAAACGGTAATCTTGTTTTCTTTAAATCTGAAATTAGCTAACACTTTCAGGTAAAAACTAGATATTATCTATAATTTTTTAAAATAGTAAAACATTGTTGATGAACAACAATATCAAAATATATGCGTTACATGCTACTTATTTTACTAAACAATGGAGCGGGATTGGTAGTCACGGTACGAACCTACCATAGTATAGGAAAAGAGAACCTACATATATATTATATTACACCAGTTTTAAAGGATTTGATATCTTTTACGATCATCTTATAGCTAAATCGCCTAAATATCCCACATAATAATATATATATTTTACCATTTACTTTTTAAGTCTTACAGTGGTATGTTTTGAGTTACTTTTGTAATTTTTTTTTCGGGTGTGTCCGAAATTGTGGGAACATAACAAATCCGTTTTTAGAAGTATTTACTGATACAAAAGAGATATTGAACTTAATTTTTTTTAATACGTATTAAACCATTTTTTATATAAGATGTGTATAATACATCTCCACAAAAAAATGCCACAGTATCCCCTGTGCATTGAATCTAGTTTATATCTTTTACTTGTTATAACATTATTTAAAAAAATGAATATCCATGGTGTTTTTTTCAGTGAGTATATTATATAATATTTTTCTTTATTGAATTGAATTTCAATTTTGTTTTTGTTTGAATTTCGTAATATTGTGTCAATAACTATAGGTTAATAATAACAATAACTAACAACAATGTTGGTCCTATAATATGTTTGGATGTGACTAGTAAAGTTGTCCTTTAGATTATTACTTCCTACATTTGACTGCATAACTATAGGAAAATCAAAGTTAGGTAAAATATAATTTTATAGAATATAATCTGTGAATTCGGTAAACATAGTCTTACGCAATTGATAATAAGTTAATAAAACCGTTAGAGATTTCATTAGGCGGTAAATAACTTAAACCGAAAAAACACTAACCATGTGCCAATTTCTGCAGATGATTTGTTTAAAAGTAGTTTATTTTGTTGGATATGTCGATACCAACTTTATCCAAGATGAAAATTACAACAAACTAATGTACAATTCGGAAACTTTTTCAATACGGCATTATGAGCGGCTTTTTCGAAATCAACATGAAAAACATTTATTTGAAGTGGTTTGTTAGTCAGTTGTACACACAATTTTTCTAACATATCTCATAACATCAAATAACTCGAAGTTTGTTTGTTACTTAAAAAATAATAAACAAGAGGAATTATAATAATTATTTTTCTACATAATATAAATTTACTTGGAAGTATATGTAAGTCATCATTTGCTTTACGTTTTAAAGAACTTATAATTTCTTTAGAAATTGCCTAGTCAGTGTGTGCCACGCGATTGTATACTGCATTTTTTATTTTATGTATTAAATATTAACCGTATGCTTTATTCACTGTTGATGCACATTTTTTATTGGTAGATCTAAACAATAGATCATCTGATTAAATATAATAATAATAATAATAATTGCAAAACGAAAATAAATATGTAAATATAAAAAATAAAAAATAAACATATATAAGCAAGAAAAAACAATATTACGTCGTAACGGATAACGCGTGTTGATCGAAACGACGACAATGGTTGTCGACGGATACGGTATACGTTAAGTATAATATGACGAGCGACGAGACGTGCGTTCTTGAACTTCATCGAATATTCTATCATTCCGACGACGTGTATTATAGAACATTCGAGAACATTTCGGGGACGAAAATCGTCGCTACATCGATAAAAATAATAAATTATTATTTTACTAACGACAACATTAGCTAGGAATACTTTGTGTGACGTAACGCACGAGTGGTAGCCGAGTATTATAGGTAAAGATACCGAAAAATGTTTAATTATTCATTTAAATCTAATCTTATTTCGCTGCTTCTTATTTAATCTGTTGTTTAAAAATTTGTTACCAACTCCTTTATCCTATATTTTGACAGATTGGCGCTCTTGGACGGTTGACGCTAAGAACTGGAATTGACAGTCGACAGACATCACACGTACGACGTAGGTACGTCATGCATGAGCTCGCGGTGTGAAAATTGGATTCCGAGGTAGGTTTACATTATTCAAAGGGACGTATTTGAATGTGTACTTAATGTGACACTTGCAGTACTTTGTTCGTGGTAAATAATTTTTGGAAAATCAGAACTTCTGAAGTTTTAACTCACACGCATTCGGCTGGACTTATGACGTGCATTGTCTGTCAGTGACCGATGGTACGTTCACTACGTATAGAGTGGTTTTACGGTTTCGTAACTATTTACACTGCTGATAATAACGGACCACGGTTTCGTCGTGAGTATACCCACGCACGTTTTAGTTTTTATTTTAATTTATTTATTTTGGTTTTATAAAATTGAATAATTAAGATGTTGTACAAACATTGAGAATAATCTCATGTCAGTAAGTGGAATCAAAAAGTTTAACAGAGTTCTATGAGTACCTACCGGATTTATAAGGCTTTACCTACGGTAACTTAAATTACCAGATACAATATGAGACATTAAATTATTATTTTGATGTAAAACTAAATCTCCTAATCAAAGAAATTATTTTTAATGTGCTTTAGTATTAAATTTTAGTTTAATGACATCATAAGCTATTTTAATTTTAGCAATTTGATACTAGATAATAAAAATGCATAGTAGGTTTTGTGTATTATATAATATGTATATTGTACATGAATATTTATGATTTTCAAATTAACTGAAGAGCACTTAAATTTGGAAATATGTTTAATGTGTACTAAATAATCTTTATTAGATTACTGGTACCTTGCAGGTATTTAATATAATTAAAACGAATTAAAAGACGTGGAATTTTAATTCGTTAATTTCTAGGAATTCATTTTATTATCGTTTATCATTATAATAAAATAGTATAAATATACTTCGAGTTTATTTAGCTTTACTTTTAAGACTAATTCACATTATTTATTTATACTTAAGTGAACACCACATATTAATTAATTTATCTGCATGATATAATTATGCACGTAGTAAAACAAAAAAAAATAATTTCGCAATAAGCAGTAACTATATTTATGATTTATATTTTATGGTAACTGTTGAAAGTTCAATTTTGAATGTGTACTTCCTACACTTTTATATATAACGTTATCTATGCTACGTCTTTATTTATTTTGAAGTATCCGTCATACCGTCATAGTGATACCGTCATAGTGAGCATTATGTTTACATTCGATATCACGCATTGTATTGAGAATAATCATTGAAAATTACATTTTTGGAGATTATTAGGTTCATCAATCTTTTAAATCTAACTTTAAATTATTGGAATCACTTAATACTCGTATATTTTGTAAATATTGCTTTTTGAAAATCTGTCGTCAATTGTTAATATTTTATTGAAGTTGTTTCGTCTAGCTAACTGAATTATTTAAAATATATTTAACGAAAATATTAGGTGACTAATTAGGTTAACACTAATTATTACTCGAGTACTATTTAAATAGTTATTAAAACGTCATATTTTATGACGTTATATTGTACTTATATCACGTACTCTCTTGATAGTTATAATCATACTCAAAATAGTATTTATTGATACAGTAAGGTTAACTACATATAGCAATAAATAAGTAGTATCGTAGGTTTGTAAAAATATTTTTAGAACTTGGTTATTTATTACTTAATATTGTAGATATTATATTATTAATACTTACAATCTAAATATCGTTAAAGTACTGATATGGTTGTAATACATTTTTTATTCATTTAAAACATTTTATGATTAAGTCGAAATATTGATTACATTTTTCGATTTAAATATTAAGTTTTTGTGATTATATTTTCTACGTTACTTTGTTAATCAATTTATTAATATAATTATTTACATCTTATACTTTTTCGAACGGTTAATTGCTTATATCTACTAAGTGTGAAATAATTTACTATAGTCAAAAATAAATCGTATTAATCTGTAAGCGATTGAGTCTAAATCTTTAGCTAGTAGCTAAAAAACGTTTTTAAAATCTTAATGATTGTTAAATATAATATTTTTGAGTATAAATTTGCAAAATTTACTAACATCGCTATGTATATGGGTTACACTTATGTTCTATATCATGGAATATATGAAATTTAGGTTTCTAAATAGTCTTTTACTATGAAGTGGCTTAATTTAATGTTAATTGGTTTAAAGTCAAAATAAAATATACTCTTTTACAATATTATAACTTAAATAATTAAACTTTTTTATTTATTTTGAACGTGTTTAGTATACCTTAACGCTAAAATATTAGAATATTGGTCAATTTTAAGTTCCAATTAATCAATCATTTATTATTTTTATTTTATCGTCACCTATTAGTTTATTATATTACCTATGTAGGTATCGATTTAATCAACAATGCAAAACTTTACGTTTTTATTATTTATTTTATTTAAAATTTAATAGCTTTACAGTTTTTAACAAACTTAAATAAAAATTAATAATGTGTGAATATTATTGGCCACTTTGTATTTTGATAAGTACGACTTGAAAATCGAAATCAAAAGTGCTCTTATATTATTCCAATTGACTGAAACTGTTATGAGTGTTAAGAGTACTTACATATATATAGATATATAGATACCAATTATTATGTTGATTCCATTCTGGCTAGTATAGGTATTTGACAAATATTTTATTTGCCACTTGTAGAGATATAATGATAGTATTATTATAGATATTATTTGCCAAACAATGTGTTCTTTTCTTGAAGAATTTTAGTAAAGATGACAATATTATTATTATTTTCTGAAAATATAGTTATATCGCAATATAGGTACGTGTGGAAGTGGTGATTATTAATTCATAATATTATATTTAAATAAAAATATACGATTCAATAATTTTGTTTAGTGTCGGATCATACATTGAAAAATGCCTTTTGGCTTTCGTGGTGTACACTGTTTTATTAATAAAAAACGACATAAGAGGTACTTGTAGAATATAGTTTTAGAGATAAAATTTGTTTGTCTATACTTAGCATAGGGTTAGGTTACGTTAGGTTATTACAACTATTCTTGTATTTATCGAAATATGAGTCGTACTTATTGTAAACGTATACTTACTTTTTGTCACTTAAAGTAATGGATTTTTAATGATTATGTATAAGTCAATAGTAATTAAAAATATATATATTTTTTAATTAACACAAGTTAGTTTTATAAAGTGTACAAAAGTGTGAGGCGCGAAGATGCTGAAGAATCAACGATTCTGGTACCTACATCTTAATATGTTGTTTTGGGGCAGGGGACTACCTTATATGTGGTATCCTCAGACTTTTCCTAGACTTAAGGACCATACATTTTATCATGGCCTAGCTGTTGCTTCCTTCAGAAGTTGTTGTTGTCTACCAGTGTGAATAGTCATAGTCTATGCACTTACCACTATTATAGTTGGGCCTTACTATTATAAAATATATCGTACGGGCTCTGAGAATTATGAGTCATTATACCTCCCTCACCAAGCAAAAAGTTTATGTTTGCAAGACAGAAATCCTTACAAACTTTTAAATATGTTGTGTACTTAAATCCAAACATAAAGTTTTTAACTTCTTTTAAAATTTTACTATGACACATATTTTCATTATTATTTCTTAGACAATATTATCATATAATATAAAATTGATAACAACTGATAGTATTATGATATAAATAATTACTTATGTTATATCTTTGTATCTCTCAATTTACAATATTTAATTCAAGGTTGTGCTAGTATTCGTATACGATATAAAACAATAAAATTAAGTTCCATATCCATAAAATATAAATTATTACTTCGTAAATAATACTTAACATTAACTCTTATCGTTTACATGTGTTACATATAATAACATAAAATATATATAATAATATATGTATTTTTAATTTGAATAACCGAGTATATTTGCAATTATCTAAAATGTAGCATAAATTATTAATATTATCTTCCACCGTATATGTTATTTGTTATATATTATATATATATATATATATTTTTTTTTATAGATGTTTTGTTTAATTTAATTTATCTTTTTTTCTCTTACATAGCTTATACAATTTAGTTGGTCTGATTAACTGAAACAATATAATTAAAAATTAGTTTTGTTAAAATAACATGAGACGCGGCATTTTAACAATGAGTGATGTGGTGATTTTTATTACGGGTCAACCCATGTGTTTCCAGTAAATTCAACATTCTACTATTTTTTTTTTTTTTGCTGTTCCGATTACCCTGAATATAATAGTATCTTACTTTCTAAGTCTACAATGTTTTATGTTAAAATGATTGTTATTCTAGTCGCTATAAAAATTCATGTTTACAAATTTTAGTATAACTCTTCATCGTAGTTTTTTTTTACATATTTATTATATCTGTAGTTTCATTCCAAAAAATAAATGTATGTAGGAGAGAGATATCACTTATGTTCAGATACTGTTGAAGATAAACCATAGGTAGATTTGATAATCCTTGCAAATTCTTGTTCTGTTTTAGCTGCTCTAGCAACGGTGTGATCAGATCTATCTTATTTCAAAATATCCTCTTCATATTTTGCATAACCTGGCTCAAGTCACCACATAATAATTTCCTTAGTTTATTGTGTCTTTTGTAAGAACGAGAAGGGTCTCCTCCAATTTCACTCAATTTTTCTATGCTGTTGGAAATGGTGCCAGGCATAATTACAATTTCGTCTCTGTTAATCATAGTGAACTCAAAATTCTCTATGAAAATATTGACTTGGGTACTAAAAAATATATTAATTTATATATTATTTTTTAAAATTAATATTTGAGTTTGCTTCTTTTTTATCATCGATTCCCTTCAATGGTTTTAGGATAGGTTAACAAACCTCTCTATAAATTCCCCTAATATTTCAGCTAACTATGCAAGCTGGTATCTCTCTGCATTATCATTCAATGCATGCAAGAATGCAGTGAATAGTATGATAGCTATGTTAAGACTTTGATCAGACGTCGGACAGTGAAGTTTTATTCTGTATTTTAAAACATGATGTTTAAAATAATTTACTGATACTGTGTTATTATTACATAACATTGTGAATGTGCTCTTGTCATAAAGACTTTTCTCAGCTTTGTTAATTAATCCATTATCTATTCGTATTTTTTTATAATTATTATAAATTATTATTTCTGACCATAATTATTACTAATTATGTGTCGTTATATAATATAAAAAATACGTGTCTTCTTTCTTGTTCATTTATCTACTGTTAAATTAAGAAAAAAAATGTTTAGCATAACTTATTCATGTATAAATTATTACATTATTTAAATTTTTTTTAAATTTTAAATTTTATTATTATTTTCTATTTTTTCTATTATTTTTAAATAAATAAGATTTTTTAAATTAATATATTTATCACAAAGTGATAGTGGTGTGAATATATAGTAATTTCCTCAACATCACTACTGCACTCGAAAACAAATATACTGTCAAAATTAGTACATGTACCATTATACCTACTATATCTTAATTGTATATTTCAATATTTGTAAAGGAAAATATTATATATTGTTGTATCGTAGTTGGTATACGGTATACTTATGTATATCAAGTTATATATTTTTTTTTCAACATAAAAAGAAATTTATAAGGCATGTAGAGTTGTTATTTGTGTTATGTTATATCAAAAGTAAATAAGTAGTTGTGTAGTAGGAATAGTTAGATTAAAGTCAATTTAATATTTTAATTTAATTTTAGATTCTGGTGGAGCGATGGATATATTGATTTTTCAATGATGTGCGTTATTTTTTGTGCTTCTGTAAACACTTTTTGGGATAGAAAAAATGCTTTGATTTTCAAATGGGGGTGGTTTCTATTAGTAAATTGAATTTACTTGGTACCTTGGGGGGTAAAAAATAAAAAATTCCCAACAGTAATTTTATTATTTTTGTAATCGAGAAAAACAAAAAAATAGTTAACAAAAAATGGGAATTTTCACACAAATTAAATTTTTAAAATTATCAATTTTGTTTTTTAGGTGTAACTCAGAAAACGAATAACCGTAGATACATATTTGAAATTTTTACTAATTATTTATAGTACTGTTTTAATTGAAAATATGTTGAATATTTTTGAACTATTAATTATTGCAGGCATTAGAAATTTTCAATTAATTTTTTTTTCTAGAAATGTCAACTATCAACTAAATCTAATTCTAAAACATTATTTATCACAAAATATACCTAGTAATATAGGCAACATACTGTCTCCGCTTAGAATTGTTTTTCGGCTACAATGAAATATCATTGAATTTAGATTAAACACATTCATAATAGTGACCTAATCAACACCTAATGTACAAAAGAGTGATAGTTATTTGCTTACCTTTTTAATGTTTAATTCGTTTAAATTACTCGTTTGTAGCTTTTTGCGCATTAATAAAGTATACTGAACATTTAGTGTTTGATCATTAAATGGACGTTTCGGGGAAAATATTCTAGTAGATGTAAGAATATTTTCATTGAAGAATAAAGAGACGGCACTTTAACTAGATGTAGCGCATATTTTTGGGAAATTAAAATGATCAAACAAAATAATAATATTATGTACATAAAGTGGTATAACGATATTACCTTATTATGATAAATTAAATGATGACCGCGATATCATGTCTTGTCCGCGACAATGAAGTTATTTTTATTTAAAAAAAAAAAATGTATACAATGTATGCGTTTTGTTCAACAAACATAATATTATACGTGAATGTGGTATACACTTGCGGGTTTTTACACATAAGTGCATTAGAGTATATAAAATGCCATCCCTTGTTTCTCTGGCGAGTGACACTTTTGGTAAAAAAAAACGATTTTAAAATTGATATTTTATCGTCGTTGATAGGTATGCTGAACGGCCTATATTATTATATATTGTCATAACGATTGAGCATCGTCGATTCACAATTTATAATATTATATTTATGTATTTTTTCGTCGGTTTTATTAAAACAGTTTATGTAAGCGCGTGATATGCTGCAGTAAGTAACGTGTTGTCAACCGTACGAGTTGGTTCCGGACAGCAACAGGTTTTCGTAACCCTGGATCGTTGACGTTGCCGGTGACCATCATTGTTGCAGGCTCGTTGTAGCGGTCGCGTTTGTTTCTCTCCCAAGTGTATAACATATAATATTATTATAAGAATGACGATCAGCAAATGCGCTGCAAACGGGTTGAATAACTGGTGTGTTTGATAATAATAATAATAATATAGTAAAAAAAAAAAAAAAACCGAGACGGAATGCGGCGGTGGCGGCGGCGAATACTCATCTGCAGTACACTCTGTTGCGCGTCGACGTTGACGTCACAAAATAATATAGTCAAACGAATCAAACCAACGTCGTCCGGTCGAGAGCTACACAGCATTAATTGGCCGAAACCGTTCATTGTGCTTAAACCACATTGTGTATACGATTATAATTTAATAGTGATGTAAAATTGTTACGAGGTGATAAATTTTATGGATAATATTCTCAAAAACGGAGAATACTCGGTAGGTAGGTAATTTTCTCTTTTATAACCACATTTTGATGACTTTATAGGTAATATGTATGAGTTTTCATAAAACTTTTATCGTATGAATTTCCTCGGAAGATATGTGTTTTATTATTGTTGTGTGGGTAAAAGTAAAATGCATACATATATTATAAAATAAGTAAACGACTTTTTAGGGACTATATTATTGTATTGGCGTAATGATATAATACTAACATTTAACAAATTATCTATCCTACATGATATATATTCATGTATATATATATACAGAACAAAATAAATTTTACGTTTTCATTAGATTTTATAGAATTTTTGTGTATAATATGAAAAAACGTGAATGTTAAACTTTAGTATTAATTCATATGTTTAGACAAGGTGGATATATATAATATATATCTATATATCCACCTTGTGTTTAGAATTAGTTACAATAAAAGAATACGTTTATTTTTTAATTTTCTATCAAGCGTAATACATAACATTTATATTGTTGTTAGAAAATCAGAGTATATTTGGTATCGAGTGATGTAGAAATAAAATTGTTATTTCATCAGTCCTAGTGACATAGCCAGAATTTACAAATTGTGGTTTGGGGGAGGTGATTCTCGAGTTATTCATCCTGACTAGGTGGCGGAAAGCCAATATTTATTTATAATTGGCCCTTAAAAAATGTTCCTCTTTATAAAAACAATTATAGGTAGGTACTTCCATCTCATTTTCCCCCAAAGCTCTGTTATTGACGAACCTTATAACGGACTATGTTGATTTGTTCTACGTCGCGTAATGCATTTAGACAAAATGCTTACATGTCCTTAAATGTACTTGCTTAAATCATTTAACCACTTCTTGATTATTACTGTTACTACTATTATTATATTTATTAACTTTTTACTATAACTATTATCATAATATAATATACTAATACATGGGTAATTTTTAATTTTGTGATCCATATAATGTATAAACTAATTTAATTATATCATTATAGAATTAAGTAGAAATATGCACAAAAGTATTTTGTATTTTATTGAAGGGTTTTAAAAACCGTTGAATACAAATAAATAATGGTTATTATAACTCAATTATTACATCACAAAACAGTGGCTCCCAAAGTATGTTTCAGTGTCGCGGAATATTATCTAGTATAAAAATAATTTAAAATGAGAAATCATGCTCTGACTTGGATAAAGACGTCGTGGGAAAACTTACTGTCGGTAAGGGCGCGGTGAGTCGATAAACTTCGGGAACAGACTGACCTTTTTTTATGTGGTTTCTTAACTAAGACGGGAACCTCGATAAAATAACTTTCTTCTAGGTAGTTACTTAATGGAGGTCCATGAAGTAATTTTGGATTTTCTTCAATTGACCTAACAACATTTTTTTTTGTTGAAATAATTTATAGTATTTATTATTTATACTTAATTCAATCAGTATAAAATCAGTATAAACTGTAATTTTAATTTAACTTTTTACTTTTCCTTTAAATTCTTCATAAGCATTACACATTTTTGTTTTAGATTTTGCCTGTTCAAAAGTAGATTAGAAAATATGAATATGGATAATATGATTTTTTTTAAGCTTCAACACTATTGATAACTATAATTCTAGTCGATTAAATTTAATATCACACCGAGATTTTTAATCAAACATTTTTATCCAGTTTGATGTACATGCGCGACATTCGCTTCCCGTATCCACCGCCATCGACTTACCACCTATAGTTAATGATATCTCTGCGCGCGAGCCTGCAGGTCTTTCGGGGTTCATGGTGGTTAAGCTATTTGTATTAAGGGGACCATGCGCCAGAAAAGGTTAAGAACCCGCGTGATTATCTGAAATCGACCAAACACCGTTTGCCAATATTTTTTTGTTGTTATGTAGGTACCTACGCAGATCGCGCCCGACCGTGACCGAGACTTAAACGTCCGCCGCTTCGCCTCGAGTTCGTCTGACTGTGCCGGGGCGATAAACACAAAAATAACAACGACTACAACAACAACAACAACAACAACAAAAACAACACAAACACATAATAATATTATATTATAGTAACCCGTTTGGCGGCGTCGGTGTCGGTAGGTATATCGGCAACCGCAGGAACAGGAGCAGGAGCAACGGTGTCACCGCCGCGGTCCATTGTCTGCGCGCACGTTCATTGTGTCGTCGACCGTCACCGCACAGCGACACGCCGCACATCATCGTCGTCGTCGTCGTCATTTGGCTCGACCATGGACCCAGCGACGGTCGCGCTGATATTGTTGTCGTTCTCGGCGCTCGCCATTGCTGGCACCGGCAAACCGCGCGGCGCGTTCGGTTACCCGGACGACGATCACGTGATCATCACTCAGTACGGGCCGATGCGGTACGAACCGATCACGGCCGACCAGATGAACAGACCGTACGACGCCGACGACGGCGGCGCGAAGACCGCTCCGTCCGGCCGCGGCTACTACAAGGCCGAGGTGATACCGTTGGACATGAACACCTGGAAGCCCGCGGCCGGCGCCGACGGCCACTGGGTCGGCAGATCGGCCGCCGGTGGCCGGGCCGATTCGTTCGACGTGCCGCTCCGGGTCGGATATTCGGTGCGTCCCGCGGCCCGACGACGCCGGCACGATTACCTGTTGATGGGTTATCGGCCGAGACCGCAACAACCGCAGTGGAACCATCGCGATCCGCAGCCGGTCGTCCCGCGGCGACGCGTCGACACCGCCGTCCCGTTGGAGGTACCGATCCGACCGCGGTGAGTATATATTATTACCCATTTATTATAATATAATATTATTAATGTATCACACGCCACTGACAGACTCGAGTTATAGGCATATCAGTCGATAACGTCAATATAATATTATGTAGTTATAATATTGTGTAGTTATAACTCGTGATAACACACTCTGTTAAGAAAATAATATAATAAACTCGTTTAACTTGTTGCCCCGCGAAAAACATTATATCAGTAAATTTTTTCGACGAACGTTAGTTTTAGTGCGTGACGAATATAGCTCGGTAAAAAATTGTAATATACCTACCTGCCGAAAACGAGGTAAAGAAAAATCAATTGATAAAGTATTATTTATCCGTTTGTTATAGTGTTTGATCGCTATTGCAAATATAACGGCGAAATCGTTAAGAAAATAATCCATATAATCGATGTATGATCGAATAACGCGTTTTATCTAATAATATAACTACGATATAATTATAGTTATTGTTCAGTTGCCAAGAAAACTGTAACGATTACAAAAAAAAAAAAAAAAATGTTGTTTAAAGCTCAAATACATATTATTATTATGTTTGTATTATACAACTCTAAAAGTTTATAGATTATAAATTTGAAATGAAAAATATATATATAACTGTGCTAAAAAAGTGAACTTCCGTCTTGACCAAATATGAATATTGTGCGATTTTAAAATTTTTTTTTGTACACATTCATTCCATTAAACTCACACTATAGTTATATTTATATTAATTAAACTAAATGAAGAAATTTAGGAATATATACTCGGTAGGTTATTATTATCTAAAAACGCTTTGTTACAAGTTATATGTATACGCTTTTTTAAATTACCTGGAAAAAGCTAAGTTATTATAACTGTTACTTAAATTAGTTTAGTCGTAAAATTAATTAGAAAGTTGCCCAACAACTATTTTCAAAGTTAAAAAAAAGGGTTTTAGGGCCGTCAATGGTGTTGATGTATATAACTTTAACTCGGTCGTGTCAAAAAATAAATAATAGATATTATAAAAAATAATCCTGATAAAATATTAGTTATACGCAATAATTCGTATAAAAAACGTCGCCTTATTGATACATTTCAATATTTTCAAATCATTCACTCGAATGAATTGTGCTGCGAGTATTGTCAGAAAATTTCAAAAACACAATCAAATCCGAACCACAGGAGGTCAAGACTGTTTTTTGAATTCATCATCATTATTGCTTTCAAATGTAGATATTATGAAGACAAATGACCGTCGCGTAATGTCCGTCAAACTAATTCCTGTGTTCAAGTTTATTTTATACACGTAGGTACGTACATATTACATAACCTAGGTATACGCTATTACAATACACTTCGGGGAGCCCTTCTGATTTTCCGTGTGCGTAATAATAGATAATAGGTACTTATGGGTACAATATATTGTATTTCGATGTCCAAGTTTGTTTTCGTAAGATTCGGTGTATATAAAATACATAAAAACGTGCAGTGAACGCCATCGTATTGTTATGAACCGCCGCCGTTTGGTTGATCGATAAAAAAATAAAAATAAATAAAAAACAAAAAAAAAACTAAGATACACGGACTTGGCCGGCTGATCTGGTTCGACCCTCTTGCGTTTAATGTATTATAAATTAGTATATTATTTTATGTAATATATTATGTGCACATAAAAGTTCCAATAACCTTTAATGCTATTGCAAGTCGGTCTATATAAATGCACGGCGCGGTTTAGAGCATAAGAGAAAACTGGGTTTTGTATTATTCAACTTTATGGATATTTTAAACGATTTTATGCTACCCTTGACTTACTCCTCCCACGTTATCGGACTTACCGTTGCGGTGTGCGTTTGCTAATAGTTTTCCCCGGAAACGAACAAAATATGACGATGATGGCGATGGCATGGTGAAACGATTGGAATAATTATTTCTAATGGAATACTATTATAATAATAATATAACCTCATGCATACCAAACAAGCTGTTTAAAATCTTCTTATTTTAAATAATTGGTATACGTACGGTGGTTAATGGATTCTGCAGCGTTGTTTAGATTAAAAACCTGTACATGAGTAATGAGTATAGGTATTTATTACGTTTCATTTTTTTTTTGTATCCGTTAAGAATATTTTGATATTATATTTACAATTTCTGCAATGAAAACATAACTATTAATTTATAATAGTACAATAATATAGTTTACCGTCTGATCTCATGTATAATTAATAATTGTACGTCTACCTGCAATGATAGAAAATGAAAAACGTCGAAATGTTTTTGTACTTGCAATAAATTGTTTTATTTACTCAGTTTGATTCGTTCATATAATAATATAATTAATAAAAAATGGTGTTTCAATAAGAAAAATTTAAATCGTCAAAACGTATTAACGACCGTTTACGCGAAAATGATTACAAATCACAGGGTTCATTGTGTACTGAAATTAATTAATCCGCTTTTGAACGAACAATTTTGAGGAAAAAAAACCTTACAAAACGATTACCTATTGTCTTGTTTTTCGTTGTATCAAAGTATGGTGTCGAGGGGCGGGAATCTCAAAATTCCATTAATAATACATTTCACGACCGAAAGCTTTGTTTTGTAATACCACACCAACCTGCGGGAATTCGCAAAAATGGGCAAAATGATTCATCTATTTAGTCAAGTTTGGGCTTTAAATGTGTTAGTAAAGGTTGGTA
This sequence comes from Aphis gossypii, assembly GCF_020184175.1. Classification (NCBI taxonomy): domain Eukaryota; kingdom Metazoa; phylum Arthropoda; class Insecta; order Hemiptera; family Aphididae; genus Aphis; species Aphis gossypii. Next base: position 79,715,170 of record NC_065530.1, read on the forward strand.
TAATGGTACAGTACTTAAATTAAGACACAAATTATAGTGAGCGAGATAAAGGTATACGACCACGGTTGTTGAATCAGTGATTTCTCATCAATTTTAAACTAAACGACACGAAACACAAAGGTCAACGTATTTAAATGTATACATAAATATAATATAGTATTATATTATATTACTTATATTGTTATTAGTTAATAATAATTAATCTATTCAGGCGGAAATTGTTTTTAATAAGTGATTTTTAGGCATTATATTACATTTTAGTGAGAGTTATTAAAACGGCAGACATCTTGAATGCTACAATAAATTTGGGTGGTATATGTTTAAAATTAGATTTAGGATTTATACGATCTAAAAAACCATGAAATATGTTCAAAACAAATGCATTAAAAAATGTCGTGTTATGCATTTGTTAAATTGTTAAACAAGAAAATTAAATTATGCGTTTGTGATAAAAAAAAAAATGCAGGCTATTATAGATATATCATTATATTAAATACGATCGTAATAGTTGATACACGATAAATAAAAAACAAAATAAAACCTTACATTTTCGATTACAAAAAATTAAACATAGAACTTATAATAACAATAATGATAATAATAAAAAATAAATAAATTGATACATTAGGAAATTTTATAAAAAAACTGAATAATATGACTTACACATTTTAAAAAACAATAAAATATGCAGTAATCTTTAAAATATGTAAAAATAGTATATATTTAATCTCCAGTAAGTGAAACGGATTTTTATACCACTTAGTTTTATTTTGAATTCACAAAAAATATGCGAAATGCTACAACATCCTACCCTATTTATTATATTTATTCACCCAGGAAACGAGGATGTCAAATGAATCAGAATCTAAATTACAGTTTTCTCGATTTTCTCTTTTTTTTATTCATAATATTTTCGAATGAATCACATTAAGTGCCGTGCTTTTTTAGGCTATCCATATTAAAATTTAATTTATATTTTATGCTATAGATATTTTGTGCTCTATTTGTCATTGTAAGTCTTACGTCTCGTGCGTTATTGAAAATCTAACTAATATTTAAACATTAATAATTATTTTAGTTCTTCCGATAGATAAATTTGAATAATTACTTACCGCGTTTAATTGTTTTTACAACATATTTTCTGCCATTGATTAATGTCTTTGACCAATTATTGGAGTATAATATAATACAAGACTATAATGATGTTGATTAACATAATAAGTTTTTTTTTGTATGTAATAATGAGGCCTATATAATAATAGTATTATGAACAAATGTTTAGGTACTGTTGCATAATAATTTCCATTTACAATCACTGACATACAATTTTTAGTCTTGATTTGAGTATAAATTGTTCGTTTCAAAGTGTACCTATTAAAATATTTTTACAATATTTTGAGATTGAGTCATAGATTTTCACTATTATATTATAGTGTTATCAATAGATATTGTTACATCGATGACAATCGTAGATATTACGCTATATTTTCAGTTACGTGCACACTGCGCTACTTTTACATTGCAATCGTAATATAATATAATATATTACTCTTGTAATAATAGCTTTATAAGCGTACAATGATTTACATCCAGACTTAATTATATTTTTATTGCAAAACGTTCATTTATCAACTGTATGCTCGATTTAAAATCTTTATAAAAATGACGTTCAAAACTTTTGTAGCAGTCGTTTTGATTAGAAAATTGTTGGCGTAAAAAGATAAAAATATTGAAGTAAAAGATTTCATAAAGTTCATCTAATTATTATGTATATGAAATGGAAGTACTTATCTATGTTTATTTTTAGCTACAATTGATACAATATATTATGTACTGAGAATATTTCAGGGACGCTTTTACCTACTACCTCCGCAATATTATACGATCATGTTTATTAATTATTAATCAGACTTATTTTAATCTAATTCGAAACGTATCGCTTCGCCGGAGGATACCATAATATGTTCTAGAATGTCTGCACACGATATGATAATATATAATGTCGATTGGTTTTATTCCGTCGCAGTGCGTTTGCCTACGGTCTTTGAGAGTGTGCATACACGATTATACACAAGCGTTTACCGAAATGAATATGATTTTTAAAATTATTATCATTTTATTGTTTACTCGAAATTAATATTAATATGTTAAATATTCAATGTAAATTCATATTAACTATGTTTTCTATGCGTATATTATACGCATGCATAGTTAGATACTATACACAAACTCGATAAGTAGATATTGCATGCCGTTTTAGATTTACTGAAAACACGGTACCTACTAAACCATATTATATTATTCTGAGCAGCGAGTTGTTTTGATTTACCACTAAATTAAATTTAGTATAAAATAATATTATTATGCGCAAAAAATAATATATTACGAGGAGAAAAATGTAAAATATATGCCTTATGGAGTGTATAGACTATTTTTTACTAATTATTAATGCCGTTAGATCGACGTTTACTTTATTACGGTTATAATGAAATAGTGCCTAATCTACAGTTATTTCAATTCATTAAATAAAATGTTGACCATAATAATATTATTGTTATCTATTAATTAATATGCTGATATGTGTTTATGTTTCATTTTAAAGCATTTTTCTCAATATTTGGTACACAATAGTACCAAATGCTGATTTTTTACTCGATATTTTAAATAACTAATATTAATAATTGATATGTATATTATATAGTTTCTATTTACATGTGGTACTATAGTTTTGAATATCAGTAGAATGTATTCATGTTATTTTTACACGTATTATTATTATTTATCATATCTAATAATCATTAATTAATCTTTCACTAATTTGAATATTTTCATGTTTAGGTTTTTTGAAGGAAGGGCACAGTTTGCCTGAAGCCTGATACAATGAACCAATAACGAACTATGAGCACTGTGTGTGGACATAAGATTTAAAATCATGTATGTGTATATGTGTTAATTCTACGCTGATAAAACTCTTTACTTATTACTCGTTATGTATACCGACGAAGTAAATATTATATGTGGTACATTATTTTAATATTGTGATTTTATGTCGATGTTCTGATTTTTATATTTTATGTGTTACTCTATAATAAATCGTAATACAAAAATGGAATACGTCTTACGCTTAACAATACAAATAAAATAAACGATTCCTCCCAAAACATAATAATATGTTACAATAATAGTAATAGTTAAAATTAATGATAATTATTATTATGCTAATTGCTTCTAAAAAATAACTCTGTTATACGTTTAAGTATATTATGTTTTATTGTTGAAATAGTAATAATGATAATATTATGATGATATTATGTTGATGTCAGCAGGAGTGATCTAAATTATTTTAAATTTAAGCTATGTTATTGTCGTTATCAGCGTACTTACCTATAGAACTATGTCATAAAAAACAATGTATTAAACTACTTTAATAGGCAATAAACAACTAATAACTAAAATACACTTTTCTCGACCTAGATATTAATTAAAAAATGATTTATTTTATTTAGTAAAAACTAGTTTTGGTAATTAATTTATTACGTATCCGTGTGTGAATATTTTTGTACGTAATATATTTTGTACTTATATGTTGTGGTTATTCATTTATTTATTATTATTGTTTTTCAATGATATAATTTATATACAAAGATAAAAGTAGTAAATTGTAGTTGTGATATCTACATTGCGTTTGTTCGATTATTGATATATGCATACACTTGTTGTGTTCGAAATATCATTTAAATGGTGATTCAATTATAGAATAATGATTACCTATTGTACTATATATTATGTTATTTATTTTTAGTGCATCAGTAGGATAACATTCTTATTTAAATAAATGTATGGTTTATTATACTATTTTATTTACTAGAAAGAGACGTTAAAAATAAAATTTTATTATTAGAATTTAGAGTGCATGAATAAACTTATTAAATTGTTCTAGTTTTATCTTATATATTGATGAAAAATGAAAATAACAAAACGTTTCATTCAGAACGAGACATTGTTATAGCTATAATAATTGCGATCGATCAGAAAACTGCTTTAGCTTTTTTACGTAATTCTAATGGTTTATGTACATAAACAAGAACGATTTATCAATAAATCGATTTAATAGCGACGATTTATGAAAAGATATAATGCGACGTAGTCTAAAATCTTAGATTCGAATGTTATTGTCCGGTCGTTTGCGTTCTCACAATAGTCACGGAAACACAAAAGTTTTCTAGTGTTATATGATAGAACTCTAAACATATCAACCGTAGTCACCTTGTAGCTCTCTTTTTTTCGATGGAATAAAGGTAAGCGCTTACATTAATATATTATTATTTTTATAATATTATTGTTATAAAAAGTGGATTGGCAATTGGCGGCTCACATATTATATTTTTTACTTGGCTGATGTTACATTTGAAAATTACTTTATACAATATTATAAAAACTATAGTTATGTATATCTACCATAATAATAATATAATTTTATTCGTATATATATATATGTTTATACGTACGATATTTAATGATAAGTTTGTTTTTGCTCAAAAAATATAACATATTGTAGTAAAAGTATTTTATGTATGTTTTATTTTATTTTTCATTTTTTTTTTTTTTTATAAATTAACGCCAATCGGTTTTTACAAACCTATAGAAACATAATAAAATTAGATAACGAAATAGTTACGAGATAAGTCTTAAAGTAAACATATAAGAACGATACAACAGTACTAACAGTTAGATAAATATCTTATGTACGAATTTGTCATAAAGTATACGTATCGTATATACTCGCGTATCATTCTATGAAAAGGTACGTTGACTGGAAAGTTAGATCGACTTGTTCGTGTGTAAAAAGTGCCCAAATTTAGTGGGAACGCGGATGCTGAGTTTCTCTAATGAACGAAGAGCGTCTATTTATATATACAATAATAGTGTATTCAGCTAAAATTTTGATCTAAAATGGCGATGAACTATTGGCTTCGTTTTGTGTTTATTTATTGTTTTTGTTGTCGGGTGCTGCCAAATTTCTAATCAACATAATTTTTTGATACACGAATAAAAATGACCAAAAAGCTTCCGTTCTTGTAAAATATTTAGTAAACAAAATACTTATTATTAGAACTATAAATTAAATATGTACGACTAAGTTTGTTAAATCTTATTACAAAAAATTAGTACGGCTAGGATTCATATGCAATAAAAAAATGTAAAATATGCAAAAAACATGCAATTAATATTATATATGTCAAAAATGTATGAAAAAAAGTATAATATCATATTTTAAAATTAATAAAATATTATTTTTAACTATTAACGCTATTCAAATGTATTACATGAAAAAATTATATGGTGTTTTAAATTTTCAAAACTGAACGATCTCCTGTTATAGATCTTAATATGTTTTTATATTTACTAAAACTCAGTTCGACATCACATGATGCAATAACGTCTAATAACAAAATATACTATAAATCATGTATTTTTCGAGTTTTTATAGTCGAAAAATGCAATAATATGCATTTTGTCCAAAATATACAAAATAAAAACATCACCATTTACATTTTTATTGGGTGTTTCGTGGACCAATAATCAAAAGTTGCAAAAAAAAAAACATACTGTTGCATATAAATCCTAGCCCTAGTTATTAGTTTTCTATCCGTGATATAGTATCACATTTACCTATTATAATTTTAATATTATATAAACAATAAATTATTTCGTTCGGACACGACATATATTTTATCACAACATTATTGTCAATACATTCATTTAAAAAGAAATGTTTATGCAATTAAATTGATAATAATTTAATTAAATATTATTTCGAATTTGTTCTGTGAATATAATTTGATCATTTATTGTGTTTTATTCTACATTTACTAATATATTATGTTGTTAATAAAAAATTAAAATATCTTTCTGTAGGGTAATTTAACCAAAATTACAGCTTATAATTTTATATGAGTTATTTCAATACAGAAAATAATTGTGATTAAAAAATTGTTGTTGTTTTTATATTTTAAAAGAACAAATAATACTCTATTTAATTGTCTATTATAATTTATTATACTGTTGATGAGTAGAAGTGACGTCGATAGTTTGAGCTAAAAAATAATTAACACAATGCGGCGTTGAAAATATAAACGTTGAAAAAGATCGTAAAAATAATAATCATGCTTAAAAAAAAAAAAAACAAGACAGCAACGGGAGTCGATGACAATAGCGAGGTTTTAGACTTTGTACGATAGAGCGGAACCGTGATTGTTGAATCGTCTTCATGCACACGGTTCGCGGCTTCGGATCGTTCGGTTTATTAGAGCATTAATTTTGCCATCAAAATCATTTACTTGGGCCATTTCACTTCTGCTACAGTAGACGGGTGGCGCTGAAGACGCGTTTCCAAGGTTTTTCTTATGAGAAGTCGGATGAAAAACCAACCGCCTTAGTTCAAGTACCATGACAAACTTGCATCAGTCGTGTCGAAAAAATTGGAAATTATTAAATTTTGTTTTTACTAAGTAGACTCTAATCTGTGTGAAGTAGGTTATAGAGTGCCAGTAATCATAGTACTTAAAAGTTTAACATCATAAAACAACATACAATTTTTCTTATCTAACCTCTCAGGTGTTAAACTAAAAAAAAATTTTACCATTTAATTATATACGTTGTGTGTATCTTATACTCATATATTATTTGGAAATCACATTGAGATATACGAACATATGTGCCTATATAATTAATGTTTCAATTAATTTAAAATTTCTATGGGCCTAGAGCTCGAATAAGTCTTAAATTATTATTATTGAATAAGTTGTCTTAATAACACATTATTAGGTAGGTATTAGGTATTAAGATAATATGGGTTGTTTATTTAATAACAAGGGATTTGGCTGTATAAAATATTATGATTCATGCAGATTTGAAATACGCTTAGTTAATTTATTAGGTAAGATTTTCAATTACAAATGATAATAATAATTAATTAGAAGACTTACTGCAGTGCTTAGTTCTATGAAGATTATAATATGAATTATATTATTTGTAAAATTACGATGTCAGTGTTCATAAATGATATTTTCAAATTTATCAAAATAAGTAATGGTTAGGTAGGTATAATAAAATATATGTTTATGAAAATCATCTCGATAATTTGTGTTAACAATTTGAATAAAAACTTTAAATAAACACTCATTGACGTATTTAGGGGAAGCCTAGGGGGCTTGGGCCGCGGGTGGTAAATTTTGGAGAGCATTTTGATATAATACGGTACATAGGTCATTTGGGTGCAGATAACCGGGGGCGCAAAATTCCTAAATACGTCTCTGTAAACACTAAACAGTATACGCCATCATACTTGATTTTAAAACTATTATAATTAGGAATTAGGATTTGCATATTAATAATACATAATATATTATAATATTTTTTTAAATACACTCAAATAGATTAAATTATGGTTCCTACTATAGTTGTGTACTTAATAGTTTATTTATATTCATATAGACTACTGCAGTTTTCTATATAAATTATATTATAGTATAGAAATAGTAAATATTATAAAACCATTAAATCTGTTGGCTGAAATGATTATTAGTGTTTTTATTTATTAGTAAAGTACTATTATAGTTTAGTAAATCAAAATTAATACATATTATGAGTATTAATCATGTTTATTTAAACAAATTGTTTTTAAGAGAATCAATAAAGTCGTATACAGGATAGTAAGCTACACAGTCCATATGTCTACATTATGGCTCAGGCTCAAGTCTACTAGTAAACACACACGCAGACACACACACACACACACACACACACACACACACACACACACACACACACACACACACACACACACACACACACACACACACACACACACACACACACACACACACACACACACACACACACACACACACACACACACACACACACACACACACACACACACACACACACACACACACACACACACGCACATATGTAAATGCACTAAATATGTCATAGTAAAATAAATATAATTTATTAATACTTATAATATTTTTTTAAAGAAAATATTATGATTACTTTTTTATAAAAATATCAGAGTGTTTTTTTACTAATTCCTCTAAATTAACATGTATCAACATCGTTATTTTTTTTTATATTCATAATATTTAATTTTATGATTGTGAAAATTTTTTTATAGACCTTTTAAAAAATGAACGTTTTTAAAAGTAAACTTTTAATTTGTACACTAAAAAATTTTCGAGTTTAGTATAATATTATAATATGTTAATACACTGAAGAGAAACATATTATACATAGTTAACAATAAAACAAGGTATTTAATATTTGATTATACTAAAGCCAAGTTTAGAATTAACCACATTGTTTGAAAATGATTAAACCGATAAGCTAAATTTTAATAATAGGTATATTTTTAAAGTGTTGAAAGTTTAATGTGCGCGTATTCAAATTATTCTATCATAAAATTATAATCGTTAGTTTTTATTAGTATTTGATAATATGTTTTGCTGTTATTTAGTAGATACCGTCGATTCAATTATAACTATGATCACATTAGTACAACATATTGTTAGTTTAAAATCATTTATAATCATATATTTAATTCGAAATAGTTTTACACATTTGGCTTCTTCGTCTTAACGATTAATAAGGTATTATATTTATTTATGCACATATTATCCTTTTTAATCTAATTATACACCGTCGATTAAATAAAGTTGTTAGTTAAGCAATGAAGTGTTTAGTTGAGATTATTATTGTACGTTATTTAGCCAAGTAATAATTTGAGTTGTTTTATCGTAGCTTGTAAATGCGCCTTTAAATAATTTAAGTGATTTTCAGTATTCGCTTGTTACAAGCTTATAAATTGAGAGATATCTTGTCAAGTGCCAATTACATTTTTAAAAGCAGGAAACTTTCCGATATAGTAAGTTTGACAGTATATTATGTCTTATTAAAATAAGTGAAATTAAACAATAATTCGCTTTTTTATTGCGTCATTAAACTTTGCTGATTATAACTAAATTTCACTAAATAAAACCAAGTATGATATCTAAAACTTTTTCATAAAAGTAATTCTTTAAAATTAATTGTCAGACCGTAGTTCGGTAAAACAAAAAAAAAAAAAAAAAAAAAAGTGGAAATTGTTGCTATTTTCGGCATTTATTTTATTATGTTTAACGAGGTTTAACTATATTCAGCTAAATGGGCTATAGTCTTTGATAAAACTCGGCCAAACAGAAATTACTAACCGACCATATCTTGTTATTAAGCATTAGGTTTAATTTAGTGTGCACAGACTCTAAATTTATGATGTAATTTAAATAAATAAAATAAAAAATATACATACACTATAAAGGCATACCTATCTATTTAATGTTTGACATCACTTATCAGTAATTGTTTTTGAATAATGGGTTGTTTTAAAAATAAACACAGTTTTCATTAGTATTGGTAACGGGACATTAAATTTACAAAAAATATTAAATGCAAAGGCCTACTACTGGACCACGATGAAAACCCGCACATCCAAAATCGTTATCATTATCATAAACACTTTAACTTTATAACGTTAAGATATTGAACCAATGTTTCCACCATTAGATCTTTTCAGCGCTTCATTTGTGCATCGACACGGGGTGCCTCGGGTCGTTATTCTACTTATTCCTTTAGATATTTCATAGCGATACACACCCATTGAGTTTGTTAAACGATCGAATTGTATCATCGTATCAATTTCACGAACCCGGTAATCTACAACTCGTTTTAATAGCTTTCTAAAACACATTTAAACCGTTTCAAGTGTTGATATAATATATCGGTATGCCAATATTGCGCAAGCCACAGATATATACGAGGTGCCTGTATTTATTATACTAAACAGCCTTTGACGTTCTTAAATGTACCCCTCAGTCCATATCGCACTCTGTAGGGTCACTGTAGGTATTATAGACGTATAGTAGTCGTACAGATAGACAATAAGCCGCGTGCGGTGCGTATTTGCTTAGTGCGAAACATTCCTCGGTTTCGATTCTCATAGCATATGGGTCTATTGATTCTCCGGTATGCCGTGACTGCATTGATTTATAAAACACAAATACCTATAAACCTAAGATATACTCTTTGAAATGCTCTATTTCTTTCGAAAAATATTGTGATTGATATTGCACTTGGGTTATAGTTAAATAAGTACTCGAGTACTCGAATACCTAGGTTTTTAGATGATTCTTCGGCTGTTGTTTATTAATGACAAAAAAAAAAACCAAGCCACTATCTCTCCTACAAGTATGGGAGAGAACGTTTTGCTCAAATAATTTACCTTCCGAGTACCTCTGGAAATGAATATATTATTAGCTTATTAATCATCATTATTTATTCCCGTTTTGAGTTTTAAATTTAATAGGCATTTCTTGACATTTTTTAAAGTCTTAAAAAGGTAATTGAGCAAGTTAGAAAATATCCATTAACAATAGGTTTTCTTCTGTAAGAATTTGATTTCAATTCAATGTATAGAGTGATTATTTTAACAGTACACTCTTATTATTATCTCGGCCAATGTTTTTAAATATTCATATGTTTTAACATAAATTTAATTCATTACAAAAAAAAAAAATATATATATATATAAATATTATAATTTTTATCCATGTTATTTATAAGTACCTATTTTATTTTTTTAAATAATTGAGTATTAGTATAGTATTCTAAAACAAGATATTTTTCTGAGAACTTTGAAGTATACGAGTACAAGTAAATTTTCAAACAATTAGTAATTTATAAACTATGAATATTTAAAGTTTAGCTAGGTGGAGTAGATTAAAAACTAATATACTAGTAATTTATGCTGAAATATCCATTCAGTTCACCGCAACATTAGTAAGTACTTTTCGATATAACGAATGTTTTTTTTTTTTTTTTTAACTTTTTTAAAAGAATCACCCGACAGTGTAATGTTTTTATTATCAGAGAAAAATTGGTTTAATTACTATACATTTGTTTTATGTTTATAAATAAATATGAATGTTTTTGTATTGAATAGAACGCGACTCAATGATTTTAAAAGTGGTTTCTACTTAAGATACATATAATTATATAGACATAAATATTAAGTAAATACATATAATTTGTAACGAAATGTGTATTTTAAAAATACACTTTTATAACTGAGCTATATAACAATAAATGAAATTATTTTTGTGATAAAAAAAAATACAAGTACTTATTTTAGGCATAAATTCACATAATATATAAAAAATTTAATCTTAATTCCTGCATTCGCATACAATTATAAAAAATCCTTTTGTTAACATACAAATATATTCAAAGAATATTTATAACATACTTTAATTTCATTTAATTAATTCATTCATATTTTTATTCCATTAAAATAAACAATAATTATTTATGTATATTTATGACATTTAAAAAAAAATTAACTAATACTATTTAGGTGGTGATTAAAAAATAAAATTGAATTTAAGCTGGATGATACTATGAGTTTTGTTGGTTGCCGAAAATATTCATCCCGAATGACTATGCAATCAGAAAAACCGACCACACTGTTAATAATATAATAATAATTGTTGAAACGTCGCCAAAACTAATATAGGTATTTTATACAATTTCTAGAATATTTAGAATATTTTCAAGAAAATAATATCATCGTAACTGTTTTTTATTTATCAGTATATTTGATGAGTATAATATAATAATCTTTTATGTATAATTGCTGTTTAGTTGATGTTTTATGTAAAGATTAGCATATATTTTATAGTATACGCAACTGTATAAGTTGTAATGCAAAGTATAATTTTTTTTTATTTCACATATTTAATTCACATATCTATTATTTATTTATTTATTTACTATTACGAAAAGGAACGGGCACAATACAAATTTAAATATTAATCTTAAAGCTAAATATCTACAGTATATTATAGTATAAATTATAAAAACATCAATATAGAGATAACAATTTCATAAACGGAGACTGGTGTAGTTCAACGACAGATCTTCTTATTCTTATTATTTTGTTTTTAAAAAATAGTACTGTTTCGCAAATAAACCACAGAATAAAAACAAATAAGAAAGGGGAAGACATTACATGAGTTAAAAACTTAGATTTTAAAATTACGTTTGTTTAATAGGACAGATGAGTCAATTCGACTATCATTGAGTTTTGACAAAACTGATAGGTTTGTTTGAACTCGTCTGTCAACCAGCATGGTCAGGCCCAGGTGGCAAAGTACTGGGTTATAATTATATAGTAAATAATCAATCGATAACACGAAAGATGCATACTTCAGAAACTTGCGTTGGACCCGTTCTAGTTGTTAGCTGTTTCTCATGGTTGTTAGGCACCAAATTACAGCTTTGTACTCAAGTATAGAACGCACAAACGAATAAAAAAGAACTTTTAGGTAACTAGACAGTTTGAAATCCATAGAAATTCTAAATTAGATACCTAAGTATTTTCATAGATTTACAAGACATATTGTCTAAGTGAACGTTAAAAATAAAACAGCGATTTATTATACCAGTAGTAGATATACAATTGTACAAGAATAAATTATCATGAATTTATATATTTTTTTTCGTGATACGAAATTAAATATATATATTTCAAATTAGTAGAGTAAAATCCAACATGATAAAAAATAGTAAGATATTTAGTGATTGTAAAGTGTTGTAATTTGTATATATTGAATTAATATCATATAAAAAATCAACACTTGTTTGCGTTACTGAGAGTTTTGTGTTTAAATAATCATTTTGTGTACATAATATACATTAAGATTATAAATATATTTTTAACTGTTGATATTTATGGTATTAATACTGTCTATATCTTTATGATTGTGCCTATTTTTAAACATAATATTGTACTTAACATTCCGTTACCTGATTTTGTTTTTAAGTAAAGAAAAGGTTATATTTAAGTTTAAAAAAATGTTATTGATGTGTTTCAACGACGATACTAACTGTATACAAATATATTTGTAATAAAAAACGGTTTAAAGGTATATAAAGTTTTGTTTGAGTATATTATTATTATATAGGGATAATTTAATAAATAATAAATTTAGTCTGAGGTCATGATAAAATGAAGATATTTTTCTGATTAAATAAAAACTGTTTACTTTAAGTACTCTAAATTTAGAAATATATAATTGAGTTTACTTTATTATTTAAAGTTCATTGAGAATAAATTATACACTACGCAATTCGTAGTATTTCGAGTATACGCTTTTAACGTCACGATTAATCGCTAAAAATTAAACACGCAGTTTTATTTGGGTTGTATTCACATACGTAAAAGAGACGCTCGTTCGGCCGAAGCACTGTGCTTTTCTAAAATAAAATATAATTATATAAAACTGATAAATTACACAGAAAAACGGGAATTTGTATGCAAAACATGCGGTTTTTTGGTATAAATTTAAAACTATAACTATAGATGGTACTTGTAATATTCGCCAATAATTTTATTGACGATACCTATATAATATTAAATTTTCAAAATATTTTTACTTTTTTTGAACTATTTATGCACATGAGAAATTTTCAATTAAATTTAATTTTTTTACTTATTATCGATAAATAATTTTTGACTCGATTGAAAATCTTGAAAGTTTAATACAAAATTCTCTTAGTTGTTATTAGTGTAATTAAAAAAATACTTGGACGTAAATCCATAATAATTTTTAAAGAGTGTCTTAAGTAACAATTTTAACGAAATTCGACGCATCTGAGTTTAAGATGTTGACGAAATTGATATTCACACATAAAATAATCCTTATTATATGGTTTTCTTATTTAACTTTAAATTGTTAGCCAATGATGATTACATTTATCACATAAAAATATCAGGGATACATAAATTATTTTTACATTATTTAAAGTTAAAATGCTGGTAAAATTGGTCAAAATTGAGAATACTTGAAATTTATTTTGTACTTGAAATTAATAAAAATTTTAATATTTTTATAGCTAAGACTTAAACATTTAGTAAAAGATTATTTCTAAATATTTCATACTAAAACCAAAAACTCTAAAACATATTTATAATTTAACTCATTCATTACAACAGTGACCTACTCGACACCTACAATACATCTGAGCGGTACTTGGTTGCCCAGCTTTTTTTATTTCTGTTATAACGATTTATAAAGAACCTTGTATTACATTTTAACAGATTTTACTAAAAACAAAAAACTTATGCATAAATTAAATTAAAAAACAACTAAAAAAGTCAACATTTTAAAATATCTAAAAGTAGTATTAAAAGAGCCAATGTATTTTTAAAAATACATTATGTCTACAAAATGATGATTTAGTGAAGAATTCAAGCCCTTAAAAAGTTATTCATTTTTGAATAATATGTATAAAAAACAAACAAAATCGAGTTTAATATATTATTTTAGTAATTAAAAGTTATTTTTTAATAATTATATATTGTAATAATATAACTATATATATATATAGTATATATACAATACACATATTAAACTTAATGGGTGTATATAAATAAAAAGTAATGTAGAATTGAGTAACAATGAAATATTTAAAGAACAGGAAGAAGAGACTAAACTACTAAAGACATGTGTTTAACTGTAAGAAAAAAAATTACAACACGAGAAATTATGAATGACACCGGTGCAAAGAATCAAAAGAAAAAAATATTAAAGACTCTCGCATCAAATTTTGGATTCTCATTACTAAAAATACTAGAAAACCATCAATCTATAACCCGAAGATACAGAAAAGAATTTGTCGTTATTCCCTCAAATTAAGACCTAAAATTAATGGTGTATATTGAGTTTTTAAATACTATTCAACTAGTTAAACACCCAAAAATATTATATTCTAAATGTATTAAGTTCCTCATGTTACTCAATTCATTTGCTAGAATTATCAATTTAATTATAAAATGTACCGAGACAATAGATATTAAAAACCGTATCGTTATTATTTTAAAATAAATTGTCTCCCTAAAATAAGATGTTGTTTTGAACATTTTCCTCATAATACCTAGACAAGACTTCACTTGTGCTATGACATATACTTCCTATATTAAGTTATAGGATGTGTAATTGAAGCTTTTTACATTGATTATTTTTATAATAATTTATTGTTTCAATAAAGTTGATGTATATTAATAATTTGAATTTTTTTTTCTTGATAAGTATATAATTTCACAAATAGAGCATTTTATAACTAATACATACAATTTCAAAGTTGAATTAATATTCATGATTTACATATTATATGGAAACTGTTATGTCAGTGATAATATTGTTTTTACCACATTTAAAAGAGAAAATTGAACAATTTTCAAATATATTACGTAGCATAAGAACTTAAAAGTTATTTTAATTTTACTGTTGACAGAGAAACTTATTAGACATTATAAAATGAGAACTATACCAATAAATCATAATGAAGAAATTTAAAAATGTACACAAAAGTCAAAATTTAATTATAAAATTAAACGCCTTACAAGTTACAACGTAATATATTATAGGTAGCATATACATTATATTCATATTAATATTTATTATTTTGCACGGATTATCTTTGGTTTTACAAATGCGTAATTTAATTTTGAGATACTGCGTATTATTAGAGCGGACTTACAAGTAATTTTAATTCGATTGGTGATTATTAAATGTTTTAATTATATAATTGAAAGTATAGACTTATCTGAATTCTGTGCTGATTTTAGAGGAATTAAAAACATGAATGTCTAATTAGTTGATATTAGGACTTAAGAGGAATTTGCAATCAATGGACACGATCCCTTGAAACTTTTATTTTTATGTATTTACGTATATTATTTTAATTGTATTGATTAATATAATTGATAGTAAGTCATAAAAAATATATCCACACCGTGGACTTTCAATGAAAGTTATGATACCTTCTCAAACTTTTTTTTACACAATTACTTATAGATATACCAATTACCAAAAGAGAATTTTTGCTACTAATATTTTAATAATGACTTAGCAAATTTTAACTATTGAAAATAATCTTCATATTATTATAAGATTTGATTAAATTTGCAGTTTGTCTGTGTAAACATCTCTCTATTAAAATTTAATTAAAACAAGTATAAATTTAAATTGTCTATAAACAGAGGTCAAAAAGTGTCAAGATATTTTAAAATAAATTATGTGTATGGAAAATTATAATATAAACACTTAGTGAGAATTTCAAGTTTCTACGGTAATTCGTTTTAGAATTATAACAAAATAAAGAAATACATTTTGTCGAAAACTAAGTACCTAAGCGTAAAAATTACCGTTTGCCCTTAGTTTTTTCCTGATTATAAAGAAAAGTTTTATTTTTGAACCCTAAAGTACCAACTAGATCCAATTTTTTAACAGAAAGAAATCACCTCCAAAGTTAAAAATGTAAGTATTTTTATTGCCCCAAATATGATGACAAACCCATACAAAAAACGTCATTGTAAAATCATTATATACACAGGAATCTAAAATATGTATGATTTTAAATTTTACAGTTTATTAAAGTTGAAAGAAAATCGATATACTATACGTGATTTCGTGCAGTAATATAAATATTTACTGAAATAAAGTCATATTCACAACAACTCTGATACGTCATAGGATAAATGCATAGTACTATGAATAAGTAATATTAGAACGACCACCTACTTAAAAAATATTGTTTACTAAAATAAAACCATTCAAACTTTGCTATGGTTGAATATTACGATAACAAATAATAATGTGATAAAACTGGCAATTTTTTGGCGTTTCAATATTAATAATCGTAGTAAATTTTTCTTATCTAATAATTTTATTACTAACTAAATTTAGTATACACTTAATATTTATTATATTATATTATATTATATTTTATAATATGTAATTTTGATTTGTGTAAATAGTTGAAAATTGTATTTACTTTTATTTCAATTTTAAAAAATAATTGATTTAAATTGTTATAGTAATATAAACTGTATACAGTATTATATTTATTTAAAATAACTCGTGAAACGTAATTTTAAATTGGAACAATTAAAGAGAGTTGGAGCTTACTATGACATTGTCCAATGTGTCATTTGAGCTCTAATCAGCAATCTATGTCAAATACTTAAAATAGTTTAATTTTTAAAGGGTTTCGTTATTTTTCAAAACTGACCTAGTTTTTCATAATTTTTTTGCTTTAATATGAACTCATTTTTTATAGAATATTTTTTTTTTGTCTTGTAGTACACCTGCTAAAACACCTAACAATAGATAGTTATAACTATTATGAGTAGATTTTATTGAAACATTTTATTAGAATAGTTAATAGCTATTCTCTTCTTTAGTTTATTCGTATATATCTATATTCTATATGCATAAATTCAAAATTGTATTATTATTTACCTTAGATACTTAATTTCACAAAGTTTTATAATGGACCTACTATGTTGTCATGAACAATTTTAAATTATAACTTTTCATTAATTGTCCGTATTATATACTTAAATGTAAAGAGTAAATAGATTTTAATTAAATACATGGTACATAGAAGGTAAATTGGAAATTTTCACAAGGTTATTCTCCACTGCTATTTTCAGTGGAGCTGAACATTTCACCCTCATATGTTATTATGTGTATTAAAATAAAACAAAATAAATCACCTAATATTTTATAGGTATAAATAGTACCTTTTTTTATACAGGTATATATTTTTAAGTTGGTCGAGCATATCTATCTCAATTATCATACAGTAAAAAGTACTCAATATTATAAAAATAACAAATATCTATTGTTTAAAAAAAATAAGTAGGCTTACAAATTTAAATAAATATATGATAATAATTAATAGTTGATAATGGATACAAAAAAAGTCAGATATTCTTACATTAGAATTAAATAATAATTTTTGATTTATGTTTCTTTTTTATCCTCAAACATGTATTTTTAGTTTTTTTCCATAGTTTATTATTTCGTGTAGAATAAACCCTATCTATTTAAATATTTAAAAATTTTATAATAAATTGGCAAACAAAAGTCTGGACAGTTTAATAAAAAGTTCCACGTACTGAAACCAATAAATCCAAAAAATGTATACCTATAAGTATTATTTTAATAAATTACTCTAATATCAATATCAATACACATATCGTAAAATATATTTAATGGTGTAACCTGACAGACAAACCGTCTCCGCTCAGAATTGATTTTGCATACAATGATATATCATTGAATTCAAATTTAACACGTCATCCATTAAAGTGATCCACTCGACACAATCAGTACAGCAGAGTGGTACCCACTTGCCCGTCCTTTTACAATACTTTTGAAAATGCATTTTGTTTTATTTTATTACACATAGTATAATAAAAGTAAGAAAAAAAAAAATGTCACATTAAAGTACGGGGTTTTTTTTTTTAACACCACGGCAGTGGGAGTAAATGTCCGTGGAAATACGCGTTCTACTTCGCCAAAGATTGCCGGTGGGAAATCGTCTCGTATGTTAATCGAGAAACGTGTGTAAAACGTTGATAACAATACTGCGATATTCGAAATACTACGCGTATTCCGATCAAACGACATTAATTTTAAACAAACCAACTATAGGTAGGTAAGTCCCTCTGTTTGGATCTGCAATTACGAAATTGCCGCGGCGCATCACGAACTCATTGGCATATTGGTCATCCGCCCACCGTCCGTCCGTCGGACAGTCAGCCCCGTAGCGTGTTTTACCCGTCCGATTTCGACGTCCGTTTCGTTTTCATTTGTCGGGGCAGACGACAAGACGTACGCAGACCATATGCGCATTGCAACTTCGATTAGTCGAATAAAACGGTGACGCAACCGATTTTCGGGATACCTGCTGTGGGTAATTCAGGTGCAACGTAGGTTATGCACGCGACGGCGTTGTGGCGTCTGTAGGACGCTTGTCGTAGATAAAGACCAAATATTTAATATAGACCAATTATATTTATTATTCTTGTCGAGATTAGATCGTTTTTTTTTTTTTTTTTGGACGTGTTGCGCTTTGCTCAGTCGTCGTCGTCGTCCCCCACCTATGCGGCGAACCGCTTACAATATACCATTGCCGGTGTATAGTGATCCGTTTGCGTGACTGTACCTGCCCGAGACCGAATGATATAAAACAACTGCAACACAATAACAATACATTATTATATCATATACGATCGTTGCGATTGTTTCATCGACGGACCGTCTTCGAACGTAATACCTAAATATAATATAATATATTTAACGCAAACTTTCTTACACACGCAGCACATCTATATATATATATGTGTGTATATACAAACAGTCGCTCACACACGCAAATATTATATACTATACACGTTGTATAATATTATATTAGACAAATTTCAAACATTGTGTGTTCGTTAGAACGGTCGACCACAACTACACAGAGCGACTCAGTAGCGTACACACGCCACATACACAATATACATACACACGAGGTGTATATACTCACCGCCCGCGCTTAATATGGAGCTGAGGAGACGTAACAATAGTTATTTGGTTTTCGCTTGCACGCTGGCCTTGGGTTTTCTCATCTGTATGCCCGTCACTACTCACTCGTTGATCAGAGGTAATAATATCATTACGTACAATGCTTTACTTTCGGTCAATTGGTAAAGCCGACAAGTCTGAGTATTTATATGTATTTATTTTATTTTTATTTTTATAATTTTTTATAATAGGTATATAATATGGTTTTAATTATTATTCACGCGCGGGGGAAGGCAAACAATAATTTATTGTTGATTTTTTTTTTTAGCAAAATCACATTTAATGCAAATTTATTACAATATATAAAGTAATCAAAATATTATATTATAACTGGCCCGAAACCCGTATTTTAAAATGTATATTGTGTTGTTCTTATGAGTTAAATTCTTAAATGCGTCATTTTAATGTAATGGATTTATAAAAAAAATAAAGAACATTTACGTTTAATAACTGTATATTTATAATATGTTATGAATATGTTATGACTTATTAGTAATTTAATTGGATTTTTAACTTTAACTACATTAATTTAATTTTAATATTTTTAGTTGACAATTTAGAATAATTCTGTAAAAAATATAATAAATGGTATCTGTTTCAATAGTATTGCTGAGAGTATAAAATATTTGTTTTAAAATTTTGATTCTGATATAACAATAAATAATAACTAAAAATGAACTTTTTTGGTCACCGATCTAAAAATATTGAATTTTGCTGTGTATTCTGTAATTATTTCATTTCATTTTTTTAAAAGTATATAAGCAGCACAAATTGCCTATACAAAATCCCTTAAAAATCGTTAAAATTAAGCTTTAATTATCTATATTCTATAATACAATCATTCTTATATTTTTTTACCGACGGGTAGATTTATTCAAAATAAATACAAATACAAAAATATAACTCATAGTTATTTCACCACTCAAAAATGTAGACTTTTATATTGGTATATTTGTAAAATATAGTATATTATAATTTATAACTATACACATTAAGATTTTTTATTGAACAACAATCATTATTTCAAAATCTATTAACGTTTTTGTAAATATTTTCATTCGAAATAAAACAACTCTTTTTTAATTAAAATCGTTAAATACTTTATTTATATTTTTACTTTTTTGAAAAACAATGTACATTTATTTCATATTCCGAAGCAGAATATTTTTCGGAATATTTCGATGTATTGAAAATTTGGACAAATAGTTTATTAGTTATAATTATTTTTAAAGTAGAGTGGAATGACAATCCAAAAACGTTCGTATACCCTGCTTAAAATATATATATATATATATATATATATTAAATTTTGTTTTATTTCAACAGGAAATCATATAAAAAAAATTAATAGATTTTGAAATAATGAGCGTTGTTCACTAAAAAAATCACTCAATAGCCAGTATGTTATTAATTTTGGATTGTAATTACTGATTATCAATTTATAAGATTTTATTATTGAAATAGTTTGCATTAAGTTGTGTAAATTTTATAATTCCAAATAAAAATAAGTGATATACTCTGAATCAGTAATCCAGATAATGAAGCTTTTTAAATTTAAATAATATTTTATTTAGCTTCAAAATAATTAAAATTTATAATTTAATATAAGTATTTTTAGTGCAAATGTAATGATTTTTTTTAAGTTTTTGAGAAAAAGATTTTATACTTATAATACATTAATATAAATATATAATATAATTAATACATTATAATATAATACGAAACAAACTTGTTGTTACTAGATTTGCTAAATATTTAGGTAGATTTGATAAATAAAAACTATTTTTTTTGTCATTTAAGAATTTTATTCATTTCTATAGTAAAAATAATATTGTTTTTAATTTATTTTTATTTGTTTTTATGTAATAAATATAACATACAAATATTAATGTGATTACTTATAAAAATCTTTTAAAATTAATTTATGAATTTTTAGTTTAAAAGTTGTAGATTTTATGTATGCCTAATTTTAATTTTAGAGTATAGTGATAAACGTATTGATTTTATAATGGTCTGTGTATTCTTTTTAGTATTAATCATCATTTCTTAAAGCTGATTTGAATGCTGATTCATAGTAATGAATTGGATTTAATAATTATTTTTGGGGGTCAAAAGTAAAAAATTTGCATTTTTTTATTTAATAATTAGAAGAAAAAACAAAAAAAATTAAACGAAGAAACATAGGAATTTTTAAGTTAACAAAGTTTTCAGAAAAATGTATACCTCTCTTTATATACCTAGTTATAATTAATAAACGAATATTAGGGTTTGGTAGAAATTCGAAATTTGTAACAAGTGTTTATTTTTTCATTTTATATACATAGGTATGATTTAAAAAATATTTTAACACTTTTTGAGCTACTTATTGAAAATAACTAAGACATTTAAAAATTATAACTTTTTAAAAAATTTCAATAAAATATTAAATTTTTTATTTTTATTTTTGTGTCTAATTTTATTAAATCGCACAATTTATAATTTATATTTAATATTGTACTTTAAAAATAACTTACATTCATTTAGTGTTTTATTTATAGAAGAGGCGCTATAAGTTCTTTGATGTATGTGTTGATACAATTAAAAATTAGGCTGATTCGATCAATACATTTAGTAAGATACAGTTTCATTATAAAATATATTCATATGTTGTCGACAATTTTTTAACATACAAATATTATTCGACATTATTCGGTGATATTATTGCAGATGTACGATTGGTGTGCATAAGTTAAATTATATTTCATATATTTTTGGCCTGTATTTTATACGTTTTATCTGAACGAATAATATAATTATATAAATATTAATTAAAAGAAATAACTAAATTAAATTCATATAACAGGTAATAAATATGATGTGCGAGTAGTTAATCTTTATTGTTGACCTAAGAGTTCTGAATCACGTACACTACATATCTACACATCAATTGTGATTTCGTATAGTTAACACACAAAAGAAATGTGTCCTATGCAACAGCTCTATATATTTTGTACGAGCTGTGATGTAATATGTATAGCTGTAAAAAGTTAAACGACTCGACCTGTTACCTTTTACACTGACACGTACTAATTGTCTGTTAATATCTATTATATTTTTACTATGCAAAGTAAAAAAAAAAAAAAAATAATAAATATTACAATGACTTGTTTTTGCAGTCGGTTTAAAGAGGGAAATCATTTAAAATACCAAACTGTGTTGAAAACGTGTTTCCTCGATAATAAACAATGAGTTATTTTCCCCGTTTATCGAATGGAGACGGAATTATTGATATCGCATGATATTGTTTTGACTATGAGTTATGATTTTTTAAGATTAATTCTTGTATCTTGATACAGTCGGTATTAAATGACAAATAAAACAATTAATACCAAGTTCATATTGGAATATTGGCACGTCTATTATTGTGGATATGAAAAGTTTTTTCGGTATTATCTATTCCGTATTATACCTACTGTTCAGAAATCGTGATTCAATTGCTGGAAACCGTAAACGCTGAACTTTTGTAATTGATTCGTTTGGAACTCCGCGTCTCCGCTACCGAAACAAAACCCGCGGAGATGCCTATATCGCATAAAAAACGATTACTGCTGTGATTTTGAAGTAGCAAAAAAAAAAAAAAATAACAAAGAAAACTGCCATGACCGATTGGCCACGCAATACAATATATAATATAAAAGCCATAACTGATAGTTTCCCGTTGGAATTCCGGCCCAAAGCTCTTACAATACGAATCATTGTGTACATATATATATATTTTCGAAGCTCGATTGCTTAGCGACGCTTTTCACTTCCGCCCTACTCGTTTTGTCTTTGTAATACATTAATGGAATATCGCGAACCCCCGAGTTGAGGGTGGGTGCGTACGATCAAGATAAATCTTTTAACGACGGCCGTGGAATACGGAAACAAATTGTTGTCACTTATAATGTCTTAAGGGCGACAGATTTATTCCAAAAGGAATAGATAAAAAAAAACGAGGATGGAGAACGACGGGGAAAACGTACACAACTAAAATAACAAATACTTTTAGTTTTGTACCATTTGCAAGAGATCGTTTTCAAAACAAAAAATAAAATATAAATAATAATAATAATAATAATAAATAAATAAAATAAGGAGGAAAACTATTCGTCTTGTTTAGAAAACCTAACGGCTGCAATCTATATTTTCTTTTATATAAAACGATGTATATGTTCGTATGTAAGAGAAATTGATCTTACATTAATGCGTCATAAAAAATATGTATTTTAATCTCTGAAACGTTTACACCTAGTACTGACCATAAACTTACATAGTTCTATTGTTTTTTTTTTTATTTTACATAGATAATTGTTTGACCTAATGATTAAAAAAGAAATAACTATAAGAACGATTATGCATAATAAAATTATTGATTACTTTTCATTGTTGACCAATGATTACAGTTTTTCTTTACTGATCAAGATTATATTCTTATTTTATTACAACGTTTGTTTTTTGATCAAGTAATCATTTTTTTATTTTTTTTTATACTCGTAATTGGGTTTTATGATGCTATTGATTTATGTATATATAGTATATATTTACGTATAACATATGCGTATTTTTTCATTTTTTTTTATTATTATTGATTTTTTTTATTTAAATAATATCACAAGGAAATTGTATAAATAAATCTTTTGATCGAAAAATCTACAAATGGTGTTTTAAAAAAGGTAGAAGGACTAGTTTTCAAATATATATATTATAACAAAGTATCAAAAACTTGGGACATTTTTGGGACATAAAATTTCAATAAAATACCATTTTGGTTATATTTCTGGAATTCATTCATTTCAAATTTTCACAATTATTTAATTTAATTTTGTATTAAAATTTTTTTCAAATACTTATTAGTTATTGCTTATATAGTATACGATTGAAATGCTTTTATATTTTCTAAGTTTATAATTTTAAAAATACATTTTTTTTTTTTTATTATTTTATTTAAAATTCACATTTCGTGGTTTAGAATATGACAATTAATTGAAATTAATTATTATAAAACACATTATTTTAGTAAAGTATTCAAAGTGTCTTTATACGTATGAGAGCATTAAATGTGGTTGAAATATTTAAGTTTAATATAATGGTTAATTTTAATTTGATCAATGTTGCAGTATATTTATTTTTATAATACTGCAACAGTTCCCAATGAGCTAATTTTGTTATTTTCGTACAGTTGTGTTCAAAATTACTATTTTCGTTAAAATTAAAGTTTTTATTCAATTTTACTGAATGAGTGAAAGTAACATAAAATATTTATGTTTTTGTTGACAATTAATATATTTTATAGTCTAAAGAAAATGGATACCTAAAATATCTATAGAATTATTATGATAGAAATGACAGTATTACTATTGTCTAATTTATTACGGTTATTATTTATTTATTTTTTTAATGAAATGGTTTGTTTGAGGTTTGAGTGAATAATAGTAACAATGATAGATGTCTATCATTTGCAATTATTTTCACTTTTTAAACAAAGATAATATAATTATTTAACGATATATTTGTAAATACATAAAAAGTAAATAATTATAATTTATTTATTTTCATACTTAAAAACTGTAGAAAATTCGACAATTTGTTTATAATCGACTGATGTTATAAAAGTATTTATAGGCTGTATAAAATAATGATTATTAATTGATTTTGATCCAAAATTCATTATTGAAATATTTTAATTATGTGAATATAATATTAGTAATTATTCTATTCGATGTCTCCTTTATTTAGCTAAACTTTATTTCTATGCGATCAATCAATAACATTTTTAAATTACATATTATTATAACCTTTTAACAGATTTTATTAAAAATATTCTCATTAAATGTTTGTTTTAGGTTATTACTTCAATGTTTGAAGATAAAAAATAGTAATAGCCAATAAAAATACATTCGTTTTTAATGATGCAATTAACACGAGTAAATACCTAATATAATTTCTAGGTATTTAATTTTTATAGTTTAAAAAATGTGGATTAATTAATTTTTTAAGATATGTGCTTAATAATAAATTATACGGTTGTTTAGTGCACACTGTTTAACCTAATATGCCGGTAGTTATTATTCGTATTAGATATTAAATAATTATTATTGGTTTATCATAATAAAATAATTGGCAACATATTACTGATTTTATTTTAATTACTAATAAAGGTAATGCGATAAACCAATAACAGAAATAAAACTAATCGTACTTCATGTCCGTAGGTATAATAATTACTATAGACCTTTTTGATCTTCGATTATATAATCCAATATT
Source organism: Aphis gossypii (assembly GCF_020184175.1). Lineage (NCBI taxonomy): Eukaryota > Metazoa > Arthropoda > Insecta > Hemiptera > Aphididae > Aphis > Aphis gossypii. Next base: position 79,740,975 of record NC_065530.1, read on the forward strand.
ACATTTAAAATAATTACAACGATCAGTGCAAATGTCTATGGTTATTAATCATTATAATTTAATATGTACAGGTTACCTAGGTTGGTAACAAAAATCAAGTTTATATATTTAATACAGTAAGCGCGATTAGGTATCTATGACTTTTGTGTATTACAAACTCATCAAATTATAATACTGATTGACGTACAAATATATACTTAAACCCTTTATAAAATACTTTATAGATAATTAAATAATTTTAAGTACGTAAATTACTGTATAATTTGAATCTAAAGATTTTTTATTGGATTGAAAAAAAAATAAAAATGGTAAAATAAATAATCATTACTTATTGCACTATATATTATTGTATACATTGTCGAGCCGATTCATCTATTGTTTTTATATTTTATAACCGCAGGTGACTGTTTCTTACCACCAGACGAAGGCAATTGTGGAAATCGATTGACTTTGAGAGTAAAATACTACTTTGACTCAACTAATGACGACTGCTCAGAATTCCTTTACTTCGGTTGTGGTGGCAACGATAATCGATTTGATTCATTCGAAGAATGCGAAAATGTATGCCTATTTAATAACGGGTTTTAAAATGAGCTATCTTCGACTGGATATTCTATATTGGCAACCGATGTTTTACAATAATTGTCAATAAATGTTATGTGAGTCATAGTAATGAAATTTTTCAATTAAATAGTTTGCAAAATAAATCATTTTATTCTAGCTTTTATTCGTAGTATCACTAATTTGGTATACGTTTATTAATATAATAATACTAATCATTTGTAATTAAAACCGTTCTGTGAGCATACTAATGGAACTTAATTTTAAGACGGCGAGGTATTAAGCACAGTGCAACGTATTATTACTTGTTTAACAATGACTCGATACAGCGCTATATTATACTAACGCCATAGCATTCTACAAGTACATCATAGGCATGCATAGACTAGTTATATTTTTAGCGGTTCATGACAAAAGGTAGATGATAACGAGATATTATCTATCATGTTAACGATTTTGAAGTGAAAAAAAAAATTAATTATCAAGTGAAATAATATTTAATGAGTTATTTTTGTTCTGTTTGAAAGGTGAAGGGTCTCTCAACGTTTAATTTTTATACCGTCGATTGAGTAGTTTGGTAGTACATTATCATTATTATTATGTACAACGTATGCTTGTCGTTTATTGTTTTAACTTATTACCGATTATTTACCAAATACTTATGACAAAATATAATAATAATATAACAATTAGTTACTGATTATCCTAACTACTATAAACTCTCGTTAATCGTCATCCGTTTTCGATTGTGTATACTTTTTGGATTTGTCCTATCATAGAGCATGCGATATAACGTGCGCGTGTTATATGGTTCTATACCCATATTCCCGTGGATTATTATTTTAAGTTGGAATATTATATGCACTTACGGTCCTCGGATTTTCACTCGATATGTTTTCGATAACATGGCTCACAATATTACCTTTCTTTGCCTAAACACATGCACTATACTTGATACGCAATGATAATATCCCAAAACGACGACGAGTAAACATTGTGTGATCAAATAATATGATATCAATAAAATGATTGTAGACATATTATGTTTTAACATAACATGATATTTTACTTCGTTCGGTATCCGAAGAATTTCGCGGTTAAATATTTTAGTCAGTTATCACCATAAAAGCACGAAAACCATTTAAATAGATAGAGCGTGATCCATTCATCAAATGTTTGTTTAGGTTTTCAATATTCAATTGTAAAACAGTAGCACTTGGTGAAATATAGTGAAATATAAACACATTTTTGTGTCATTCGTGATTTATATAGTATAGGTACGTTTTGAACGTATACATTAAAAATTGATTAGCTTTTTGATTTCATTATTTTATTTAAAATTCTTAATATGATATAAATTTATTGGTTTCTACAAAATTCTACATTAATTTCTTAATATTTTGTGCGGTAATGCTTTTATTCTATGGCTGGTTAATGATGAGTAGTTTTTGTGTGCTTGTATATGTGTACTGAGTTTCTATGTTGGTATGTAATATTACTCAATATTATGTGTTTGTCAAGTAAGTTTTGTACTTTTTACACATATGATTTCAAATAGAATAGAAGAAAAAAATACGACACTTGCTCCTTACTATATTTTTATCGTTGCCGTAGTCGTCTTTTACTTTTTATTTAACTGATAATTATTTTTTAATTCATTTAAAAATTAAAAATAATAATAAGTTATAGGTAATAAGATTACAGTTTTTTATAAATATCATTGTAATTATATTAATTTAAAATAATATCGAAAAGGAAATTAATATTATATAAAAATATAAATATTTTTCAGATATCTACATGGAATGTGAAGGTATCAAGACTTTTTATTTTAAGATATTGGGAAGAATGATTTGTATTTTATTTGAATAGTAAACATTTAATAAATATTATGTTAAAATAAACCAATTTAAGTAATAATAAATACGTTATAGTATAACGATTTAAGTTTTTAAGTTATTTTTGTAAATTATAATAAATGCAATAAAAGCCTTTGTACATTTTTGAATCTGTATATTGTTTTAAATTTGTATTTGTATAAAATAAACTACGTGGAAAAAAAAATAAAAAAAATGTTTTACTTGATATGTTATATTATTTAATACTTATTTCAGATAATTTTAAATATAATATTTTACAAAAAGTATTGTTTTTAAAATTAATACTTACCAAATAGATTTATTTTTTTTGGAAGTTCTCATAGTGTCTTGTGCTACCCCCTTCCTAAATTTAGGTTTTTAGTCACGTAAATGCAGTAACTTTGTATGATTTAAGGCTCGATGACTTAAATGCTAAACGTAAATATTTTATATGCATATTCTAAGTTAAATGTATTTTAAGCATTTCCGCTGTAGGAGGCAAGAAATTAAGCGGACCTTTACGAAAAATGATTGAAACAACAACAACGGAAATCAATCATGTCGTTTTCGAAATGATAAAATTATATCTGGGATGAAGGGGGAAAAAATGAAAAATAAAAATAATTTTGACGGCTGTAGATTTATGAGGAAACACGTCGTGTAGTGCAGAGTGATAAAACTGTTTGACTGGAACGGTATCAAGCAGATGGCAAGATCGTTTCATATATTTTTTTCTTCACTTTTCTCCTCTTACTTGTGGCACTACATCACCGGCATTTACCCACTTGTGATTGATGACTTGCGGTTTTTGCGAAATATTATTCGTTTTAAAAATAAAATATATTCATCCGTGCCCGCTGACAGCTCTGAGTGTATACGTGCTCAAAGACAAGGCTTATCGTTTCTCCTGTTCATACGTGCACGGACAGCCCAATGATAATACTATGTGTAACAATGAGTGCGAAATTGAAATCTATTTAGTTTGTTGGAGGATAAGTGGAAACAAAAAAGTTGCACGGAATTCTATTTTGCGTATGGCTATAAATCAATAAGTTACAGTTTATGGTTATTATAACTTTAATTTTTGTCTGAAGTTTGTCATTGTCATATCATTGCTTTTATTGAAATAAACCGTCGTGAAAAATCTAACCTAGTTTATTGTTAAAAAAAGACAAGTTTATTTATTGCTGTGTATTTTCGTTATTAATTTTTACTTATTTATTAATCTGAATAATTTAAAATACTTAGATAGGTACCTTATTTCGTTATAATAAAACCTAATTTTGTTAGTTTTTATCGATGCGCCTTTTCCAAATTGATGGTGGTATTGGATCATGTTATAAAAATGTGATTATAATATTCCTTAATAATTATTTTATTTTATTTTTTCGGTAAATTGTTATTCATACTGTAATATTTAGATCAGTACAGACCATTTAAAAATAACTCATATGAATTATATTTTTCCGTCTTGTTATTACTGCAGTAGAATAAAAGTAATTTATGACTTACGAGTTACATTATTATCGAAATATAAAATAAATGTCGTGTAAAAATAAAAATGATATGTTTTAATAGTCAATATTATGTTTAATATATTATTAATTCGTTCATAAAACTTAAAATTAATTTAAATTTAATATTAATTATTAAAATACTATTATCAATATCAATATTAAATAAACTTTCTTTATCTTTATTTCTGTTCAATAATATTTTCATAGTCAAAGAACTTTTATTTGTTTCTTAATTTAATCTCATTTTAAAAAGAGCCGTACATTTGGATAAATGATAATATCTTATTTTAAATGCATTGTACATTAATAATAAATAATTATTGTTTTAATTGTATCGATAAAATCGGTAAAACAATATGAATATTTCTGGTCTATATTAGCCGTTTTCATCTTATTTGTCGCTGTGTTAGTCGTAAATGGTTGTTAGCGTGAGTGAACAATAATAACAATAATAATAGATTAGAATGTGACGCGTATAATACGAGTGTATAGAGTCTCTAATGCGTGTGTATAGGCCACTAAGTGCAATAAGAAAATTAAATTTAAATTAAATTTGCAGACGTTTGCGTAGGTAGCTTACTCACTAACATTAATTTGTTTAACGGTTGAGGTGTATTTTAATAATACATTTTTGGAAGAATAGGTATAATTTCCATAGAATCTATAATCTGTTAATAATATTGTTGTTTAGGTATCAGATATATTATGATATTTAAATCAGCACAGTAATATAAAGAAAATCAGCGTGCTAGTTATTACATATTTTTTCATATTAATATTGAGTATAGGAAAAGGGACATTTTTAAGTACGTAGTAATACATTGTTCGACCTCGTATTTTGCTTATATTTTATTGAAATATTATACATTTTCGTTGTTTAAATTCAAACTTTTTATTTTAGTTGCAAAATATCAATAACTCTTTGTCCGGTTATTAAAATATATCTTAATACTAGCTACCTATATAAAAACTCTAATAGAATATAAAACTATAATTATTTAAAATGAGACAATAGATAGGGAGATATAATGTAATTATTAATTGTTATGGTTCTACTCTCCTAATGGCAATGACAATACAATCTGTAATACTACGATTTGTGTTATTCTTTGGTTAAGTTAGACTGTCCTAGACGCGGGTTGTTTGTTACCGACATTATCTCTTGCCTGAACCTTTTGAACTACTCATACATTTTGATTCGAATTTAGGTAATGTCTCTAAAAGCTGTTCCCAACGTTTTTGTGATTTTATGCTTTAATTAAACGATTTAATTATAAACTATCGCTAGATGATGACATTGACGTGTTTTCTTCCGTGACAAAGTCGGTTCTATTCATGTCCAATTACTAGTATAATTACAGATACATAGTTTTCACGTATTAATTTAATCATTGAATTCAAATTTATTTTGGATATTTACATTATTTTATTTTATTTTTATTTTCTAGTTACAGTTGTGCATTTAGTCCATACTATTATGTGGTAATGAGTAATGAATCAATATTTGAGACGAAATTATTACAATAAATTATGTAGAGATTAATGTCATAATAAAAATTGAAATTAAGTTTAAAACTTTAGACGGACTATAACATTATAGATATTTTAAGTTGAAATAAATCAAATGTTAGGGGTAAAAAACTATAATACAGAATACATATTTTATATATTTATTTAAAAAAAATAAAGATTGATAAAGTTGATTTGCTGTACTTATAGTTGGTTTTAATTGTTGTAGGGCACTGTAATTGATATTTTTATTTTAATTTAATAGCACAACATTATTTTAAATAATTAAAATAAACATTTTAAGGACGAAAAAAATGTATCAGTTTAATTTCTAAGGGTATTATATTATACATTTATGTTTCTATAGTAAATTAATTTTTTTTATTAATAATACGGTGGGTTGAACTTATTTTTTTTAAATTTAAGTCCGTCATCTAGGATATTTACTACATATTTTTTGTTATACAAATAAATTATCTATATTAATTTCTTTAATGAGTTTTTAATATTAAATTCTACAGTATGCGAATCGCATATAAAAATAAGGTAACCGTGCGTGTATATAGGGTTAGATTTTTTATATTTTTTTCATTGGTTGGTTATTCATTTTAATTCGTTGAGTATTGATTCATTTTTTTCTCCATTCATATAACTAGTTTTATAACTACGAGTATTAACTATTTTTTTATTTATTGTTTTTATGTCGTCTACGTACGCTCAAAGTTTTAAATTAATGTTTCCTTGGGTTTTCAAACTTGTTGACTAAGTACAAAAAATGAATAGAAAAAACTAAAACAAATTTGAAAATTTCAAATGACTATAATAATAACTTAAAAGATGCAAATAAAAATTTTATAATGTCTATAAAATAGATATCATGTGTTAGTTTATATTATATAAATATTTGATGATAATAATTTCAAGTATATTAAGGGTTTATTAGTATTTTTATTACAGCGAAATAATAAAATTGATTTATTTAAACATTGGTGTGGCGTAAATTCATAATTGCGTAGTTCCGAGTTAAGTTTTTAGATTGTTTAGAAAAGTAAGTTAAATTTATGCCTTCTAAATCCAAAAATCACTATCAAATTTAAAGATCAAATAATTTTTTCTTCTTTAAAAAGTGTTTTGAAAAACACACGCATAAATTTTATCGTAAAACCAAAGCAATCAACGGTCCGCTCGGAATCTAATAAATAGTTAAAACACTTAAAACATTTTTATTTTTTGTACTAAGCTTAACAATACAATTGATAAATTAGGTCTTCTTTAGAGCAGTTTCAACTATATAAGGACAAATAATTTAAACGTTAGGCGCCAGGCTATTGATTTTTTATAAATACAATGCCAAATAGTTCAACAACAACAATTATTATTATAAAAATATAACATAATTGTCAAAACTGTTGTAATAGATTGTATAATAATATAATGTATAATTTAATTTTAGCATATATTTGACTTTGTAAACCAAGTTCAAGTGTACTAAGTATACGTTGAATAATTGTCTGTATCCAATTAAAAGTAGTAAGATATAAAAGGAAATATAATTCTAATGATATAGTTTTTTTTAAGTATACAAAAGAACAATATTATATTTTTAATACTCAAATTTTATATTAACTATAAATTTTCTATAAACCGTTAAGATGACTTTTTGAAAAATTTTGATATATTTAAATCGAAAATTGGACTTATAGTTTTTTTTAACTTAATGTAGTCTTTGATTTTCAAAATCTAGTAATTAATCACTTTCTTAACAAAGAAATAAATTAAAGAATATTTTTTAAACTGTTGATAACTTTAACTTTTCTCTTATTACTGCTCTTTCAACCAACAATATAATAAATATCAAAAGTATATATTTTATATACTAATTATAGTAATATTTATAGTAATAATATAATACTAAACCAAGTTGAAAAATGTATTTCTATGAGCTTTACCAATGTATTATTCTGTATGTGTTAATTGTAAAATGTTATTATATAAGTATCAAAATGTAATAACTCTATGTTAAAATATCTATAAAGGAATAAATCTAAGAATAATTGATTCATGATAATAGCTTTAAAAATATGATTATTTTTAAGCTATGATATAGTTATTAACATTATTCTATCAACATTTTATAATTTTTAAAATGTGGTTTGCGTGTAATACTGTAATAAATACTAAATTCTATATTATTACATTTATTTTTATATACCTATTTTTTAAAATTATTCTTAAGGAATAATATTTTTAGTATATTATAGTATATACATTTAAATAACTAAAAAACTACTTAATCGTTTGAATTTTGGGTTGAATGTATTTAAATTTCAAAAAAAAATATTTGCTTAACAATTAACATAAAAAAAGGTTAGTTTTTATTGAAAAAAGTTCATATTATCACAAGAAACACCTTAAATATACACTCAAAAATCTAAGTATTTTAAAATAATGGTTTTTAACTATACAAATACTTGACAATAGATATGTGGTGTTTTAGTATGATCAACATTTTTATAAATGCATTATTAAAGGGAAAATATGGGATGAGCATGCTTGGTGATTTATCCTGTATATACATTATTTATATTTTTATTTATTACAAATGAATCTATACCTATTATTTTTTATACATTCAGGTAAGGTTAATATATTAAATACACTATTACAATATACATAGTACATACAATAACAATAAGATAAAAAACTGAATGTAGGGCTGTAGGAGAAAGTGGTTTAAAGTTTTAAACCGTCAACTGTTTATTCTCAGTAAAATATTATTAATATTGAACTTGAAATATTGAGAATCATAACAAAAAAATATCATTAGTTCAAAAATATCAGCAATAGTTGCATAATTTTGATTATATTAAAATATATGTATAATATTTTAATTTTATTAATTTCATTCATATAGGTGGTACCTGTTCAGATGGTAATAACAATTTATCCAATACAATAATATGACGATTTGAATATCATAAAAAACGTATTTTTTTTTAATCAGTATGATGATTTTAGAAATAAATTACAATAATATCGCACGGATATCATGTGAAAAATGCACATGATCCATATTGATTTCAGATTATTCCCCGGCGTTAAAGAAATTAATTCGACATAATTATATCATGGCATAATATTAGTATTAATATATTAAATTCAATGAATTGTATATGTGTGTACGTGTGTTTCGTTTTACACTGTTTGTATTTGTCTCGTATGGTGGCTATTCGGGTGTTCCGATGAGTGTACAGAAAATATTTGTTTTAGAGGTGACGCAAATTGCGAATTACCGACTTCGAGTTGAAAAAAAAATGTTACACAGCGTTAATTTCACAGCATTTTGTTATACAGCGCGCAACACTAACGATTCATTTGAGCCTGTTGTTTACATTTTATGAAGTTGACGTAAAAAAAAAAAAAAAATAAAATAAAATATTTTCGATGCTGTGAAATGCGCCTATGGTACGTTTATCATTTTTAACCATCGATATCAACGAAATCCAATATTTTCTTTATTTAGGTATTTAATTGTATTTATATATAATATATTATATAACTACACGTTAAATAATAGTGTGTATATAGATTTTTTTCATATAAATCAAATAAAAATTTAAATAGCACGCAAGTTAACATAAAGTAACTAATGTATTTGCTGTCTAAGTTGTTATTTGGAACAATAAACTAACAAAATAAAAATTAAGGATATATAGGTACCTATACTGTACAGTACATTTTTTTTAAATTGATACGGTTTTAACTTGGTTTATTTTAAGACTACGCAAATGAAAACACATTGTTTTATGATTTTTTTGTCTTTGGTCATAACTATAATAATAACCATGTTTCCAAATTGTCATCAAGTTTATTTTTATTATAAACAGTTAAAAAAATAATTATAATTTATATCTTTGTAAATCGTGATAAACTTCATTATTAGTAATATTATACATTATACTTATGAAATTAAATTATGATTACTTAGAAATACTGATTTCAATTATTATACAATTTAATAAGACTTATAATATAGTAGAATGTCGACGAAAGCGTTAAAATGGTACTAATTCAGCTATTTAAAATTGAATTTAGTTATTTAAGTTCAAAAAATGACGAATAAATTAAACTATCAGTGTAATCCGGTGTTTTAGTCAAAATTAAGTAAGTAAGTAAATTTAAAATTATCGTTTGGTGATATCCGATCAGATATGAATACTCATAAGGCATCTAATTTCTTAAAATAGTGTTTTGACGAGGACAATATGACTTGTCATTTTGCTTAATAGTAATAATTGACAAATATGTTTTTTTTTAAATTCTTTCTTTATGCTTTTATGTACTCAGTTCCACTTTACACAACCAGAACTAATTTCTGACTATGTCCAAACTAGGGACGTTTTACAGTAGTTATCTATGGTGAGTTGTGTGCGTTTCGTCGATCACCGTGTGCGTTTCGGCGTGAATATTTAAATAATTATTTTACGATTACGTCTTATTTTTGAACATTATAATTCATCATTGTGTATATCTGTTGAACAATTCAATTAAAGGTAAGTTCTTAAGTTTAATTACATTGGTAAATTGTTTATATTATACATATGTGTAGGCGGTATTAATGAATACGCCCATCATATAAATTTATATCGTCAATTATTTGAGTATTACTATTAGGTCGGATCAGTTAATATACTATTACAAAAATATTTCTATAAATTCAAATAAGAAAATTACCAATAAAATAATATTATATTAAATTAATATAATTTAAACAGGAAATATGTAATATTATTATTTTTAAACACTTTTACATGTAAGTATAATATTGATATTATGTCTTACTGATTTTAATCAATTTAAGTTTAGTTATATGCAGTCACGCAGAGTGCAGATGCACAGAAGTTTCTTATCTTAATTTGCATTTCTATACCCCACCAATCCTCTAACTGTCCAAACTTCAAAATAAAATCAATTAATAAATTGTTGAAACATGTCGTTATGTATCAATTATGTAAGTAAATAGTGTATGTGTTGACATTTCATTATCATGATTGGCACATAGAATTTTGTAGACACTTGTAAAATATTATTAAGTTAAAACAAATTTATATGTTAAAATAATTTTATGTTGATAATAATAAACAAACAATTCAAAAATTAAATTTAACGAAACCGAGGAATTCACTCGGTTGCATCATGGTATCACATGGTAGTATGATACCACGTGTATGATATACGTCGAGTGTACCTCATTATTAGTTGTTAGTTAGTTTAGTTATTATAGTTGGATGACCTGTTTAATTTTAATTCAACAATAAATCTTTGTTTATGATGAAAGTCGATTCTAAACGTAGACAGTCTCTCAACGTCATATATATCTATAAAATAATTTATTATTTTGACGAATTTTGTCAACATTTTAAATTCAAACCATCTTAAAAATTAATATTGCTTTACGTTAAACTTTTTATTTAACTTTTTTTTAGGAAATCTTATGAGAATTCTTGTATTACATTTTCAAACCTTCTGTATAATAATGAAAAATTAAATTAAAAAACAGTTTGTAAATTTCCACTATTTTATCAAATTTCGTAAATATTTGAAATTTGTTTTAATATTTAATGTAATTTTTAATTGCCTATAAACAAAAACTGTGACCATGTATTTTTGATATTGTTTAATTCCTACAAGGAAAACTGTGAAGCATTTTGTATTAGATATTCAAGTTTTCTTACTCTCAAAGTCGTAAATAAAAGTTTTATCATAATCATAATTTTTATTGTAAGACCAATGAATATGGGTCATTCAGATAGATAAAAATGTAGTAATTCTATTACTCATTTTACTATTAATAACATAATATGTATATATTAAATTAAACAGTTATCGTTTAAAGTTACATCATATAAATAGTTAGTTATGTATCTATTTATTAATTTCCCTTTTGATGTTATAAAGTGTATAGGTATAGCCATACAGATAATATTATCATTACATTGAAGTAAATAGATATTAAAAATATAATTAATTAAATCAAAATACGGACATATATTATATTTAATGTGCATATTCGTATAATACTGCGGTTAACGTTTATAATGTTTGTCAACACGTATAATGTATATGTATTGAAGTATGGCAAACTAAATGTTGCATTTGATTAGAATAAATTATTATTTATACTTGTTGTTTGTGTTTTTAGTTTATAAGATTCGGGAACTTCTTTTAATTAAATTTGATAAGTAGGTAATAGAATCTGGTTTTAGGCAACAATATAAAAGTCAACAAGTTATAATATAACATGAATGTTTAACATAATGTTAATTGGTGTATGTCTCATGTTTTACTTTCATAGGTGCAATTTCAAATGCTTTTAGGTATTCAAAAATTATGCCAAACATGATTCTTTGAGTTAGAATTAATGAAGTGAAATAGGCATAGGCTTTGATTAATATAACGTAGATACCACTTGTAAAAATGTTTAAGTTACTTTTAATAAAGGATAAACAAAATAGATGGTTATATATAATGTATTGTGAAATTAATTAAATATATTGGTGTTAATTACGTAAGTATTTTTATTTATGATTAAATCAATATAATGTTTTCTTAATAATTAGTTTTTACATTTACAAACACTTGAATTTTGTATTTAACATATTTCCAAACGTTACGACATAAATTCATAATGCAAAGATGCTAACAAAATACACTTACATCAATCACTGTCATATTTTTTTTCATTCAATGAAGTCATAATGTTCTTTTTATATATTTTCAACTTAATTTTATAACGAAATAAGAAAATCTCATTTTTCACTCCACATTTTATTTAAGATTGGAATCAATATAAATACAAGTATATATATTATATATATATAAAAAAAAGTTGTTATTGCAGTCACATGCATTTCTTCTTTTGAATTCTCACCAAATGAAATTAATTTCATTCATCATTTTAATACTAAAGTAATCTTAAACATTAGAATACTGATATAAATATGACTTTATTATTATGTTAAAATGTCGAAAAGGATCAAAACTATGATGTGTTTTAAACACTGTTTACTATTTGGTTAATGGTTAATTTCAATTATTATTCTACGTTTTATATAATAAATATAACAATAAAAACTTTTATGTATGAAAGAACTGGGTTCAATATTGTACCATATTGCGCATCACTATCATTTTAGGGCTGACTTTATTTTTATTGATAACATTTCAGATTAGGAAATAAATATATTATATCATTTTTATTTTATTAAATTATAGCATGGCAACAGTGGCCATTACCCGATATTGAAAATATTAAATTTCACACTTATAGATAATATTATATAAGTATAAAAGTGCTTAAATATTAACAAAACGTTATTTAAATACTAGATAATATTTCGGTGAGGGTTGGGTTAGGTTAGGTTGAGTAGATTGGTAGTGATGATACATTTTATTAGTAGGAAATAGAGTTTGGGTTCTGGTTGAGTGATGGAGTGAATGATTCTGGAAATATAACATTTTCTCTATCCTAGCTGGATGTACATAAAACTCAGTGAAAATATATTTGCTGTGAAAATATGTTTGATGTCGATCGGACCTCAAAAGAAATGAATATTGGTGTGTTCTCTTTGGCCACTAAAGGACTATGGGAGATTTTTTTTTGTGGCCTTTATTTCTTGGTCTAATAATGATGACTTCAAAATGTGTTGGTGATCCAAGAAGAAAAGGTTAGTAATACATATTTTGTTTATCTTCGTAAAGTTTAGTGGATTGAAATAACCACTGTTGATGTCATGTAAGTGTGCATATTATATTTTCAATTAAAGTTAGTATATCATTGCGTAAGACAATTGTAGAAAGGAATGATTTTGTGGATTCCATTTTTGGCTGCTTGATCTGTGCATTTGTTTCCGATGATGTTGGATTGCCAGGGTTTCAAAATAATTTGATTTTAAGTTTCTATTTTGGTGATTGTAAATATAATTTTGAATATGATGGCAGATATTTGAGGAATTGATGATATTTTTAATAAAGTTGATTACACTGAGAGAGCTTGTACAAATTATTATATATTTGAGGTTTTGGTAATAAAGAGCTTTGGGGATAACTTTGAAATCTTCGGTAAATATTAAACAGGAATTTGAAAATATTTACATACATTTATATATTTATTTCAGATCATATGCTGCCATACCTTTAAGAAGACGTATGCCACGCCAGTCAATTCCATATCAATATTTCATAGATTCTGAAGTGTAACTTTTAGTGTGACATTTGTATGCATTTGTACGACCAACCTCACTATTTGTATGACATTTGAAATTTGGTTATTAAAAAAATAGATAGGGTTGACTGGCAAGATGTCATCTACCGTTCGTTAGTGTTCCATTTGTATGAATTTATATAACACAATTAAAACTTAAATTTGCAAAATTATTCTTCGGTGGGCTGAAAAATTCCTATCTTTTGGTATGATTGCATTTTTAATATCATACTAAAGGTTATATATTAAAAACTACCAAATTTTTATACGGGATGGGCTGGTTATGTATGTGAAGTATGTTTTAGGATGCGACAGTATATATTTCTGCACTGCGAATGTCTTAGATAAAAGTAATATTGTTAATAAATTAATAGATTTAGTGAGTTTTTTTTTCATGAAAAGAGTTCAATACTTATATCGACAGAATTAATCAAAGAGGATTCAATAACAAGTGACATCGGAAGTATTTCGGTAATTTCTAATATTGACTTTTTTTAAATGATTGTTGTATTTTTTGGATGATAATAGTAAAGTTAAGTGATGAAATAGTGCTATAAATCTTAACTTTTGATCTAATAATAATTTAAGTCTTCTTAAATCAAGTGGATGAGCGTTGATTAGATTGTACATACACGGGAACAGGATTTGAGAAATTGAGTGATAAACACCAATAGACATTTTAAGACCGGAGTCATGTATAAAGTTGAGTTTTCTGAAAGCGCTCATAATCTAGTTTTTTTTTTTTTTTTTGGTACAAGAGATATACATATTTTTGTTAAAACACGAGTTTTGGATCATTACGATATATAGGATAACATTATTGTTGGAATAGGAGCATTAAATCGATAGCTGAGAATTTTGTATTGAAGAATTTATTCGGGTGTGCTCATTGTTATAGAGTATTATAATGCTATGTTGTTCTAATAATTTTTTAATTACTTTTATTTTGAAACAGTATTATATGATTTTTGTGTACAGTTATAGCTATTGAAATCGCTGGCAATGATGAAAGGTCGCAGTTCAAGATATTTAATAATACTTCCTGAACCGAAACGTGCGAAGTCGAATTAATTGGTAATATAGATTTTACAAAGAGTAGTTTTGGTTTTAAGTGTAATTGGTATTAAGACTACTTCTATGTTCGAACAAATAGGCATTTGATTACGACCAGTTCCGTTTTAATGCTATCAGAAACAATAAAAAATGCGATAAACAATAACCGGTAACATATGTGTGTATCGGTAGGTTGTTACACTCGTGAAATGCAATATTTTAATATCGCTTATCACTACATTACATCACCTTAATTTAATATAACAAGAAGTACAAAAACCACTTGGCGTACTTAATGAAACGTCTAACAAAATAATAATATTAAATAATAATATAAGAGTTATTATAATTTAAAAAAATTCAAAACTCAACAATATCTTTCAAGTGCTTTTAAAACTATTGATTATTTTAGAATAATGCCAAACTATATTTTATTTTTACTATTATGCAGTTTTATTGATAATTTACTATTGTATACAGTATTTTTATGATAATTTATCTGGTGCACATAACTATCCTCTTCATTTTATTCAGACAAACCAAATACAAATATTTACATACTTATTTTTTTATTCTAGCTAATAACCATTTAAGGTAATCTTTAGAATAATTCCTATAATTAATACATCACTTATTCATCTGTTTTAAACGGAATAATCCCTTCTAAACCTTTTAAAAACTACAAAATGTATTATATATATATTTTTAATAAAATAAAATTAAATATTCATAGTATACATATTATATACTTTTACAACCCCACCATCGAGTCTTATGCTATTATATAACTAAAATTATAATTGTATCTAAAACAATTGAGAAAAACGGAATGCTGACATATTTAATCAACAATAAAATCATTGTATTTCATATGGTACAGAACATAAACTATTAAAATATTTATCGATATAGACTTGATGAAAATAATTTGTTCATTATATAGACAACATTTTAATATATGAGTTACATTTTCTAAACTCGGATTGTCAAAAAAAGTTTTACGAAATACAATCATTAGAAAATTCATCATCTTCCATTTGTAATTAATAAATCAAACATTTTTAAGTATAATATTTAGTTGAGAATGATATTGTTCATCAAGATAATCATCAAATGCGAAATAAATATTATTATACAGTATAATTTATACTTGTCGAGAAGAAAATCAACTCGCGTAACGTCGTTTTTGGAATGTTAGTTTTTTTCTGGTAACATAAAAATGTTGGACTCTATAATGTATTATTATATTATATTTCGTGTTATTCTAGCCTCTTGATCATTTTCTTCAAAGCACATATAAATCATGTATCATCATATCATATTTTTCATTTTTATTATTTCAAATGGTTGTCAACTCATCGTTATTTGTACATTATAGTGAATACATACAATTTCATTTTATTTATTTAGATACAAAAGTTCTATTTTCTCACACTTAATATAATACATATATAATTCTTTTTTTAGCTAATTTTATGTGAAAGTAGTTCAGTGAGCTCTTATAACATCATCTTTTGTTTAATGCAATATGGACATTTGATCCATCTTTTATATATCTAAAATAACTATTAAATAAATGCCATTTATTGTTATCGCTTTTGTCTATTCATTCAATCCACACGTGTGCGTGACGCAATAGTTTCTTCGATTATACTAATATATATATTTTTCATTCTTTTAACGAATAGTTTGAAATATTTTGAAACGGTCTAATTTAATATGAAGTTAATATAAATGTGTTTTTATTCTCTTAAATGTAAGAAATTACATTATTATTAAACCTTATTCAATTCTAATCACTCTTATAATATAAAATTGTTTATTATACAATATTGTTGTTATTGTACAATTGTTTTTTTATCATTGATATTCAAAATTACCAGATGTAATATTTTGAATTTTTTACTTCAAGATATTTTCAAGAGATCCATAAAACATATTTTTAATTTAGTTCAAAGGAAAAGATTACTTATATGGTTTATTTTTTTACATTACTACTTAGGGAGCTCAATATGCATAATATGATGAGACTAAGGCTACATTATGTAATTAGATGGTGCGTAATAAATAAAAGAAAATAATCAAAATGACCACTTTTCAAGAAACAAATAAAAAATGTGTTTGATATAGATTTTTAATTTTTAATGGATAATTAAAAAAAAAAAATAATAATAATAAATGTTTTGATAATGAAAAATACGTAGAACATTTTTTTTTCTACAAGATACCGTAATAATCAAAAAATGATAAAATAATAGTTATATCGCGTTTTATCTGTGAATCATTTTAATACATATATAAATATATATTTTAAATGTTTATTAGTTGTACAAAATGTATACATATTAATTAAACTTTACAATAAGTGTGTATAGTGTGGCAATTATTGGTACAGGTTTGATTTGATACAAAATAGAATAAAAGAAATCACTCAACGGTAAAACTTTTCAAATATATTAAAACAAATAGACGATTACGATTTAATGAATTAAACATTTATATTATTTCCATAATTCATTCAGTCTTATAATATATTTTTTTTGACATTTTGGTATACCTATTATTATTTTATATATATTAAATATTTATATGTTACTGGAAATGATAAAAATTCCTAATACAGGTAGGAAATGACATCACAAGCTAGTATTTGTTGTATTGTACCTGTTTCCTAAAAATAGCAGATACCTAATGATTATTTAAATTTTATTATTTTTAGGTGGTAGTAAGGTAGTTATTTATGTCAAAATTATTAGATAAAAAATATAGTACTTATAGATATTCATCTATGATGATTATTTTTACTATAACTATTAACTAGATATTTTCAATCAATATTAAAATGTTATGCTAATAAATAATATTTTTAAGTTAAAAGCAATAGAAACAACAAAATATCGCCTCATAAGGAACAACATTCACAAGGTCAACCAATACCTAAAGAAATACACTCGAATCTGTTAAAATTATTTCTAAACAAGGATGGTAAGTGGGTATATCCTTATGTTTTACGTTAGGTGTTAAGTGGTCCGCTGTTATAAATTTGAATTGAATGATATTATATTATTTTATGTGAAAAATGATTCTGAGCCGAGATAATTGGTTAGTCTAAATTAACTGTATGATATATTTATTAATGTATTTTATTTTACTATTAGTGTTATGCTAGGTTAATACGTTTTTCTGAAAATGATGCATTTATTATATTATTAATAATTAATTATTATAGTAATATGTGAATATCATATTATATTATTATTATTATATTTTGAGTTGATACTGTTTTACCATAGGTTCATGCTATAAATAAGAAAGATTGTAAATGCCATTGACTATAGTTAAATTCATACTATAAATAACCATTGTAAGTCCCCACAAATAGTATTTTTAAATAATAACAAAATAACTAATATCTTTTTATTCTTTGTTTAAATACTTATGTAATCCAAATTTGAACTTAAAATGTATATAAAAAAATTACGCTTATGTAACATTAATATTATAATATTTATAAATAATTATAATAACTACTAATACGAAACCTTACATTAAATGTCCCAAATTTTTAATTTGGCGAAAAATTTTATTGATATACCTAATTCAAATATAATTTTAAGAAATATAAAAATTAACATGTCTATGAATAGTTCAAAAACAGTTAAAATTGAAACTTTTAAAAATTTGGGGAAAATTTCAAGTATATGTGATTATTTTTTTTTTTTGAATTATAATTATATATCACAAATTATTCATGGAGAAATAATTATTTTTCGGGTGAATATGAATATCTAATGTAAAAATTTGAACTCCTTATGATAACAAAAATATAAACATTACTTTATAGTAAACTTTTTTTTAATTATAAGTAAAACAACTTATTATGAATTTCATCATAATTTTCAAATTTTAGATGTAAAAATTTTTTTTTATGAATTTCCAACCAAAACTATTTAAATATTTTCATGATATTTACAAAATTAATTAAAACTCTTACATCAAACGTCACAGTAATTGACTTCTTAACAATAGTGTTCATATTACCGAAACTTTAAAAGTTTATAATTAATTATATTATATCGTACTTATGTTAATGTGTTATTTTATAAATTTGCCATGGTCTAAAATGTATACGCTTATCTTATAAATTTAATAAACACCTTTATTCAATATAAGATATTAGAAGTTAATATTAAATTATTTTGTAAAAAATCGAAATTACACTTTTCCTTAAGTAATTGTCGACATATATAAACAAAATGAATAATAATATTATTTCATGCACGAATAAGTAAATTTTAGATTTTGAGTCAGATACCTATTTAAACATTAAAGACAAAAAGCGTATGTATCACCCCTTTCTAAATTTTAGGTTCTTATAATATTATGGTATTTTAAAAAAGACATTCACTGTGTAGGTACATAATATTTCATATATTTTTATTATTTATTAAATATTTTATAATTTAATAATTATGTGTATAGCTCAACAATTCAAAATTTGAATAAATATTGAAATGAAGTTTGAAAGAAAGGTTAAGATTTTTAACAATCAGGTTAAACGTTAAAGTAAGACCAACGAACATGATATAAGGGAAATCTGAGAAATACTTCCATTTAAATGTAGTGTACAGAATACTTAATGCAATCGTCTTGATATTGTTCTAAATTATATCTTTTCGTGTAGGTATCAATCATTAGAAATATTAACATAAAATAACATTTTTTGTTTATTTGTTTTGTTTTTGATTATTCATTTATTTCATTTGTGGACGAATCATTTCCGCATTGTAAAAATATGTATTGTACATTCTTATTATTCCTTAGAAACTACGTCATATTTTTCCGATATTCTTCTAAAACCATAGTTTTATGAGTCATCTATCATTATATCAAATCCTTAAACGATTATAAGCTCCGTAATCGTTTACCAAGTCCCACCTCGGTTCATAATATTATAATATGATGTTATATTGTTAAATCGTACGATGCGCCTGATTGACACGATCGATAAAAATTATACGCTTTCTGCACCAATCGAATTGGTTCGAATAAAATGGATTGTAATTAACGGCTTAATGTATATACGTATATACTGAACCGTCAACTGTAATGAATGGTAATTACATAATAATTATATTACATTATGTTGTAGTCTGCACTGTGTAGCACAGTATACACCACAGTGCAGTATCCTGGAAATGACTTTTTATAATAAATATATTATTTGTAAATCGTACATTTATATACGTATAAAAAAATTGCGTTTTTCTGCGTATACTGATATGTATAACGGGCTAGACAATGCCGCTTCGTGTTATTTTAAATAAATTATAACGAAATATTTAGCACGCGTCGCGATGTGCCACGATTCGAGCTATCACATATTTTTTAATTGAACTTTGACTGTCGATTAAGAAACAGCCGGAGAAACAGATATACATTTTAAATTATAACACAACGATATCATAGTGACGGGCTGATGGTATTTTTGACGGTTGATGCAAAGGGTCCAACGGTCGGCAAACAAAACTCGCAGGAATGTAAACACAAGTATGGGTGGTTGGGGTTACACAAACAATATTATTTCGCTGAAAGCCATAATATTATGGTTTCATTTTTTTTTTCTTATACAAGTCCATAAACATAAAACTTTCATGTACACCAGGAAAATTCATCACGGAGCACTTGTAAAATATTTCTTACACGAGGCTATACACCGTCACGTATTTCCGGTATTCCTGGTATTCTAGGTCCGAAGTTACGCGCGATATTCGTAAAATAAACATTTCACGCCGTGGTTATCAATTTTTTCCTCTTTCCTTAAAATTATCTCAATATTTGTTTCGGCAATGAAAACATTTAAAATTGTATTAGTTCAGTAAGGTGTGGTTTACTATGTACATTGTACATTATACGTATTGCGCGCGCATCACAAATATATATATTATATAAAATGTTAGGCCGAGTGAAGATAAAAAAAAAAAATTACGCGTGGCTATAATAATGTTTATTTGTAATATTAGAACCATATAGGTAGACCATTATGAATAGTGTTTATTACATCGAATTCGAATAACATTGTGGTTGGCCTTACAAGAGTTAATAAATAATTTATATTTTTATTTATTTGTTTTTTTTGGATGTGGACAACAATATTAAAGAGTTTATTTTTAAATCTGAAATAATATCTTATTTATTGAATCTATATGGTTTTATTCATTTTTAAATTTTTAAGGCATTGAAATAATTTCATTAGTTAACTCATAAAACTGTAAATTAAAGAAATTGTGTTAAGGTGGTGTCTAAGCACCTCACTTTAATATAGTAGATCTGTTAACAATCGTTAAGTAGTGCGATTTAGTCCGTAATTAATTGTGATTATAAATAAAGAAATTCTCTACCAACACGATGGTTAAAATTTTTCAAGTAACTACTACTATTATCGTTAAAACAAATTGTACGTACGTACTTTAAACACGACGTCATACGAGAGCATTGAGTGAAGAGAATTGTTTCTACTCGTATTAAGTTAAAGTTTTCTGTTTTAATGTACATTTTGCTAAAAGTTAATTTTATTATTACATAAGAAGTTGTATAATCTGTGCACAAGCCGCTGATGTAATAATAGTACCAACTACATAATACATATTTGTATTTGAAATAAAACGTTGAAACTTTGTACTAAAGTATTAATGCAATTACAAAAATTTATTATCGTTATCTAATTAAATTTTTTATTTATACTTCATAAAAAGTTACCAAAAGATTATTAAGTATTGAAAATTATACCAGTTACTTAAAATTAATGAAAATTGAGTTTTATTTAAAGAATATTTACAATCTATGTTACAAGGCAGAAAAATAGAAAAGAAATACGCAAAAATGAAATAAAATATATGGCGTTTCAAGAATAAACTACAAAAATTATGACAGATAAACGATTGATTTCTATACTCACGTACATAATATTATATTATGTGAATTATTGGCGATCGAGAAAAATCTGTTTGATTAATTTTATAATACAAAAACTAAAAACTAAAAACTAAAAAAAAAAAAAACACAATGTATTATGAAAAACATAATATATTATACTTTTACTTAATGATAAATGTTATGATAAATATTATTATTATCTTTTATCGAAAATTTATTAATTTTCCTCTGTTATGTATGTAGTCTTTAGTCATAAATATATTGTACATATTACTGCTATCTTCGGATGAATACGCTATATTACACCGTCGTATAGTCGGTAATGGTTTGAAACGCAAACCTCGAGCTCTAAAAGATACAAGACCATATTTTTGATATTAATATTTATAGTTATTTTGCGATGCTCGTCGTGATATATCCGCAGAACTATAATAATTCTATTCCATTTTTTTTTCGTTTAGAAGCACGTAAATACATAAACTACGCCAACTACAGTGTATACACATATATACATATAAATCCGGGTGTATATGTGTATGTGTGTGCAAGTACATTAACCTAGTTCTGTAGACTTGAATTCGTAAAATATGTAATCATAAAGTTTGTTCAAGCAGCTGACGTTGTACATTAATTAGAAGGCTCTACGGTCTAAAATGAATTTAATATTCTTTGAATTCAAATTATGTTAGCTTTAAAATCAGTCAGTATTCATATTGTCACTCTAGCTACACGCAATACAATATAATGTACGCTCGACTTTCATTAATAATTTATTGTTTGGCAACCAATAAAAATATATTATAAAGTATATGAAACAATGTTTTGAATATTTTATGCGATCGCTATTAACTATTCAAAGACTATAAACAGTATAAATACAATTATCGTTATTGCTGTCAAATTAGAAATTGTTTTTTATCGTGGAAATTATACGAGTTATTATTTTAGCGCTCAGTTTGTCAATACGAGTATTATACATCATAATCCATATCATGATGGCAATATTATTTGTTCAGTTTAATTTAAACCACTAGGATGTCATACAAAAAAGTACAAAAATTAAATGAAATAAAATATATGTACGTCATATTTTTATTGGAGTTTATAAACAATATTGCTATTAAATATTTATTTAATTTAATTTAAATATACAATCTTATAGTTATTCGTCACATTTTAAGTAATATGTATTATATAATGTGTAATTATAACTTAAGTTATTTTGATAACCAATAAAAGTTTTTCTTATCGATCCACTGATTTAATTACACAAAAAAATAATGACAAATGACTATAGCTGATAAAAAATTGTTTTCGTGATTTTCACATGAAATTATTTAGTTTTTAATGGTTTATTATTATTTATAAAATCATTGAACAATGTATTTTCACCAAAATGTCTAATGGACACTTCACGATTATAGAGTGATTATAACCTAACTACGCATTGATAATAATCAATAATGATTTTGAATATTTCCGTTAATAATAAAATCCCCTTAAATACGCATATGTACCTATACAATATTTAAATTAATTACCTATAGCTTTCATGATGGGTGTTATACCATCAGTGGGTGATTCAAAATATTAAATAAGAACTTTAATTTATAAAGAAATAAAGTCTTAACTCTATGTCCAACTACGTGCTATAATAATATAATCCTTTATTTTCAACGAAAGATAGGTCATACAACCACATCGTATTAGTAAAAGCCCTGTAGGTAATTTTATGTTAATCCGTGTGTCTTATAATATAGTAAGTTTTTGCATAAACAATTATTAAAAGTATAACATCAATGTGTTCAAAATTTGGTAAAATGCTGAAAAGTTTAACGATGTGTGTATAATGTGTAATGTATATACAATATACATATAATTATAATTTACGTAAATACAATTAGTCAAGTGGATAATATTTTGGAAAAAGGTACGTTTCAAGAATAAAATATTAATCCTATTAATTAAAATTATTTATGTTATATCCTTTAGTTAAATCCCCTGAAATACATTAATTTTAAATTTCCAGTAAGAAAATCCATTGGTTCTACGGTAATGATATGTTTTTTCTTTTAACGCTTTTAAAGGTTGTTTCAATGAGATAAATCTTATATAAATGTACACTTAAGTTGAAATTTTTTTTAGGAGTTGCAAAACGTGCAAGAAATGGCAAAGTACGTTCGAGTTACAAAAACAGATGACTGTTAAACAACCTAATTTATTTTTATACTTCTTTAATTAATGAATTAAAGAAATTAAAATGTGTTTATTATTATTAACTTAAGGTTAATAATAGACTAGCTTCAATTAAAATCCATTTTTAAATAACCATATTATAGGTTTGAATATATTTTAGATTCTGGGATGAATGCATTTCTTATTTTAAAAGAATGAGATATCAACCACGTAGCACCTGCACCATAGTATATATAATAAAACAACACTTACTTGTGTGTTAAGTATTTAAGTGAGAAAATATATTTTTGTTTGATGATACTCAAGTGTATAAATACAAGGAGTCAACATACGTAATAAAATAACGGATCATTTTAGATTTTAAGCAGAGCTATGAATGTATTAATTTTATAATGATATCGTATTTTTAGTCTGTCTTTCATCACCTTTTATACCAGTAAAAATACTTTGAAGATATATGATTTTAAAATTTTATAATTATTTTTGAGCTCTATTAGGCATGAGAAGTATTTTGATTTTTTTTCCAATTATTTTTGAATAACATATTATAATATATATATTGACAAATAATTTTGTTATACCAAAAAATTTTAAAAATTGAAAGCAAAGTTATTTAAAAGTTATTCTTGAATGTGTACAAAAGTACGAGTATGTAAAATATATAGAAACATTTCTTTTCTTTCCTTTTTTTTTGCATTTGAAATAAGACTTTTCAAACTTTTTTTAAAAATCAGAACAATTTATAAACTATGAGTATCTATTTTGTAGTAAAACATTTATAAAATCTTCAATTTTTGTAACTAATGTGTAGAGTAAATTATATTATGATTTTCTTAGTAAATATTTAATACTGTAACTAAAAGAATTAAAAAATCTAAAAAAATATACATACCTATACAATTATTTATTAGAAACAATTGAAGTAATCGATTCATACTGTTGTACGGTTATATAGTATTGATTTAAATAAAAAAGATATTAAAAAAAAAAATTTAATCAATCTATCATTATACCAATAGTAAAATGAATTATTTAAAAAAAAAATTAACAAAAAACATATCTTGAAATATACTAAGTGATATAGATTGTCTTTGCTCAGAATAAATTTCGAATACAATGATATATCATTAAATTGAAATTGAATACATTAATTACAGGGACCCATTCAATACGTATTGTATACATAACAGTACCCATTTATATATACTTTTTTATTTTTATTATCATTAAACAAATAAAAAATATATCTTTTTATGATTATTTTATAAAATATTGTTTATCGAATTATTAAAAAACTTAATAGATTTAATCTTCAGTTGTTCGTTAAATATTTTTATCTAATTATAAACTATGATTACTGATTCTCACCGCACTATGAAAATAACTGAATAATAGTGAATTTACATTTGGCCATTTAATCGTAAATCAAACATTAAATATAGTTTTTTTTAAAATTTAAAACATTTAATGTTTATTTAAAAACGGCCAATTATTACTATAAAGATAATTCATTATTATTTTTTATAGTATTTGGCGAAGATAAATCAGTTTATTTAATTTCGGTTAATCCGACAATAATTTATAATAATCTAAAATTCTGTGAAAACATTTATCACTGGAAGATATATTTAGAATAGTGAAAAGTAAAACGATCTATATTTTGAATGTTATAATA
Organism: Aphis gossypii; assembly: GCF_020184175.1. Lineage (NCBI taxonomy): Eukaryota > Metazoa > Arthropoda > Insecta > Hemiptera > Aphididae > Aphis > Aphis gossypii. The sequence goes on from NC_065530.1 coordinate 79,766,544, forward strand.
TAATAATTATAATATATAAATTATATTTGCAATTGGTTATTCTTATAATGGTTCCGGTTGTCAAGACATTTTACGTCTTTATATTGTCTTAAATAATATAGTACTAATTAACATATCTATAATAAAATAAGTAAGCTCACAAGATACTAATGACGTAATAACGGTTGCTTGTGTATTATCGATTTAATTTGCAATAACTTTTTACGTTAAAAAAATTATTTATCTTACATGTCATTCATGACGTATTGATACCAATGACACATTTACATTTTATAATATTTTTATTTTGATAATAATAATTATTATTGATGTACATTTAGCATTTTTTATTTATCGTAACTTAACTGTTTCGACCGTTAATCATCTTTCACTTACAATGTGAAATTTAATATTATATAAATATATAATATACCTAATATAATTGATTTATACAAGATGATTCATTGAGTATGGTCATCCTCTCATTTTAAAGTTTTATCTTGTAAATACTGAAATATTTACATGAGTGTGCGGCCGTATAAAATATGTGAAAATAATATTAAGAATATTAATATGATTAATCAAATACTATTCACAGTTATGGTAATTATTTTTATTATTATTGATAGATATAAGTTATTCATGTTCAATGTTATTTATTTACATCTGGAACATCAACAAATTATACGATTGTAATAAATATAAAAACCTCATGCCATGTAACGGGTTGCATTTCCCGTGGGTATTTTTTGAAATCCAAAGTGGTCGGCCGAATGATCTTATGGTTTATGGTTATAAATTCACGCCTAGGTTCATAAAGTGGTGACCTAATTCGAACAGTCGCTGTTATCACTGAGTCGGTATAGTGCCACTTGGAATTCCTCGTGGAGTAGACAAAACAAAAAAAAAAAAAAAACAGCAACCCTTAGTTACCAATACTAATTGGGCTTTTACGGGTCTCAAAAGGCATAGTGTATTGTGTAATAAATTTAGCTGAGCACAAAAGTTACGCAATAAATTTAATTTCATCATTATGCTTTGTATTAAGTCAAATGAACAAAATTTTAAAACTAGGCATATATATATATTTCATTTTTTTAAATTAAAAAATATTAAAGTTTATTTATACGAGTATTTGAAAATATATTTACAATCCTATTTATAGAAAAGTGTGTTTTAATTGAAGACAATTATAATTTAATAAGGAACAGTAATATTTTACTTATAAAAGTTTCAATGCATTATATATAGATTAAATATTTGATATACATCTGTATTAAAAGTTGTATTATAATTCATAAATAATGATTATGCATGTATGAATTATTTTTCAGTAAATTATGTATATCAGATAATTATGCGTAGTTATGTAAAACTACACTAATTTGTTTGATATACTCGTATTTAGAATATTTGATTTTTAAACTTAATTTTCAGTTTTCAGTTGTCTGAAATAAAATTTTTCAAATTTGTTATCCCTGTAAATACATGGTAGAATTAATTTTAGTTTTAATTTTTACGCATTATTACCTTGATAAATATATAATTATTCATAACCTTCAATTACAGATTGATTAATTAGGTATAGAAAAAAAATATTGCAAATTAATATATTAGTTACTTATAAAAGTAGAAATAAATTAGTTCAAATATTAAATTGGCGATAAAAAGTTATTTTATTAAGTCTCTGCTACACTCATTAAAAAAATAATAATATAAAAAATACTTCTTCAGAATCTATGTATGTTATAATATATTCAAATTCTTAGAAAATATATGTTTGCATCTGAGTTCAAAGCTTAAACAAAAGTAAAACACGGTTACATTTTAAAATTAACAAAGTGGGTACCTACATAATATAATTTGTTGTTTTCAAAGTAAAAACATTTTTGATACATATAATTATACCTACTAAAAATACTTTTGGGTTAAAAAAATAACAACATATTATAATAAATTATAAATAGAAAACAACATAATTAAAGTTTACATTAAAACATTTAATTAAACAAAAGAAACAAAATTATAAATTTAGATTTAATAATGATATTTTTGGCCAGTAAAATATTCAATTACCTCATCATAACTAATTGATTTAACTATTTATTATTGTAGACATGAATAATAGATTTTAATATACTTTAGTTACTATTTTTCAAATTAAAATTTGCTACTTAGAACGATTCTCACTATTTATCCATATAATACATCACTATTTGGAATATTAATTATAAACATTGATAGTATACTCAAATATAATATAATATTTGTGATAGAAAATAAAATTTAGACGGAAAAGTAATTATAATTCTTATAGTATTATTTAGTACTAATTATAATATTTTGTAAGTCAATAATGACCTATGGAAAATTGGATAATTTAAACAATGTTAATGACCATTAAACAATTTTGCATTGTCATCAATGTCATATTTGTCGTTGTATTCCTAAAAACTTGTTTGTCATTAAAACGTTCATTAATGAAGTAATTAGAATAATTTTCAAATAATATACCTACACAGTTTTAAATCAAAGTCAAATTGATGAATGCTAAAAAATTGCCCAATGTTTATGTTTATTGTATACAATTTAATTAACATAGGTAACTTAATTAATATTTTTGAGCTGAAAACAATAATTTGTTACGTTATTAAATTATTGTTTATTTTTAATATTTAATTATTAACTACAGTTTTAATGAAAATTTCGTATTAAAAAAATTATTTTTTGTTGAAAAACTTATTATGTTTGGTTAGGTATTAAAAATTGCACGAGTTAAATTATTGAAAAAATGGTGATAAGAGTATAAAAATATTTTTAGTTACTCGTATTTTTAAATTACCAAAATAAGTAAACATATACATAATACATATTATAATAGAACATTAGTAAAAAGGAAATATTTTCTAATAATATTTATTTTGGTACACCTGGGAAATCTTTATTTTAATGAAAAACGTGATTAATTTAATTATTAAAAACCTATTATTTCAGAAATGTATTACTTTTATTTTAATATTAAATATGAATGATGGAAGTTAATTTTCAAAGAATGTAGAGGAATTATTATACATTTACTTATAGTAGTTTAGTGAAAGGAAAATTTGTAAAATAATGGTACACTAAAACTTTTGATGGTAACGCATAAAAGTTTTTAGATAGGTAGATACCTACTTACTTTATTTACCTGAACATTTTTAATTGAAATTTCATAATTTTTTTTAAATTTTTATTTAGAATTTACAGCTAGAACGGAATTCTTATATTATTTCCTGTGTAATTGAAATGATTTATAAAGTTCAATAATGCAAAAAGCTCGATAGAGAATCCGTCTACAACAGCGTCTACCGACGTAAATTATATTCCAAATAGTAAATTTATATTTTCAGACATTTAATACAACTTTTTAATAGTAATGCTCGGAGACGATAATTTTTACCCTTATATCAGTTTTATCTTTAGTGTTATTGGACAATAATACGTTTACAGTTTTCTTTAAATGTTGTCAAAATTGATTAAAATATCTTGTAGAACATTTATCTTTAGTGTTTATTAAATAATATATAATTTGTCTTGTTATTTAATAGGTAGGCATATCGATGTATAATCGATACTCAGAAAATAGAAATGGTGTAGTTGGTAAACGTTATGAGACTGTAAAAAGCATTTTGAACAATAATAATAATCGAAAAAAAATAAATAAAGAATGAAAAGTTAATAGTTTTGAATCCTTATTGTTTTTTTTTGTCAAATTTCTTTAATTAATTCGCTAATGGATTTATTGAAATCATTGTGCGTCCACTGCGTCTTATGACTATTACTGTGCAACAATACACAAATTAACGCATAAATAATTGTGCGAACTGTAAATAATAACGACACTTGAGGTTCGGTCGGGGGAAAAAAAAAACAAAATCAAAAAAATTTGCTACAAAAGTTGGTAATGCTGCATCTAGAACACAATAAGGATTTTTCTCTACTTATGTGCGAAATAAACAAAAACAAATTAAGGGCGTAATAACCCTAAGGAAACTATTTTTGTTCCATTAGATACGCGTACACCATCGGACGCACTGGTGTTGGTGTGTTGTTTTTAATATTCGCAACGATGATTTTTTTTTCGTTTATTTTTTTCCGTTTGTTCGTTATTCCAACTTCTCCATCTCCATCTCCGTTACCACCTTCGCATTCTCTTCCTCATCTTCATTCTTCGTCGTCGTCATAATACCGTTCCTCTTATCCGTTCTCTGTGTGCGCTTTGTTTTGACTGCCAAACTTTTGCACCGTTAAGTCGAGCACTTAATGACGGTGGTGTATTCCTCTCTAAAGACCCGTCGGCGGTGGACAACCCCTCAGTATCAGTATCGCGGTGGGGTTGGTGCAACGAGGATGAGGTTATATTTCTACTTTCCACCATGGACCTGCGCCATCCCCAGAGGCGCATATACCTCGGCGCCACCACTAACGAATGCTGCCGAGGTTTTCGAAATCATCCTGTGCAGTTTTTTTTTTTTTTGTCTTCGTTGTTATCATATTTTTTTCTGTACGTTTTCTGTTTTGCGCAAAAGAACTATTTATTAAAAATAAAAATAAAAATAAATCGATTCTACTCTAAACGATTCTTATAACTCACAAATATGGTGCTCCTTATGGTTGATATAATAATGTTTTAAACAGAAATACACGTGAGTATACGTAAAATTAAGCCATCATAGGTTTTATGATATATTTGTACGTGTTCGTAACTTAAAAAAAAATAATATACTTTGTTGTGTGTATTTGTTTATTGTGTTCGCGAGGTTACATGAACTTACACTATTTGTCATACCGTATTTGTTTAAGTTTTGTTTCAGAGTTATCGATTTTGACAAATTGTTCATACTTGAATAAGTGTGTAACAATACTTGTTCATAGGTACCTATAAAATATCAATGTATCGTACATAATTAGACTTTATTTTTAAATGATAATTTATATTGTGATAAGTAAATGATTTCATTTCAGTTATCTAAAATAGTAAAACTATTTCACTTAATTATTTAAATGATAACTTTTCATTATCAGCAATTCGTTATCTTCAGTTTTTTTTGTGATTAATAAGTTATTAAGAAATCAATACGTAGTAAATATTTGAACTCGTTACTTATTTAACTATAGAGACTTTTTGTGTCATGTAATTTTATGTATACTTTTTATTTCTCTTGTTTTTTGTAATATTACGTTAGTGAATGTATTTTTTTTTAACGGGGTTTAGAAAGATAATCAAATATTATTTTATAATTATATATATATTTTTTTAAACTGTTTGATTATGAGTATAAAATAGTTATAGAAATATCGGATTAATACATAACTAAAGTTAGAGTAAACATATTTTATAACGTTATCTCATAGTAATTTAATATACATTTTTATTTATAAAATTAAATTTATTTTTGGCGTGGTTTATGAATTATTTTATGCGCTAATAATTAATTAAAATATATTTCTTGAAATTATTGCATAATAATTTGATAATTATACGTACACATAATAACCTATATATAATATAATTTTTAGTGATTAAAAATAAAATAAATTGAATTAATGCGTTCAACTATTTAAATATAAAAATAGGTTAATTAATTTAATGTAATCGAATAGATATGATGGTGGGTATGATGTATCAAAAAATGGTAATATGTTAATAATCATATTGTATAGGTATAATGAACACAAAAGTTACTTATAGAAGTTTTTAAGTACAAATCTCCATCAGCCTCTTTAGACCTTTAAAGTAGAGAAGTTTTCGACAGTTTATTCGTTACCCCTACAACCCAGTTATTCGTCCTTTATCTCTGATTTACGGTTGCACGTCCTCTCTTCCCGTTTCCCACGCATGTTTAGGTCCGGTACTACCATAAGCATTATTCACATCTGCCACCGTCCCTTATCACTCGGCTCTGTTTAATGGATTTATACGTTTGTTGTTGGCATAGGTTTTTCCGTATTTTCAAAATATGTTGTGGGTGTAGGTGAAGTTACGTCATTCATTTATTTTATCGCTTTTTAGTGCTTTATACTTTACGGTATAGTGTATTAAAACTTTCAGAGGCAATAGCTAACGTAATACATGTGCGTGACTAAGCTCGCTGAATATAGATCATCATCAAACTAATTAAGAAATCAAATTAGAAACAAAAGTCAACTTTCTAGACAAATAATAATTATTATTTATCTTGAACTGCAAATTACGATAAAGAATAATTAAATTTATTACAATTATTATAATATTATATATATATATATATATTATGCATTGTATTATGATCAGTATAACGTTGCCTCCAATTAAAATAATATACCTATTGTTGAATTATTATAAAAAAAATAAAAATAAAAATTTGATGACGAATTTAGTTCAAAGATAAAAACTATTAATATTTTTACGAATCCAATAACGGAGATTAAATGTATCTACCTTTTAAATATAATGAAATAAATCAAAGACAGAATTTTTATCATTTCTTAAGTTTTATTTAAAATTATTAGATCAATTAAATATTACATAATGTACTTAAAACTGATATCGATAGTGTATCTAAGTGCCGTTAATTCCATCAGGCGATTTCGATGACATCGTAATTTTTCGTTCGGGCGCTTAGAGTCGATAGTTCGGGATGAGTAGCTCCGAAGAGCGGTGTCGGAAATCAAACGTGTCGAATACGTCACGGGTCGCCTACCTGTCATACGATCGTTAGAATCCGAAACCTAACCTAACCGACTGGTGCATTAATGCAACCGGATATGCAAAATCCCGTCGGTACGGGCGTGTATGGGGACAATTTTTTTTCTTTTTTTTACACAGCTTCGAATGGTCCAGTTCCGTCGGTGTCGAATCGATGCTTTTGAGCGCGACGAATTCGTCTGTGAAACGGTAACGGAATCAGTCGTATTTCATTACTTCTGTCTTAGTACGGACTCAATGGCGTTCGCGGATTTTTCGACTTTTTTTCGGATCGGATCTTCGATTTTTTCGCGTCTTAATTTTATTTGTTGCACGAGAAAATACTATTGGACCGACTGATATTCGTGTAGAGTGCATTGGTTGTCTGCGTATGTCGTAAGGTCGACGTGTTTATATGTATTACACTGTAGGTGTTGGAGGGCGGTTTGAAATGCTCAACACTCATTTGCGGTAATGACGTTAAACTTTATTAATTTATAAAGTATACTTGTGATTAAAACTTTAAAATATGTTTTGGGCAAAGCTGCGGTGCAGTTGGTGAGCCCAACGGCTCTTGCCCACCAATGGCCAGACCGGTTGTCGGTCGCGACGTAGTGACTGAGGCCGCGGTCGTTGTGATAACGACCGCGACAACATGTGAAAACCGCATCAGCGGATAAGGCGTATCCTATGGTGTGATATTCACGTGCCATGCCGTCCTTTCTATGATAATTGCGTTTCTAATTTCATGTTTGACCAAGCAGAGCCTTTTTAAAAATTGCGCGTGTGTGTTTCATTACACGTATTTTTTAAATATTAAGTACTTTTAATGACGTAATGGTTAATTAAATTGTTATACGGTTATTTATACAGCTACTATAATAATAATTTTTTAACGCGAACAAATTTAATTGTTAAAATAAATATTAGTCTTAAAATATCAATAATCATGTGTTGTATAGTGATTTAAATTTTAACGACATTTAAAATATATCTCAAATCATAATTTAAACTACTCATAAATTCGCAGACATTAAATAGTTAATTATGTATACAAACAAATTAAGTCGAAAGTATAAAAATATGAAAATATTATAATATTTTCATAAAAAAAAAATAATATCATTGAAAGTCAAACTTTTACAAAAGATGAAAGGAGAAATTGAAAAAAAATAAATTTTTATACACTTTCTATTTTATTTTATCGAAATTCGATTTTTCAAATGAAATACAATAGATTAATTTGGAATTTTAAAGATATGCAACAAACAATAGAATACGTTGAATAATTTACGTTTAAGTACTTAACCGATTGAAAAATTTGTTTTTTCAGTTGACATAATTTAGTGCTTGAAAAATTACTCCTCACAAATAACGAAACAATTGGCATACATAAAGTTTTCGTTTAAATCACGATTCTTTAGATCAATATTTTAATAGATTTAACTGTTGAGAAATTAGATATGGTAAGTAATTGAAAAGGATTTCTACACGACAATATACAATTCTAACGGTCAACTGGAAACGGAAATATTACTTTATATACTTTCTGAATACAGCCTATTACCTATCATATCTCGTGTTATGTAGATTGTCAGTATGGTCAAAATGTGATTCGTAAGAACTTGCCTGAAGCATCAAACGGATAGTTCCCATTTCCTGACCGACTTTCTGAATAAACGATCCCCGGATACTCCCGAGTAAGTCATTGTGTTGTTAGAGATACTTTAAAATCGGAAATATCATCTTGTTGATATTTAAGTAAGTCATTTTTTCAAATTATTCAATAGTAACCAATATAGAAAGAATGCGAAAAGAAGGTTATGTAAGGAAGTGCAGTTTCAACAAAATCGATAAGGGTTATTTTGTTGTAATTCAGAAAATAATGGGCACTTCAAATGTTTAAAATGTCTTACAAACACAAGTTTATAGTAAACCGTGCTCCACTCAAAATAAGAATCGTTTTTTGAATGTGTTCATTTATCATGATTGATTTGAAGTTTACAGGTTTACAACAAATTAACAATTAACCACCAATATTTCTAGAAAATTTAAAGATAATAATCAAACATATCCAATATTTGCATAACCTGTTTTATAATCTCACTCGGTTTTTTAGTGCATATAGTAATTATTTCAATTTTCTTCATTTTTTGGAAATTGTTGCAAATCAATATTTAAAAAATTTATATTTTTTAGATTTGTTTAACTAATTTTTTTTATGATGCCATACATTTAGAATTTTTTTTTTAAAACATAAAACTTTATTCATCAAATCTTTTAATAATTATAACTAGTTTTTTATACTCATTTATACATTTTACTGTTTTGTATTAAAGTACCTACTTAAAAAAAAATATTTTGTTTAGAAATATAAAATTAAAAATATATATTGTCACTCAAAAGGATAAGCATTTAAAAACATAACTTAAAATATTGTTTAAAAAGTTAAAGTTAAAAGTTGAAATACAAGTGTAAAAATATAAATGGTTTATCATATTGTATAAAAGTTACATAAAAATAATAAAAACAATTCAAAATAGTTTTTCAATTACATGCATTAATATTTTTCATAAAATGCATATTTGGTATCTTAAAGTGGTAGTAGTTTGTTTGGTACGTAATAATATTTATTTTTACTGTAGTGTGTATACTCAAAATGTACATCGACCGTCAGGCAGCATTTAATAGTTACTGAGGTACTTGGAAATCGGTTTAGTTGATCGGCAACGGACATTGCAGGGTAATGGGGTCGAAAACGTTTATATTTGTAAACCTAACTAACGCCGCCACAGCCGACACGACCACCGGAAGCGGTAAATAATGCGAACAGGTAATATATATACATATATATATATTATATGGTATATACGATGTTATAACATAACACCACCATAATAATAAATTCATAGCGTTATCGTGAAATCCGAAACGCGCCGCCAGGACAATGGAATTTCGGACGATATCTGTGACAGTAATATTATTATTATTATTATGACTATTATGACGAAGGCACGACAAACCCTCAGCTACCACCCTCACGTTCACTCAACCTACACCATTGCTACCTCCACAGATAACCAACGCACATTTACGAAACCGTCGTCCTCTAGTGAACATATCATATAGTCAGGGTTGGGCAAGTTACTTAACGAAATGTAAACAGATACAAATTACTTTAAAACAGCATGCGTAATTAAATACAAGTTATGAGTTATATATTATCTTAGTTACATAAAAGATACAAGTTTTATTAAAAATTCTTGAAAAAAATTACCTTATTTTTATTGTAAGCCATTATTTAAATCACAATATTATTGTGTTAGTTGAATGTTTTGAATTAAATTATGAAATAAAAATGTGTGTACGATTTGATTGGTAATATTAAACATGATATGATTAAACTATGGACAATACAAAAATACAATACAATACAATACATCATGTATATGTTTTAAATTATATAAATTATCAAATTACTTTCTTTTTAGAAATACAAGTTTTTTAAAATCATTGTCAGATAAATGTGATTTTGTCGAGAGACATATACATATTTTTTAATATTTTGAAACTATTTATAGCAAGTTACTTCCAAAAAATTGTCCTAAATACAAGGTACTATTTAATTTGATGAATGTGAATAAATATAAGTTAAAAATTAAGAAGTATAAAACTCGTTTAAGTATTTTATCTATTGCCCGGTCTTGATTATAATATTACGAGTGTGATATATATTTTTTTGTTTCTACAGTATACATCAGTTGATCCAAAATAATATAGGCATCGATCAAATACAAATGTATTTGTACGAGTTAGTGAAACAGTATGTATTATTAAAAACAACATTTTTTTTTCGTAAACTGCATTATTAACAATTACCAATATAACATCTACTGTGAACGAAACTAATATGGTATTGTCATAGATTTTAATTTAATGATGTACTACAGGTATTATTTTTTTTTATAAAACAAAAACATTGATTGGGGTAATTAATATTATTCTATCTAAAAATAATTTTACTGTAGGTATATAAATGAGCGAGAAAATGATATGAGTATATGAGTTTTTTTCATGCTAAATTCCCCATTGTTTACATCGTAGCCGGAAAAATTAGTGAAACTATAAGCTATACATTGGGTTATATTTAAAAAAATGTATATCGTAAAAACCTACAATACTAAAACATTATATTACAAAAAAAAATTAAATCAAATTTTAATGTTCAGAAAATTAAGTTTTTTAAGTCATTTTGAGATTCAAAGTACATATTTTGAAGTATACTTATTACTTAATAGTTAACATATATCTCGATTTCTTATACTGTACCCCAAAGCATAACATATAATTTTTTTTTAATAAACACTGCTGAATAGATTATTTTAATTACATATTTAATTAAGCACTTTGTAGAATTAAAAGTATTATTCTAGATTAAATAATATTTTAATATTTAAAATTGGAAATCAAATTATGCCTTTAATGAGAGTAGAGTTTAAAGTTTCCCATAAAGTTTTCGTTTTAAATGTTTCCTTTAGAGATTCCGGTGGAGACAAGATCGCCGTTAATTAAAGAATCCGGCATAAGTCAAATGCGACCGAGTAGTTGTACCTTTTTCCGCTTTTTAGTCGCACCAATTAAACGGAGCTTTCGGAAATTGAATTAAGCAGAAAAGTTTTTGGCTGAATTGTGTAAATAAACCGAAATAAGTTTGCGGCACATAAAGAGAGAAGAGCAAAAAATTAAGAAAAGAATTAGCACCATGGGGTAATTTTATTTAAAAAGTCATAGTAAAAAAAAAAATTAAAAAGTTCTATATTATTATCGGGACTTTGGACGAATACTAATTTAATTCACTGAAAAAATAATCTAAATTTTTTTTATTTTTATGAACTATAGATATTTTATCATAGAATACTAACTATAAATTTATTTATTATGGATAAAGTAACTTTTAATGAAAACTAAAATATTTCCAACAACGAAATTACACTTGTTTGTTTAAAAAAAATAAATGGGTAAAATTATTAATTGTAGTTAGAAATGGTATATAATATTATCCGTCTCATTTAAATATATAGTTTTCAGGATTGGTTTTAGTTACTTTTGATGGATTTACCAATTGTAAAATAAAAATAAATCATAAGAAATTCCAAACGTAAATTTAATTAGGATAATTCATATATTTAAAGGGAATCGAATGTAATATAAACGTATTCGTAAACAATCACTGTCATTTTGAACCATGGTAGTTAACCTATTTCGCATATTGTTATAAACACAATAATCAACACATATAGATAAGTTAGGTGTATTAATGAGTAACAATAAAATATTTGAGCTTTTTAAAAACAAAATATCAGCATTGTTGAATCTAACAATAACTAATTATGTAACAGATAAATAATAATTTAAATGGCTGATCCTAAACGGTGTTCATAGTGTAAAATTAAATCATTCTATCGGATGTATATTGTATATAGTATAAAATTACTTTAAATATAAACTGCACATATATTTCAACACGGTTATTTGGTTGTTTTTTAACATACATAAAATAAAGGTATACAAATATTATAACTGTTTTATTTTATGCAACCGATAGCAACTATACACAAATAAACAATTATTCGTTTTTTGTGAGATGAAAAATTTAAAAAATTGATTTAGAGGTACTCAATCTTAAATATAGGATTATCAATGTTACATTATAGGCAATGTATAACAAAGTGATTTAATACGACACGTCAGTCATTGTTATTGATTGAAAATCTTTGAGTTATGTCTAGAAAATATATAACCGAATCAAGTACTGATTATGGATTGAAACTTATGATTGCTTTTTGATTGATAGTATATAATTTATATTTAAAAAATAATTAGAAAAACAGAGGTTTACTTAGAAACTCGTTTTTTGTTTGAGAAAAATTGTGACAATCGTATTTCTACTAACGGAAAAGTAATAATATATTTGTTTAAAAATAAAAGCTAATATTTTTATTTATGTATTTTAATATTATTATTATTAAATTTAAATAAAACCTTTTTATTTTCAGAAACATGACTTAAGTTTTTGGAAAATTCATTTTATAAGTTTTTAGAAAAATTTGTTCACATTAAATATTAAGGTTTTTATTATATATATCCCAGAATTGAAAAACGACTAGTTTATCTATCACATCAACACTATATTTTAATTTGATTTGATCCATAATATGAATATTTATATGGAAAGTTACTCGTAATTAGAGAAATATTATTCGATACAAATTTGTTTCATATAAATGAGTTTCGTGTTTAATATTTTTTAGTACTTATATTTTTTTGATAATATAATTATATAACTTTATTTGCATAAAATATTATATATCTAAATATTGTTTTAAAAATATATCATAGATATACTATGTTAAATTATTGCGCAATGTTAAAGTGTTTTAAATAACTATTGAACTAAATTAGAATAGCAGACTTAAATAAAATTGTTTGTACTGAATTTCTCGCACGGTACTTTTATATCAGGTCTTATATCGATTAATCTCAAGTAGATGAAAGAGAATTAAGTAGTAGACTTGAAGTTTGTTAAATAATTAAATATATATTTACGAGATGCAAAAACATCTCACTGTTATGTAAAGGTTCAAAAGTCATCTTTAAAGAGATTCTCGGAATGTCGCAGTCATGCAAGTTGTTTAAAACTCGATTTCAATGAATCATCTCATAATTATGGCTGCAGCGGCATAATTACATAAAGAGACGAGAGGATAAATCTCCCTAAAGGTTTTTTTTATAATGTTTGTAATGTTTATACAGATATCGTCAATGTGAGTAACATAGTGAGTTCAAAACATTGATACAGGACATTCAATTCATTGACATTAATAGGTCTGTGAAATAACAGTTAAGATTTTAATTTTATTAGAATAATAATTATTATTTAAAAAATAATTCATAAATAATAATTACTATACTTATAGCGTTTTAATTAATTAATACAACTCATTTGAATATTATGACGTGATTATACAGTTGTTATAAGCGTTTAATATTAATTAGTATTAAATTTATGGAAGACATTTAAGCGATATTATTTTCATAGAAATGGCGTAAAGCTTTTTTATCAGCTTAATCTCTATAAATATCCATTAATTTAATTTCATATCCACATTGGAAATTACATAATTTCCAGGCTACGAAAGAGTAATATTGATAAAATAATTATCAAAATAATGATTTTTACATACATATAAATTATTATCTTTTAATTACTAAAGCGATTTTTAATACGCTTAGTTTTGAAAATATGATATGGAATGTATGATAAATTATAAATAAATAAATCTTTGTACGAAATGTAATTAAATAGTTTATTTTGAACTTTTGACAGTGGGTTTAACCGATCGAGTAATCGTAAATGATAAACATAAAATATGAGGATTGCAATCATCAGTGCGATCAGTTGCGCCGTAGTAAAAATTCCTTAAGACGCGGAGAAAAATTTATACTTATGAGGACGCTGTTATGCGTATATAATATAGCGTAAATTAAAAACGCCCATTAATCGCTTGAAAAAAAAATTAATCGTAAAAAACCAACATAATATGAATACAGATAATGTTCTTACCGTCAAATTTCATAATAGGTTGATTCACTCTAATTTTTTTAACTACCTATACGGAGTTATACGTGACCTGCTGAGCGTACATTTGCTATGTTACGTACTCGTAAGACGGAGACAACACATGCGGGTGTGGCGTCCTCTTAAGAAATCAAAGAAACACACTATATATGTTTTTCTTTAAGTTAAACTTATAAATAAATTAAATACTGCGATTAGATAAAGGTATTTTTTAGTAATGAGTTGTATTAATTTTAAGGTATAGGCTGATAACTATAGACGTTGAAATATCAGCAAATAATAATAATACAAAAAATTAGTATCGATGTTTTATAACAAATAACTACGAGCGCTAATTCATACGACTGTTGAAGTATTTAAAATAAAAAGTTATAGTTAAAATATTATACAAGCACACGCGTGAATAATGGATATTACTGTTAAATGAATATGTTTTCAGAGAATCGAGTACGGTAATCCTTCCATTAAAGTCGGTCTACGCGCGTTATTTTGTGTCGCTAACTTATGCATTACTTCTTCATAATTCGCATTCATTATATTAATGTACATATAAATATATGTCTGGTAATTTAATTATAATAACGGAACATTAGTGTTTAAATTGAATGTATTATACAATTAAAAACTCAAACAATTTGTTTCGGCGCGCCAAAATGTTAAAACGCTTGACGAATTATGAAGGCGAAATGAACAAAACCGCCGCCATCGGATATTGTTACCCATTTATTATTTAGACATATTTTGAACTGTGAAGGTTTCGGAACAAACCGCCAGTATAACGCATTAATCGTAAGTAATGATATCAAAATTTCTATTATGTTATTGTAGTAACAGGATGTATTCGTTTGCCCGAAACGCGTACGTCGTGCGCTTAATTAATGGTACCTATATGCTGTATCGTGTAGGTATAATAATATTCTATTAGTAATCAAATAAATTATTTAATAGTCTATAGAGTACGTTTTGAGTCGGTCGATTTAACAAATCGGTTTGCACATTTTTTTAGAAAATATGTTTTTTGAGTGTTGGGAATTCCGTCGTAAACTTTTCGAGTACCTATATATTATTTTAAATTACACGCGCGGAGTTTAATACAACGAACGGTAAATACTAAATATTACCGCATAACACAAACGTAATAATATTATCGCAAAACACCTCCTCCCTGAATTCGGTTTACGAATAATAAGATCACTGCAATGACGTATAGTAGAAAATTAATAACGACGAAATGTTTTTTTCACGACAATTTCACGGTTTGTACGCCTCGGCCCTCCGCGCAATATTATTATATCATACACACACACACACGCACACACACACACACACACACACTCGGAGCCCGTGACTTTTCTCTCGGAGAGATCGAGGGCAACGCCGCAGCCTCCGCCGCCTGCACGGCGTCGCTTCGGTACGTGGCAAACTGATGATGGAGTGCAACAACCAGCCGAGATCTGGGGGAGGTATTTTTGTTACAGCCCGTGTCCAGGAACGGGTCGATAAATGCATTCCGGCGCATCTGCACTCGCCGCCCCGCCGCCCTTGTGCGCCCCCCCGCCGCCGCCAGATCAACCGTACGACAGCGGCGAGGCATGGCCTACAACGCTGTGAACTCGTTGCGCGCGAACAATATATAATATAATAATAATAATAATAATAATAATAGTTTATAGTAATATTATTATTATTACTATTATCGTAATAATTATTTCAGTCGTCGTCGCGTCTCTCCGTCGTTACCGCATCGCCGTAGGAAATGACGCGTTGTATCCATTATAATATGCTATTACGACGAGTATTATTATAATAATATTTTACGTGAAATGATATGATAATTAGTAATCGAGTTAAATATTTGAAAAAGTAAAATTTACGGTATGAAAAAAATAGTTACCGTACGCTCTATAGCGCCACACAAAATATTTCATTAAAATTCGTACATCGCGGTTCATTGCAGTACGGTTTGTAAATTTGAATCGCCTTTGTAATCTTCATATACCTGAAATACACCGCGCTGACCTACATAACGCGTATAATAATTCGAGGTTTATAAATTTAAATTTTCGTACCTATTGAATAATGAGAAATTTCCTTAATTTGGTTACGCGAAAATGAAGTCACATTGACATTCCGTGTACATGCTATGCTGGTGCATTACGAGTTGAAATTTAACAAAAAAATATGTTCCGTGTATATGATAATAAAATAAATAATGATTTCGTATTCGATGCATCGCTCGAGAAACTTTTAAAATATTTCTGTAATACATAATATATTATCGAATACAGGGTGATTATTTGATATAGAGCATTTTTTTTCGGTGCTTATAATATATGTATGTTTACAATTTGAAATAAAATTCTAAGCGGTGCGATGAATGTATCAATTTTATAATTATGTGTATTTATTTTGTTTTTCAGTATACAATCACTTGTCGGTAAAGTGCTTCAATTTTAAGTTTTGAGGATAGATTTGGATAGAAAGTTGAATATGAATTTGTACTTTAAAATTCTAAATTCTAAATTCACAGTACTTTTTTGTGTGTGTATATAATCGAGAAAAAATGAGGATAAACTGGAATTTTTACGCTAAATCAGATTTTGAATAAATTGATTGCTTTATTTTAAAAAAAAATGTATAGTTACAATACTTTTTAATAAACATATAAATTTAAAATTTTGATAACATTTGTGAAAATTTTGGAAAATAAAAGTTATTTTACAATTAGAAATAGGTACAATAAAAATTGTTATGTTTATACTTGAGATTTGAAAACTGAATACAAATCTTTTTATAAGTATTTTAACCTGCTTTATAAAAAAAAGTTATCCAAAAGTCAAATTATTTTAGTTTCAATTTGTACAGCATTGGATATTTATACGTATATAATATCTATTTCTTTTCATACGATTTTTTTTTTTTTTTTTGTAATTCAAAGACAAATAACCATAATAACAAGATAAATTTTCACAAAATATTTATATTATTATTTTCATTATATTACATTTTTAAAATGGTTAGCAACATTTAAGCTATTTATAGGCATGTCAATTTTTAATTTTTTTTTTATAAATGTCGATAAAAAAGTATTTGTCGGTCAAAATTCTTAAAAATTTAATACAAGATTTCACATGTCGTCTTTAAATATGTATAAAAATATTGAAAATATATAGACTCCATTATTTTTTATAGACATTGTTCTCGTAAGTTCAAATTTGGACGATATAATTTATTTAAACAATACCTAATGATGGTAATCATGTTATTATAATTTAAAAAACATTATTCATGGGAATTCAAATTTTTTACGTATATTATATTATTATGAATTTTAATATACGAAATGACAATGTTGGTTTATTTAAAATAATATTGATATTTACTATGAACCTATTTTTGCTGTTTTATAGTATTTAAAAAACGAAATTTGATTTGTTAAAATTAAATTTGAGTTACTCAAATTTATAGGGAATTACTTGTAAATATTAAATAAAAACCACGTTGATTGATTTAACGAGTAAGTACCTTTCTTGTGTTAAACATATATATTTTCTATGATTCGATATCGTTATAAAAAGTAAAAACGATATAACAATATGCTTCAGTTCAATTTATATGAAATAAAAATTGGAATGTTTTGACTTTTGTGTTTTTTAAATCGATCAATTAATAATATCTATTATCAGCGCTTATGCATGTTGGTCTAAAAATATCAGGTCTAAAATAATAATTTTCGGGCTAATATTAATATAAATATTAATATATATTTTTTATATATATATATTTTAATATAACTTTTAAACTTTTATGTAAACTATAATATTATGTACATTGTTGTAAAAAAAATAGTCTTGTAGTTTTATTTTATTTTTCAAACTTAAGTGCGCTGGCAAAAGCTTAAAAAAAAAATCACACATTTTTATCGTTTTTTGTTGTCATTTTTTAAGTATTTTAATACAATCATTTAAGAAATAATTTAAACTTATATTATGCTTTCGCTTAAAATTATATACAAATGAATTGTTTGTTTATATTTCTTTTGTTAAACAATTAAGAAACTACCATTTCACTTTTATATCAATAAAACTAAAGCTATTGTATTTTTTGTTTTTTAAATGCATTCATAATGTTTCAATATATTATGTGTATCCAATACGGTATAATACTATATTGTATTAATATTGTCAAACCAATGCAATAGTAGTTTTAAAATATTAAAAATATCGTACGACCTCCTTTTATTTATATTATAGAAAATGTATGCTTGTGTCTTTTTTATGTTTGCAAACCAACATCCAACGTCTATTTCTTATTACCTCGTACGTTTGTTCTGCATTCATCATGATGATAAAACATAAATGTAATTAAAAATGTGATTATACAATTTCACGGATGCATTTTTATTGTTTTTAAAATTTTAATAAATTGTTATTTGTTAATTATACTATACTCTGTTAACGTCTATACAACTATTGATGATATGCATAATTATTATAAGAACCCTTGTCTCCGCAACAAGCTTAGATTACTGTGACAATAATTTACCTATTAATATTATATGAAATAAGTGCAAATATCTATTATTGAATTGTATGTTTGTTGACATTCAATTTCTTGAATGAAAGTAAATAAAATAATAATTATTATCCGATTCAAAAATATATTTTTCTACGGGACAATGTTCGGAAAATCGGTAGTTTCCCAGCGGAATCTATTCGAATAACAACTCTAACTTACGCAACAAAATACCTTTTAAATACTACTTACATTACCAACACGAACTATCTGTATTTTATGTTATAATTTATCATAGTTATTTAATTTGATTTCAATGGTATTGTTGTAGATATAATTAGTATAGGTTGTTTAATTAATACTTAATACAATACAATAATTCATCTGGAATAAAATAAATTATAACTATATATTTGAGAGTAAAATGTTTGAAACTAACGAGCATTTATAACGTGGTACTGTTGTCTTGTGGGAATTTGTTTATGAAAAATATTTTAATAAATATTTATGTACCGGAAAAAAAGAACAATACCTAAATAGTGAAAATGGATAGTAATATCTGAATGAATCATTTTTTAATTCGGAAATTTATATGTACATGTATAATTAATTTGAAATACAGTGTAATAATTACAATTAATTTGACGTTAAACAGACGGACGTGGTTGTGAAGTTAACGCTCGTCATTGTCACACATCAATATTAATTTAAACAATAATTCCTCGTGGTTTATTGAATTATTATTAAATCCTGAACGGATTGTTACATACATAATAAAAATGTGATATATAACAATACGTACAACGTTTTTATTGTAAATAAAAAAATATCTAACGTGAGTGTACACATTTATTTTATTTTATGACTTGAATTTTAACAAATTAATTAATCACAAATTTAATATTGATTTTAAATAATATGTACTTTAAAATATATATATTATATATAATATAATTTATATTATTCATTGATTGTCATTAATGATATTATTTTGTTCAGGTTTTAATTAATTTATTATTATTCGAAATGCTTTAATAAACAGTAAATTTAGACCATTGCTATTGCAAACGAATAAATATCTTTTCGATCGAGATTAAAGCATTTCATCCTATTAAGATTGCTGCAATGGTGATGTAAATATATATACTCGTATATATATTTCTTTAAATTAAGTTGTTTATCGCACGCATCAATATCTATTCGTTACTTGGTGTAATCCTCGATGCTGTGCGGATGTATAATATGCGTTTTATCACTCAGTTTCCGAGTATAATACACGTTTTGATGTTTTTCCTTAGCAAAACATCTTCGTATCTGGAGAAGAAAGTTTCTGACGTTATTTATCGAACGATCGTTTTCCACTTTCTCCGGTGAAAAAATTCTACCGAATGATTTATGAATGCAACGAGCAACGACTGTGTGCAGACATGTGTGTATGTGTGTGTGTGTTCATGTGCTTATGCTTGCGTGTGCAAGTGTGCTTATATATGTTTACGTATGTGTTAGACTCTCAAAAATGGAAAAGTTAAATTGCCCGTAAGTTGTTTCCTACCCCGTTAGGTTTATGAAAACGGTTTTTGAAATCGGCCAAATCGCGTAGCTTTCGCAACCGTCCCAGTTATCCACGTGCCCTGCACGGATCTTAATAATATATGGTTTACCAACTTCTGTTTTTCACTTACTATAAATAGATGGTGATAAAAGACGAATCGAAATTCGACTATTTGTCCATCACTGAAACCTTTTAAACGGTTGGATACATTAACTTATATTTCATTTTATTTCTATTTCTATACGAGTGGTTATTCTTTATTTGTTTATTATTATATTATAATAATTATTATTTTTAAATAAATATCAAAAAATTATTTTTTGTTTAGAAAGGTTTTGTAAATAAATCAGTTTATTATAGCCTCGTATAATAATCGTTGGTATTATGTATATCATGCAGTGTTAACTTGTGTGTAAAATATTATATACATTGAACATAATTAGTATTAAATATTATACAACATTATATTACTAAAAAACAGTATTAAGGAATAAAATATAATAAAAAATTTTATTATCAGGTTTGGTCATCTTGCAGCCCGTTTTAAGTATTATTATTTGTAAAGTAAAAATTTACTTAATATTATTATTATGGATTTTAAATATTTTGGTACCTATAGGTTTATCAATACATTTCTAACAATTCATTAAAATATATAAAATGTATTTATAACATTTTGGTATTATATATCATTAAATATGTCTATGTCGCTCGTTATAAAATTTAAATGAACGGAAATAGCAATTTTCCGAGAATATACAAAATATCAATCATTGTGTTTAATCAATAAATGCGTTTTCTATATCTATAGTTTATTGTGTCGTAAAAATATTCATAGAATAGATAGATTGCCGAAACAAAACGTCCTAATGGGCTGTGTAAAAAAATTCAACGTTTTGATACTAAAAATATGAATTATATTATATTTATATACTATTGCAGAATGTTGGAGTGATTTTAATTTTTTTATTGTTTAATGTTTGAACCCATAATAGTAAATAAAATAGATGGCATTTTAAAATAATGTTGAAAAATCTTTCTTTGCCATATCTGTGTTAGGAATAAAAACACGAATATATATATTTTAGGAAAAGGGTAAAAATAGTTTATTTTTAGGGTTACTACTTTTAGGCAGTTTAACATCACCCATGACTTTTGACAAAATAAAAATGTCCTATTTATTATACAATACATTAAACTTTTTTGTAAAGAGTCAACATTTTATATTAATTGAAGATAACTTTAATTTGGCCAAAGGTGGTAATAATATTCATGAATAGGGCTTAACGTAACGTGTAAATCAATTCAAAAACAGACACAAGAAATGGAAATTGAACAATATGTTCTCGAAATTATACTTAATAAATAAATAATTACTTATATTGCCATTTCATTTATGACTGTTTAAATGTATTTTCTTGTAAATACCTATAAAGTGTTTGCTTTACCCAACACAAAACTATTTATTAAATTATATACGATTTTGTAGGCGTGTACAAATGTATTTTTTAATACAAAATAATATATGAATAAATAAACATATTTTTTATTCAATCATAATGAGATTAAACATATATATTAAATAATAATTGTATACTACGTGTCTACGTCACAAAGTTATCGTTATTTATTAATCATTTTAGGAAATAATGTTTTCTTAGTTGTGGTTTTTAAATAGGTAATTAAATTACCTTTTTTAAATTTTAAATTTTAAAACGTTTCTTTTTTTGTTATTATCTAATTTATGTAAAGAAACTTGAAACTAATGTAATGACGTTTTGTTGGAGATTTTTCACAAAATAGAAAATTTCAAAACTAAATGTATATTATGTTTGTAATATATTTATACATATTTATTTACATATGTTTATGGTATGTGAGAAACAGGCATGACCGATTTGAATTGGTAGACCAATGCTGTTTTAAATGCACATAAATCCTGATCTTTCCGGCGTAACCGACTGCATCGCAGTTTTATTTTGCGTTTTAATGTCCTTCATGTCAACAGTGGTATAAAAAATAAATAAATCACTATATGTAACGGCCTATTTTATTATTTATTGGAATCACGTTGTTCAAGGGTTTTTTTGTGTTAATTCGTTAATCCCGAAAATGGATCGAAAGACCACGTTGATTATGTGAAAAACAGTGTAGTAAATATGAGTAGGTATAAAAAATAATCGATTGACTGTAGTGTTAGTGAATTATACAACATATTTTATAAATTATAGCCGAAATACTTCAACATAAATACTGTACATGGAAAAAAAATCGTTTTTTTTTTTCAAGACAATGGCTTAATAAAGTGTTTCCTGATTCAAGTATGACATTTATTTAGGTTATGTATGATCTGCTTAATTGTAATTATTTTATTTCATTGGGATAAAATATATTTAAGATATAATCACATTAGTTTCTTATGACATTTTTGGTAAGTATCATATTTATTGCTATTTGTCAGTTTTATAATTTATGAATAAAAATAAGTATTACCATATTGTGTGTGGATTATATATACAAATGTATATTATAATCTATTTTACAAAGTATTCACATTATATAGAGTGAAAAAAACCGTTAACGCTTTTTGTAATAGGTAATTTGAATGTATACAAATCTAATTTCAAGCATTTTAGGATATACCTTTGTTATATTCCAGTAAAATTAACTAAACATATAATATTTGTAACTTATAAAGTTCAAAATTAATTACTTATTTAAAATTTAATATTTTTGTATTGAATTTCTTGGAATACAATTTTATAGTGAAAAATCCAATAGAAATTGTATGGGATAATTTAAAAAATAAAAACTCAGAAAACGATAAAGATAAAAAGTAATTTTTTTTTAAAGTGGATTAGTAAATAATTAAAATTTAATAAATAAAAAGATTTTCAATAACGATAAAATTCCTTAAAAAAACAATATATCTAATTATAGTTGAGTGCGTGTGTGTTAATCATCTCAGAAATCTTAGTTAAAAATGTTTATATATATATTTATATTTAAATGAATCAGATTTTGTAAAATTAGCAGTAAGAAATTAAAATTGCCAGAATTATTTAAAGGTCTATTGAAAAATGAAAAGATAATTTTATTTTTAGAGTCTAGCACAACATATTTGAAAGAAAAAATTTTTTTTATATTTTTTGAGTATAATTATTATACTACTATTTTGCCACAAAATTAAAAACTGTTGAAAATACTCGACATTATTATTTCATTCTAAGTTACACTTAAAATTGAAATAATTTGTTATATAGCATACACATATGCTATAGTCTTATTTCAATTTTTGTTTTATAAATTTCTATAGTTGTTTATAATTGCATAGTCATCTGCATAATATTATATTGAATATCAGAGAAAATGATTCAAGGTTCGATTATAGTGTAGCTAAATTGCATATCCAAGACGCCGTGTCACAATAATTTTACTATCATTGAAAATTGAAATGCATTGAAAAAATAATAAATATTGATTTCGTCTTCTGAGAAAAATGAACCATCGTATTAATCGTATTAATATCTGTACCAATGAGAGCATAGAAAATCAGGAAATGTAGATTGAGTGTAGTTAAGTTAGTTATTCCTTAATAATTAAGGAATTTATGTTTAATTCATGGAGTTATAAGTAATTTATTATATGCACAATAGAAATTAATATAACAAATGTCGACTGAAAGCTCATTCATTTTTTACTTAGTTGTATATTTTGGGCGAAAAAAAACATATTATCACTTTGCTCAAAATATTTAAGGTATATTTTATTATAATTAGTATGGTTAATATTATTAAAATATTTATTGAAATGTGTTCTTGATTACTACAATATAATATTTATTTACATTCAATGTTTTTTTTTTTACAACTATACTATACATTTATTCAATGTGATAATTATTATTTATACGTTAAATTTATATCATTCATATTAATTATGTTGTTTAAAATAATTGTATTAAGCATAGAGATAAAAACATTAAATAAATTATGCAAATCGATAAATCAAATTAAATTCGATCAATTTAAGGATATAGAGTGGAAAGTTCTCAAAGATTAATTTTATATTTAATATTGAAACAAATTGTTTAAAAAAAACCTTACCTAACCATTTTAATAATACCCATCATATTTTTAAGAAAAAAAACATTTATTCCGACGACGCTGCAAGATTTTACTTTTAACGGACGCATTTTACTATTTAGTCGTTATATTGTACCTGTATAATAAAATATACAGCTATGTTTTTACCGTCACTTTTTCTTCGTTTTTTCCCCATAACAGACTCGAGCCCTCGATCATTAAATTCTATTTTAAGCTCGGAAAATGTATACGAGCTGGAGAGGACAACTCGGAGAGGGTGGCAGTTTTGTTTACATATTATACCTACATTGTTTTAACACGATGAAAAATATTGTAAAATGTCTGACGTGTGGTACATCGTCACGTTGAAGAAAATTCATAAATTATACTCAGGCGACTATAATGTTATTATCATAATACATTGTGCCAAACATGGGGAGGGGAGTTCTTTTTATTACATATACTCCGTCTTTAAAAATTTATTCGGAAAAACTCAACTCGAAAAATCCAAAAGGATATCACGATTTTAATCTTGTCTGGCCCGGGTTGAGGTATAATGTTAATGTATTATCTATATAACTTAACCGATTGGTAGAATATTTGTTTTCGTGATCGTATATACATAACTTTTGGAGTTTTTCGAATACTTTAAATTGTTTGTACCACTTAAAGAATGTCCGATGGCGATAAAAATAACTGTCTTACAAATGAAACCCTTCTTTTTATTTTATATTATTCAATAGATATATTTTTGAAAATTTTGATATATCATCTAAATCAAAATGTAAACGTGTAGTGTCTGATAAATTAAATAATATATAAGAAGAATAATAGTCCTTAAAGATAGTTTTATGAGAAGAATAAAATAGATTTAATATTGCGTCTAGTATTAATGATTAGACTTTGACAATTATCATTACAAATTATAAAATATTGATAAATTAATACTAATTGCTATAATTTTCAAATCATTATAGGCCACATATTTTTCAAATAAATTATCTCAGGTGTACAAAGTAAAATATATATCTCAAGAAATACTCTATATATTTTACAATAAAACAATAAATAATTAGTTTATTACTAATAATGGTTGTATCTATAACTTATTAAAAAAAGGAAATTATTATTTGAAAAAAGAAATTGGTATCAAAATATGAATCTCTTTTTAAAAGTAAAATGATATATGCAATTGAAGATATGTTCCTATTAAGTATGCTTAAAAATCAGAATTTAAATGTACTCATTTTAATAGAAAACGAGAAGACGAATATGCTTGGTAAACCGTTCTGTATAATGTATTATACAGACAGTGAATTCTATCGTTTAACAGTGTTTTTTCACCGGGCCGTAGCTAATATTGTTTCGATCGCCAGATGAAAACATTTTAAATAAATAATACCGTATATTTCCATTATTAAACTGCCATTGTAGTGGGTTTTTTATTCAGAATATTATTTTACATTTATACAATCGGACCTTTCACCCGTGGTTCTCATTTTAACTTTTGAAATTCCATCTAATCTCTCTAAGCCGTAATGTCTTGTAACCGTTTTTTTTGGTTCTCAGTTTCGGTGTCTGAAATAATGCGTACAGTAGTAATGTATCGTAATAATTTATTTCGTTGTTTCACGCCTTTGTTCTTATTTTCTCAATCGAATTTATTACAACCAAACGTAGCTGTCTAAACCACGATAAATTCAACGAAAATTAATAATAATTATAAATCTAGACGTTTTATAATCGACTGAAAGGATTGCTCTTCCGTTTCGTGTTTAATATGTATTTCACAAACAACTGGGTGGGTTTTCGAGTTTTTGACTCATTTTATATATTTTCCACAATGCAACTCACGTATAATCGTATATAATTAAAAGTTATAAATAAATTACAAAGGTACTATTTATATTTGTATTTCAATTATTATAAAAATATTATTATAAAGTATTATTATTTTTAATTATATACTACCTAATTAACTACATTAACAGTAAATTAAATATTATAACAAACACTTTTATTCACATGGAACAAATCATCTTAACGAGATAAATTTAACCTTATTGTATTTTATTATAAATAATTTATCATAATGACTTAATTTAACATCATGAGCAGAGAGATTTTTATTACAAAATGGAGATTTCACATTTTAACAGTACATTTTTGAAAAATATGATAATAATATAATATAGTACTTACAATGGTTATAATATTTAGTTAAGTTTTGCAGTAAAATTATAATTTATTGTTTTAAAATAAATTGTTTCAAACTAAAATAAACATATGTTTTGATTTAACATCATACAATATTCGAACTAAACATAGAATTGATATGTCAGTAAGGAAGTTGCATTTGGAATAATCTTTTAATTTGTATGTTAAATCGCTTTCAAGTTTAATACAAGTATAATACATGTATTATAATTAGACATTTCAAAGTTTCAAACACACTTGCTTTAGGTGTATATCAAAAACAGCGATGGAAATAACCTATGTACCTACGTATACGATGAAATTTTGTCTTTGATGCGTTGAATCTATTTCAAGATATTTTCGTATTTTCAGTTTATAAGTCATATTATTTCTAACAAAAAAATAAAAATAAAAAATAAAAAATAAAAAAAATATGTTGGTTTGACCTCAATAAAACTGAACTATTTTTAACATTTTGTATGTATTATTATGTTGCACGAAGCACACAGTGAGCTCTCAATACTCAAGTGATACTTGAATATGTTTACACCATTTATAACATTGGAAGGTACCTTCGTCATTTGTACATAAACAAAAAAACAACGTTTCAGTATAATATTTGACCTTATAATTTTTAACACTTTCACGATACTATAAAAATTTCAAGTTTTTTTCATTTATCAAAATGTCAACGATTTATTTTATGTGATCGCAAAACGTAAAACACGGAATTGATAGTATATTTTTGATATATACAGTGTTTTTTCATACCCCTTCACATACACGAACGTTTCGTGACATTTGCTGTAAACTTGATAGTTCTTACTACATTTTTACCCATTCACAATAATTTGTACGAAGAATTCGTTATTGTAGGCGTATCGGTCTTATCGATTAGTTTTTTTTTACGTTACCAAATGCAAATCAAGAACCTAATTCATATTCCGATTCATATTGAACTGTCATGTATCGAATATTTTAGTTTTTAATTCTAATAGATAAAATGCAATTTGAACTAAAATTGTAACTTATTATAAACAATATTGTAATTATTTAACCTGATAACTATTTGGTATTTTAGAGATAAAGAAATATATTTGCTTTTAACAACTAACGCAATAAAAATATAAATATACATCATTAGTCGTAGATAATAATTATACACAAAAATACTATTTCACTTAACGATATACCACGGTATATATTCTATATTTTGATGAATAAGCAGACGTTAAAAAAAAAACGCACCTCCGTTAAAGTATCATGCCATATTGAAAACTTGTCATCTCCCAAAGTATTAAAATTTCTCAGAGATGCGTACCACCACCAATATTGAATAATATTGTGCTTTGGTAGGTTAAACATGTCCACCACCCCGCCCTACGTTTTAGCGGAGAAGCTATTTTTTACTTTTGCCTTTAATTGTTTATTTTACTACGAAATCAATTATTATACCGACGCCGTTGTCCCGAAGAACGTTTGCTCTATATTTTTTGAACTTCTCCGCACGTACACTCAACCGAACTGTCATCATCGTGTTTGCATAAACGCGCACGACAATTGAAATTCAATACGTCTATGCGGCTGATAGGTATAGCTCTAGGTGATCAGTATACATTTATATTTATCGTCGACAATGTTTCAAAGTTAGTATTTTGGAATGAGCGCACAATACACACACACACACACACACACACACACACACATATTATATATGTATATATTGTATTGTAAATAGAAATAAAAAAAAATATACGTCGGAGTACATATTTCACTTTTCGATAGGTTGTTTTCTCTACGGCGATGAAAAATATTATACAGCTACAAAGAGATATATGGGACGTCATTACGGTACGGCGAGCGGGAACGGAGGTCGGCGAAAACACCTACTTATATCTTATAATATATCGGAACATGATTTATCTGCCACCCTTCACCGACGTGACGGTACGGCGCGCGTAACGTGTATATCGGGCGAAGGTACGCTCTTACGAGCGCAATGTCGCCGGTTGCACGAGAGAATTGAAAAACAAAACGACGATAATAACAGTTTTAGACTAAAACTCTTTTAGACCCACCAGTCAAAAAAGTGATAATTGCGCGTCTCATCACCAATTTTAGCAGCTCTACATTGACGCGCTTACGCAAATGTTCTCATCGTTTTTCTGGCGAGATCTTGTCGTCTATTTCGTATTGTATCGCCGCTTGAATTTGAACGTTTTAACGTTTTTTTCCCACCTGTGTTTTATCAATAGTTTTAAAAAACTGTTAATGAAAATGATACGTTTAATGATGTTCGTCGTGTTTATTATAATTTAGAAATATAATAATACAGTTTTCTATTGTTTTAGTTCGATAGACTAAAAACAATAATCTGAATATTAGTAACATGATTAATTTTTAGATTTCAAACGGAATGATGAATGTATTGATTTTATAATGATGTGTGTCTGTGTTTTGTTTTTTTTTTCCAATAATAATATTATTATATTCAACAAATATCTCGTGTGGTTGCCACGATAACAAACAAATTGTTTTTAAATGCGTATAAAAACTCCGAACCACTTGTATGTCTGTTAGGCGTCGTCGGTGTAAAGAGACGTTTCGACTAAATAAGCTCTCTGAGGGCTAATTCTACCTCTCTTCTCATGCGGTTTGGAATCAGTGCTACTAGAGATAGCTTGATTAGAAGAGCGTCTCTTTTTTTTCACATTTGTGTGGTTATATAAAGGTACAACGTATAACGTACATTTATCTTCTTTTCTGTCGATTTAATTAATTTTAATCAACAGGTAATTATATTTCGTGGTTCGATTCTTGCTGTAGACGATACAGTTTATGCGCTTTTATTCTTAAAATTTTATTCAACTACTGTTAATTGTTTCTACAACTAATAAACAATAGCATATTTATTTATGTAATATGTGGTTTAATTTTTTTAATTTTAATCATATGCATCGCCGCATATACTATATTAGTCCTTAAAAATTAATCTTACAAAAATATAAAATATATTGTCTGAGTTCCCCATGATTTGTTAAAATAATTCTTCAATTTAAAACTTCAGGCGTGGTTTACGGTGGCAAACTGAATATTCTTGGTGCATTACAAAGATCAAAATTAAGAAGTTTCCATCAGTATTCAAAAAAATCAGGAAAATCTACAAAGAAGTGACGTAAAACAGGAATTTTTGCCCAAAACCAGTTTTCATCAAAATTATAAAAAAAATTTATATTATTGTGACAAATATATTAGCAGTATCTGTAAGTGGTTAAATTTTCAAATAATTCCGGTTGTTTTGAAGCTATTCATAGACAACTAAAATTTTCAATTTTTCACAGTATTTTTTTTGTTAACTTGAAAATCATTAGTCACATTTTTTTTTATTATTAACTTTTAAAGTTAAAATTTGTGTGAAATATGTCAAAAGTAATTTTGTAGTTGAAAATTCATAAAATGTTTAGTATTTATATCTAAGGTTAAAGAATTCAAAACAAAGTTTTCCATAAATTTTCCTTCAAATAGCTATAGAGAAAACTCGAACGTCATTATAGGAAAAAATGTTATGAGTGTCTAAGTTTTACGTTTTTACGAAATCGCTGAACGATATAATGATAAATTCTCAAACGATTTTAAATATTTGTTATAATTTAAAAAGTATAAGTCGTAGATACTTGAAATAAAACCAGTTAAATAACTGGTAGATTGTCATTTTCTTTATATAATTAAAATTTTTAAATGTTTCACTTATTTTAAAGCTATTTATAAACATTTGAAATATTCATTTCTTTTTTAGATTATTTTTTATAAATATCAATAAACTTTTTTTGGCTGAGTCAAAATACTCAAAATTTAATCCATAGATTCTTATGGAGTCTTACAGTATTTCAAAAGTTATAAGGATACATAGGAATGATTTTTTTTTATTAAAGTTTGAAGTTCTAATATTGATAAAAATTCTTCCAAATCATAAATATACACAAAGTTGTTTATTTTTTGTACATAATTTAATTTTAAGGTATTCAGTTCATTTAAACATAAACCACACTTTTCACCGCCCAGGGAAAAATATATCCTAGGCTGACAAATTATCAGAATCGTTTTTCGTGTGCAATGATACCTATCATTACATTCAAATTTAACACATTCATTATAGTGACCTACTCTATGTCAGAGGTCAATTCAATACCTACCGCACAACAGAGCGTTATCCACTTGACCATCCTTTTTTTTTATTATTATTATTATTAATTCAATATTTACTGTTTAGTTTATACGATAAAACCTATTTTCTTATCATTATATTTACTTTTATAAATGACTAAGCACAACACGTACATGGACATTTTTTAAAATTAGAAAGTGGGCAATAGCAATATACGTTTTATTTAGCATTTACAGTATACTGCGTATCATATTGTTTTATGCCCAAAATTCGTATTAAAGTTAATTTCCCTTCTATGTTAGAAAATTAAATTGAATTTATCAAATAAGACATGTTATATTGATATTAGGATTGGTGTAATAACGTCATAGTAGTTGTCATATAAGTTGTGTGCTCGTTTAAGTAGAGTTATGATGGAATAAATGAAAAAAATCACTAAAAAAAAAAAACCGAACGCGTATTGTAATCGAACGACATTGGCGGATTCGGTACACCCGAGAACACGTAGACGGTACATGCATTGTGTATAAAAACGCAAACAAAAGTAATCAATATTTAGCAAAGTTGACGAGCCTTTGTGTGCAGACTGTTCAAAGGGATGTAATCATCTGACACAAACAAATACGACCGTGTCGGAGAAAAATGGGTAGGAAACAAGAAGAATATTATTTTAGAAGGCAGAAGAAACGCCAGATTGTAAGGTCGTATAAAAAAGAATGGTTAGAGCCGTTAAAGGGATCCTGAAAAAGGCGTTAGGCACCGTCTGGTAGGAAATGCTGCAGATAAACAGCACAGTAAAATTGACATAATTATTGTAGTGTTTTGAAACCGTTTTTGATGAATACGGTAACCGTATTAAATTTGAAGTTTGTACATTTAATTAAACCGGTAAATTGCACAATTTCCGAATAACAATTACCAGGTTATAATAAAAGTTCGAGACGAAATTGCGGAGAAAAAATTATGCACGCGTACCTACGGCTAATGGCGAACAGCTACAATAACTAATTACTGCGGTGTGTAATATGCGTATTTACGTATTATATACAATTGACCGAGTAGTTAACTCATTTTTTTTTATCTACTAGAATTTTTAATTGAATACTTGAAATTTTTTTCCTCTTTTAACTGTTATTTTTTTAGATAATATAGGTACTATTATCGACATGAACGTTACAGACATATTGTAATATTGTCGTAATATTTCAATCGATAGTATTGTATTTAAAATATTATTACCTAAACTGAGTGCTTTGTCATTATTTCGTATTCATCATCGTCATTCAATAAATATCCTACACGTGTAGTTAAAATATTGTACAATATAATATAGTATAGTTATTAACTATATGATTATAGTTAACAATTAGTGGTGAGACGAATTCGGAATTAATAAAGTATCCTACTAGTAATATTATTTATTATAATATTGTTTTAATAATCAGTAAAACCAAAAAAAAAAATATTTTGAATTAGTTTCAGTTGAAAATTCAATCGAGTAACGAAATACAATTTTTTATATACTTCGAGTTGTCCAAAACGTGCAAAAATCTCTAACGAATTAATTTTGAAAATTGTATCCAGTTTGTATATCGGTATTAACAATCATATTTGCCAAAGGTTTCGAGTCTCTTATAAAAAAAATAAGTTCTCTAGTTTTATGCTCTACAAAAAGAAAAAAAAATGATAAAACAAAAAAAAAATTTTAATCGATTTTGCGAAAAACAGGCATAATTATAATTGGAACACGTTTTTTCCGTAGTTTTTCCTTACGCGTTAAACAACGAAAGCGCGAGGGAATAACAAAAAAAAAAAAAAAACAACTTTTTTAAAGTGTACAATCTAAATAAAATGGTTCACCAAAAACATGGTAAGTGTGCAAAAGCGATCGGGTTACTTCTCTCAACCAAAAACAAAAAAAAAAATGTTTGCACGCATAAAAAATTTTTATATAAAAAAAAAACCGTGTAAAAACTAATATTATACATTCCTCATTCAGAATCCTCGCTTGTCCCTCGCCGCCTCGTCCTTCTGCGTTTTACACCGTACCGGATGATAATTACAAGTTGCCACTTTGTTCTTCGTACCTCCTTCCCACCACGACGCGTGTGTATAATCCTCGAGATGCTGTATAAGGGCCGACGGCGGCTGTGCTACCTTTCCGCGGCGCAATCGCTGTTTCAATCAATACGCGGAACGGAGATTCGCACACGATATCTCACGAACTATACGAAACTTACTATACCGTATACCCACCTACCTTCCAGGCCAGACATCGGTTCAATTAAAAATATGAACTAGTTCATAAGCTATTGAATTATAATCGTGTTATTTAAATAATAAACTTTTTCCGTTCGAATTCATTAGTAAATTAACTAGATTAACCTACATAATATAAGATGTAATAATTTATATTTTTTTATGTATATAAAATTGACTATAACATTTAACGATTGCCTCAATTGTACAAGTACAGAGCGAACGAGGTTTCGTGTCTAAACATTATATTAATAAATTTGAATTAAAAAAGTATGCTCGTCAAATAGTAAAGAAATGAAAACCTATAGTGTAAAAATATAGAACTATTTTAATTATTATACAAATAAAATTAAAATATATAATTTTATCTTCCCTATTTATTTATTTATTATCGATCGACTTTTTGCTATTATAGTTATTGTGTTGAATAAAATATTATTTTCTTTATGATATTATTTGACATTAATATTCAACAGCTAACGGCTGATATAGAATGTGGCTATCGAATAGGCGCTATGACAAAATATGTGTAAAACAATATTACTAATATTATTTCGATATCACAACGGGGTACACGATATTATTATAATTGACCACTATAATACGTCCTAATTTTCGTCGCATATACATACATCGAATTTTTATTTATTGTCATATTATATGCATTAATAAATATTTTAGCTGTTATTTGAAATAGTAGTTTATTATTAATAGGTATTATACATCATATTATGTTCGGTTTTTGTAGCCAATCCTGTGGACAATTTGAAACACCCTTATTTGATTTTCAATAATACGAAATTCTTGCGCTTTCCACCATATACTGTTTTTAAACCGTGACATAAAATGCACGATTTTAAAGCGGTAAATACGAACAAAAAAAAACACAATATCGTCGGAAAAATCATCAGACTGCGCACACTGTACAACATGGTCAATGCAATTATTGGCAATATGTCGTTCTGGTAATGTATCAAAAGATAATATTATCTTTTGATACATTTTCAATATGAAATTTCTAGATACCGATCTCGTGTTGTTTAATCCCAGAGGAAAGTATCCCGACGTCAACCAGGTAAACAGAAAAACGATTTTAAGAATTTAGAGCGATATTGTTTTTCCTAACCTGTGGCCGTAATTCTGTAAGCGACATATTTCGTTACAGAGGTTGTGTCTTGCACAAGCGGTAGACAAATTTAAAAACTTTTCATCCGAAATATCGATTGGTTATAAAACTAATAACAAAATAAGGTGCGACATAAAAGTTTTCATAATCTGATTTGTTTTTGGTCGAATATTCGAATGAACCGTAAATTATGACCATGCAATTTTTATATTATCCAATTAGACTAAAACGATTTGGTAAGATTATACTACTTTGAATGAACTGAAATTATGATAAATTTAAAATATTAATTTTCGTCTCATATTTTTAGTGGTATATATTACGAGTGGAGTTCAAAAGCGTTATCGATTGTAACATAATACATACGATGAGATTTTTAATATATTTTGTAAATATTAAATTATTGTTCAATAAAAAATGTAAAAGATAAATACAATAAAAATACTCTAAAAATTTTATATCACATACTAAGTCGTTAGGAAATCGATAGTATTAAATTCAAAATTTAAATTAATTTACAAACAATAAATTCCAGTTTTTCTATTTGGTTAACAAAAACCTTTAATGTAAAAAATATGAGAAACTATAAATAAATATGGCGTGGTTCTGATATTTTAGGTATTTTGACTTATGAGTACACTTTTGACATGCCAATTTGGCAAAAGTCTATATTAATTATATATAAGTTATTTAAATGTCTTATTCACCGTTCCTGGTACGACGTTCATGGTATAAGTTAATGCAAATTACATGCATTTTCATATATTTTATACGGTTTGTTAGGTGACATTCTAGAAAAATGTTTTCAATTCAATTCAAAAAAATATATTATATGTATAATTTATTTTCTGTTTTTTTTTTTATGCGATAGGGTTTCTATATATTTGGTTTTAAACGTGAGATGAGTATTTACGTATTTTTCTTGTCTTAATCATAATTTAAATTTTACACGAAAACGTAAATATAAATATTTTCGAATATCGATTATTTCATAGCTAATCAATTTGATTTTTTATAACGATATTCTCCAGTATTTGGATACTCGCCTATCGCGTGTATTCGAACAAAGTCAATTACAACTAGGTAATCTCTTATTCTAAATATTAAATACATAAAACGCGATACGCGACGACCACCTGACCACACACTCGGTAAGTGGTCTAGTGACATTTTTCACCCAACCGTCGAACACTTTCAGTGCGTCGTCCACGTACCGCGTAATTTCACAGGACAATCCAACGGACTCGGGACGTCTTAGCTGTATTTTATTATAGTGTCGGACGATCACCAAAGATGCATATGCGTGTTATACGATATATATTATTATACAGCATCACCTATACGATTTATAATGCGTGACAGTCAGGTAAAGTGCAAATTCTACAACTCGCATCGACACAGTGATAACAATAACAATAATAATCATAATAATATGATATAACATGTCAGTAACAGCAGCGGTGTCGGGCTCGTGAGTATTTCGCGTAAACCCCGAACGGCGTGTGTATATATATAATATTATAGTTGTGGTATATCCAATTTCTTAGGGTGAAATTCCTGGTTAAGCTATACACATTTGATATGTATGTATGATTTGTGTGTATATGTGTGTGTGTGTGTATATGACATTATTATATGGCTTAGAATTCACTAGGCACTGAAATTCTTCGTATTACCCGAGAACAAGGAGAAACGACGTTTCTCTTTCTCCTCCTCTCCGTTTCTATTTTCATCGTTCTATCACTCTACGTACGCACACACACACAACTCGCACCATACAATAACGGTAATAGTGGTTTGATGAACCGATTCGAGTATGATATGTAATAATATTATAGCACGATCGAGAAGACTTGGGCGAAAACACAAACTTCAACGTATCGACTCGATGGTTGTCCAGAAAAATACGTTTAAAAACTATTATTATTATAACGTCCGTATAATATCGCGTTGTAACTACTCGATGGTTTACTTTTAAATTCCATTTTTATGGTATAAAATATGTAACGAGATAAATATTTCAGACTATACATTATGGCAATGAAAAAATTTTAAAAGCTCGTAAAAATACGTCTGGTTAAGCTTTAGCTATAAAAGTCAACTGTCGATCTCGAATTCCGATATTGTGCTTATAAACGCTTAAGAACATCGGAAGATTCACAGGTTGAGAAATAAATGCAAATATTCCATGGAGTTGGTTTTGGTTTAAAATGTATAGATAATCAGAAAAGATTTAAAGTTATGAATTTCAATATTATGCAAATATCAACACACCTATATTTAGACTTCAAAAGTTTTAAATAATTAAAAATTTAGGGCTAACTTTAAATACATTGGATTCAATAAACGTATGGTTAATTTAACATACAACTGAACGCAAAGATCTATGACACGTTTATTACGTATATTTATCATTTTGTTTGTTTTTTTTTTTAAGGAATAATATAGTATTATAAATTATAATTGATAGGTACGAGTGGTATGTCATATAAGTCATAAAAATCAAATCGAATGTTTGTCATAATATTCAATTATATCAGTGTGAATTTATTAAAAATAAGAGTTAAAAACACTTATTTTCAATATGTTAAGATTTTGATTTTGGTATTTTAAAATGGAATATCATAGTATTAAGTAGGTATTTTATGCAATTTTAACATTCTATGTTTAATGAATTTTTTTAAACACAATTAATTTTTGTTAGTAAAAAATAGGCACAGTAAAGTTCTAACAGTTTTAAAACATAATTTAATAATGTGGTTATTAAAGAAATTGAATAATTTATTAAGAATATCTGTTTGTTTGGAATTGAACACATATTATTCATAAGCCTCGATAGAAATTTTCAATAAAGAGTGGTGGGTGTAATATCTTAAAATAAACCTTTTGTGTGTGTGTGTGTGTGTGTGTTTATAGAACTACGTAGGTGTTTAAATACAGCATGGTTTACACTTTGTCATCAAGTTATGAGCTTTTAAGCTATTGAGTAATAAGAAAAGTTGTGTATTTTTTAGTTAAATATTTTTTGTTTACCTAATGAACCACAATTTTATATATTCCATAATTTAATTATAGAAATTTTAAAATTTTAATTTTTTAACAAACATAATTTGTTATTAATTTAAAATGCTGAAGTTAGATTTTTAGTTATATTCAAAACACTGGTGGTATGTGTACTGTGTAACTTGAATATTTAAATATAATTTGTATAATCTATTGATACAAACTGATTTAAATAAGTACCTAATAAATATATGAAAGTATTTTTGCCTCTAAAGAAAAATATAAGATTTATATTTTAAGGAAAGATAAACATAGGAGTATACAACTATTATTTATAGTGAATATTTTGTTTACATTGTGATATAAGGAATTATAAATATAAATATAAATTTTATATTAAGTATAAAACTTATATTAATCGCATTATTAATAATTGTTTTTGTTATTGTTCACATACACAAATATTCGGTAATTATCAATGACCGTTTCTGTGAGATTTACATAATTCACCCCTCCAGTCAATATCCTAATCAGTTTCACGTGTTCCCATCATAATAAATATTGAAGTTCAGTTGAAGTATTAAAAGCATTTAAACTTATTTATCGAACACATTGTACAGCCGCGATTTGATAACTAATTAGAAAATTCTATTTATTTATTTTTTTAAATTTATATTTCATTTAAAAATTAATTGGCCATCTTTATAGGCGATCGATAAAATAATATTCGTAGTATACGTACGGACACTAGTCGTCAAAATATTAATAACTCCAAAAGTATAATGAATTTAATTTCGCTATATATATATTATGTACATTTTCACAATGGAAATAATAATTATTAGTCTTAACGAACGGTCGATTGTAGTCGTATTACAAACTTCAAAACGAAAAAAGTGAATTTATTTCAAATCTGAGATTAATTATTGTTATAGTGTGAACTATAGGGGATTGTGAATTGTGATTATCAAGTGTATTTGAAAGGTTTTAACTAAATAACAATATTATTTAAATATATTATATTTTATGAATTTTTCACTTATTGTTTATAGATTTAATGTAATTGGCTAATTGGCATTGATAACTTTTATGTTGATTATCATTTAATTTACTTGGAGATACTCTAATATTCACTGACGATTGTAAGTGATTATCAGATATCATAAATTGTATTATATTATATTTTCAAGATTGTAGTTTGAATAACGTGATTAACATCACTAAAAAAAAAAAAAAAAAAATGTAATAGTAAAAACTTTGCTAGTGTAATATATCAATTATTATATTAAATTAAAATATTTTACTCGTTTATTGATAGTTTTACTATTTTTAATATCCGTTTTAAGTAAACAACATACGGACATAATTAATATACCGAAATGGTCATTTAACAGAAACTACATATATAATATACCCTATATATCAGATAAGAGAGAATTTTTTGAGAAGATTCGATATGAAATAATAATAATAGCTTTGAAAAAAATGTATCTCAAGTACTATAATAGGATAAAAAAAAAAACACGAAATAAAATTATTATTATCGTTTTTCAGAACTTGCTGTTTTATTCTTGGTATTTTATGACTTTTATCCAAATATTTGGTGTAAATAATTTCTAAACCTTATTATTATTTTAATGTTTACAGTTAAAATAATATTAAAAAGAATTAACCGAGTTTTTAGAAGCGAGTGAAGATCCCCTTATCGAATACATCCTCTCAAAATTTCCACTGTAACATAATACGTTAAACTGTCGTATCCAATACGACAATATGTTGTTTATATTATTGTATCGATATCCGGCCAACGAAGTTTCGGGTTTCCGGTGGCCTGATGTACAAACGTACAAGTGCCGTGTCATCTTTTTTCGGGTCGTTCGAATGTCGCATTATTTTTTTGCACTCTTTCAACGCTCACACCGTCTCCGAACGCTGCCGTTAGTGTTCAATATTATTGACTCATCCAACGAATCTACCGAACATACATTACTATAATATTATTACTACCTATCTCGCTGCTCGGCGTGTTTGTCTAAGTCCTTGTATGTTATATGATAATAATATATAAACGTATATACAGTGCAGTATAATATGTTTTCCATTATTTGTGTCCGAATTGCCTGAACACACATGCCCACGTGTTTGCGTTTATAATTGGATTTTCCAACGTGAAAATTACGATTGGCTATAATTTTCCTTACGTTTAAGCAATAACATCAATATATTTATACAAATATTATATACTATTGTGCTCGTATGATGTGTACAATAATAATATAATTAATAGCAAATTCCAGATCACCTGCACGAAGAAATAGAACCAGAAATACAAAAAAAATATTTTTTCTTTTTTAAAAAACAAATTAAATTGTACAATATATTGTTCAATAATAATAATATAATCATCATCGTTTATTTGTATATAAAATGCATTGGTACCTACCTCGTATATTATTATCATCGAATCGGTCCCATCCCGCGAGTTTATAAAAAAGTATTACGCTATACGTGTATTTTATGCGTATTTTCCGCTGATTTTTCGATGGTGAAGAAAGATTGTAAATACCAAATATATTACACGATAATATTCAGTTGGTTTAGTGTTCAAAATTTAAATATGTTGTGTGATTAAAAAAAATATGTATATATGCGAAATTTAAAATGCAAATTACCTTGTGGAAGAATAATAACGCCAAATTCGTTATAATAAACAGTATTATGGTAAATTAGAGTTTTTTTATAATAAATGTTTACTGTATATAATCTCACCAACTATATAATATAATTTAATTATATTTAAAATGACAAAATATTGCGTCTGATATGAGTGTAGTACTACTGTAGTGTGACAAATAGATCAATACGTTTATAATAAGCTATAATAGATATATCATTTTCATTTATTACCGTTATTCTGCTGATTCACCGTTTCGTCTATGTATTGGATTTATCAAATAATGTTTTTTAATGGACGTCAAAAAATAAATGTGATTTTATTTCTCGCGCAGTTTACGTAGTTTCAGGTATATATATAGTTATAGATGATTGTAGCGTGTTATGTAATGGAATCGCACAATAATTGTCTGTTGTTGTTGTATCATATGAATTATATATATATATACACACACATTGAAAAGATCCGCGTGATGAATGGAAGTTTTCTCGGGAAACCAATTATTGTTATCCACACACAGTATACAGGTACGTTATGTGTGAGAGTTACAAATCCTTTAATGTAATTTCAGATCCGACGTGTGCACTATCGGTTTGATTTGTATGATGAAGCCATGTTGTTCGTTCCTGTAAGATGATTTCTTAATATCGTGGATATACACATAAGTTATATACCAACAAATTCAATAATGACCGATTTTTGCTACCATTTTTAGGAATTTCAATTGGCCAGTTCGTTATTATAGTGAATATTGGATGTAGTGAACTGTTTGAGTTTTTTATTCAATAGAATGAAATACACTATTTTTTAGACTGGTAGGTTTTTATTTTTTTAATACTTCATTCATTACGATTAAATTAAATTTACAGTTTTTAAAATATAACGCCATTGTGATGTTTCATAATTTGATTATAATCTTTTAATTTCCATTTAGTCATCCTTCCTTAGAATATTGATTTTTTAATGCAAATGTTTTTAAAGCTTGTCTGGTAAACTGATAGTTTTAGTTTGTGTTTATAATGCTTTATCTCAGTATAGCCATGTTTGAATGTGGCCTTACGAAGTTGTAAACGTTTGTGTGACTTGGAATTTAGTTGCGTGGCATATAGGGAAATATTTATTTTCTGTGCATTTTTTCACATCGAAGCTTAAGGCGGATTGAGTAGGGTCTTTTTTTCGGGATTTTGTTTGAATATTTTCTGCTGCTATTGAGTTTTCCTTGATGTCTTTTCATTTAGCACCAACCAATTTGTATGGTTTTACTGAAGATAGTGTATGTCTTATTGTTTTCATTCGTTTTTTATTGTCAGTTTTTCAAATAATATCTATGTAAAATATGTAAGTTACCGTATTTGAGCGTTTTGCCGAGCCGACAAAACGTGATCTGTGTTCTCGATTTTAACTAGTGGCTTATGCTATTGAAGTTGTGCTAAAAGTCCAAAACACTGGGTGCATTTACGAATTTCAAAACTTTGCTCTTTAGATTTTCGAGTTTAACCGAACAAATGAACAACGACTGGTGAGATGCATCTGAATCCAGATTGTTCTATTAAATTGCTCGAAAATTCGGAACATTTAATTGTTGACGCTAAATTTCTATGACATGATAATGAAACTGTATAAAATTGTGTTTAATAATATTAAATTAATTATAATTTCGTAATAGTATAAAAACCTATCAATATATTAAGCGAAATATTTTGATTAGAATCGCTGGTTTGGTAATTTCAATCAAATTTCTAACACGTTTGGCGTTTGCAATACTAAATAATCAATATTATTATAGTATGTATTAAGTATATTGTATTATTTACTATACTCCAAATTTATAAATTCAGTTGTCTGTTATAAAATGTTCCATATTTTTTATGTATTTAAAAATTATATATTTTATAATAAATTAGTTTCAATTTAAAAAATCTATAATATACTTTTTGATTATTTTCATTCGACAATAAATTGCTATGTATAGAATTAGCTTTTTTAATCTTGCTCTAAAAGTGTTTGTTTGAATAAAACAAATTCATTGTAAAGTTATAAAATATTGTGTTATTTTTTTTACTTCGTCCTAAATTCGAAATAAACAATTCTAAATAAGTTTAGTTTTATTGAAATACATTCTTGGAAAGTTGAGGGTTACTTGGAGTTTCTAATATTTTCTAAGGACTTCTTCTCTTGACTCCTGTTTCTATCTTACATATTCAAATTTTTTCTAATTCAAAATTTCTATCTTAATTTAATATAATTTGTTTAGGAAATATGTAGGTATTTTAATAGATATGTCTAATAGTATTGAGATTTAATTTTAATTTTTTTGTATTAAGTACATATCAATTTTGTTTTTAATTGTGTATAATTGTTAGTATTTATAGATAATTCTAGGCTATATCTGTATTTAAATAAATAAATAAAAAGTTTAGATAAAACATTTTTTTCTCATCAAAAATTATAATCTGAAAACGACTAAAATGTAAAAAAATTATAAAATATAATAAATAAAACAAATTAAGGTTTGGCGTGTTTGCGCGTCTGAGTATTTTTCACTATTGAAATTGAATAGCTGAACCTAAATAAACGATAAAAACTCGAACTGTATTGCTCCTATACTTATATAGGTACAGACTGTTGGACGTTTTGTCGTTTTTCTTTTAATATTATTAAAACATTATATACGAACAATAGCGCGGACGTGATGTAATACGGCGACGGCCTATTGTTGTTCCTGGTCTCATTATTATTGTTTGCTGGACCATCTGTGTTATGGATGTGCTGGACGTCAACCACCTGCTGAAAACGACGCCATTTATTATTTTCCTTAATGGAACATTTTTTTTCGCCAACCCTTTGCCGCTGTCGCTGCCACCACAAACTAGGTACTACTGTGCCTTATCCGCCTCTTCCTTCTCATCCTCTTCATCATCCCTTACATATAGCTACAGAGTAAAATATAAAACAAAAACCTGCGGCCACTCTATGGTGACGTTCTAAAGACTGCACTGTAAAAAAAGACGACTCTATAGAATCCAAAAATTGCGAAGTTGTCGTATCTATACGATATCGTATAATATGGTAACAAATTGGACGGATCATGCCTATACCTAATACATGAATCGCCGAATGCCTGAAAAGATAACATTATTTTGATAGTTAATATATTTGGTTTAGTAAAAATTGTTCTTGATATTATTTAGGTTTAAGTGACTTTGAATTATATATTGAAAATGGCTAACTACAAATTAAAAAGTATTGTTTTTAATATTTTAACATTTGTAAGTAATGATATGGGTTAGCTTTTATAAATACATAAGTATATGCGTATGGTATGTTATAAACTAATATACATAATATGCCAACAATAAAATCAATTTATTTTTTAAACGTTTGATTTTCGTGAACGGGATTTCTCCAATACCGATTAGTTCATAAATGTATTTCCTATACTTAAAACTTAAATACACCAAACACGTTGTATCCAATCCACCACGGGTAGATAATAGAAATAATAGAATAGTACGACTATGGTATATTGTATAATGTTATGATGATATAATGAAAATAAATTATTTGCAGTTATGACTGCAAAATATGCACAGAGATTTCATAAAATTGCACCGATACCTCGAGACAGGAACTTTTGACGGAATTCTCACGAGAAATATTCATAACGTACGATATGCTCGCGGTTGATAAATTCGAGGACCGTATAAATTAATTTACGAATTCGGCCCAAGCGCGATAATATTATATGTTACGTAGTAGTCGCCCGCTCGCCCGTGGATTAAATATTACATTATCTCGTTCATATAGAATACACGAAACGCGATTTCTTACACCCACCGCGGCGGCGGCGGACGTTTCGTATTCGTTTGCGAGTAAAAAGTATCTGAATTATTTATGACGTCGAATTCGTTTACTCGCGGTTATAGTTTGTTCGCGCGCCAACCGACATTTGCTACATTTAATAATATTAAGTGAACCCCGTTTTGGTGTACCTACCTATATATATATATATATATTATACATACGCAACACTGTATGTCGGTCATAAGTCGGTATAATACAGTGATGATTACGACTTACTGCGATAATGATAATAATAATTTATCAGACCGCCTTACGCACCGACCTCATGACTTTATCGGATAAAGCAGAATTGCACTCGGAATAGAAAAGGGTATTGTTTAAATTACACTCGTTCCAATCGTTATTACTTGAAACCCTATTTATTAACAACGAATATCAGCCGACGGTGACGTTCGGAATAATAATTCGTACTTAAAATACCTCAAGTTTTTCGTATTTATTTAGTAATATTTTACGCACGTCTTGTATAACGACAATATTTAAAATGTAATAATACGTAGAATAAGTTATAATCTGTTCAAAATCGATAAACGATATTATAAAAGGATTATTTTTTTAAAATTAATA
Source organism: Aphis gossypii (assembly GCF_020184175.1). Lineage (NCBI taxonomy): Eukaryota > Metazoa > Arthropoda > Insecta > Hemiptera > Aphididae > Aphis > Aphis gossypii. Next base: position 79,810,874 of record NC_065530.1, read on the forward strand.
AATAGTTTACAATACTATACACCTATAATTATTGTTATAATTTTCAACATAATAATAAACAATTAATATATATTTATGTTTATTTCTAAATCGATTTCGTCTATGCAATACGAACAAAAATTAATAATTTTAAGTCGCATGGAATTATCGGAACGAATGCGATTCGGACATAACTTTTTTTTTTTAATCTGAGTGTAATTACATTTTATTTTAGGTGAGCGGTGCAATTCAAAAATCCCCGTCATATTTTTCAGTTCCGTCTTACAACTGGGTGGTGGTTGTTTGGGTGAGTGTAATAATTTTTATCATTAACTTAATAATCCGTTTAGGCGACTCTCATTAATTGTATAATGTTTGGGCGAGTGAAACTGTGATTGCCTGAGTGTGAGCGATATGCGCTTTGATGTTGCGTGCAGGTTTTTATTTAATACGTTTTTGGCTTTAAATAACTACATTTCAACGTTATAATGATTTAACGCTTAAATGTATGTTTTATTATTAAATAATAATTATATAGGTAAATATGGTATGCGGTTTTATTATTCTCACTGTTTAAATTGAGGCTGAATATTTCCATATAAAATTTATACGCATAAGTAATTTTATACCGATTCGCTCAAATAGTCTACGTTCGTAAAACTACCTCCTTCCCTTTAGACAGAAATTTTAGACATACGATACAACTCGATTTCGGCTCCCAAGTCCGAATTAGTCGGACGTTTATTCGGCAACGTTAACTATGATATAGATAGAATCGAACGCGCCTGCGAACTCGCGTACAGCCGGTGCCCACCCAGCTGAAGTCGCGCCACACCATAATAAATTATACCTACGAACACGGCTAATCGATAGATCTTACAATATTCGTCAATTAGCGTGTCTGCGTTACGACGTTATTCCGAGCACGTGCCGAACGTTTGAAATCGACACCAAACACCATATGTCCGCATTAACGAACCGTATTGGCCAAAAGATAATATTATGTAAAACCGTTTAACATTAATCGTCGGCTGGACACATTATTGTTATTGTTTAGCCGTCGCTCGTTGAAATTGTGTTCACGTACCAATATAATATATATATATATATATGACATCTGATAGAAAAACGAGTCACGGTCCATTGGTGTCGATCGATTCAATTTTCTAAATGCCGCACGACCGCGACGATACTTCGACATTGTCACGTAGGTATATATATGTGATATCAATCGATCTGTCGAATGAATTATTTCTCCGTCGACAATTGAATCGGTGGGGCCATAATCCAGTTTTTAATCCATTATTCGATCATTAATTTGAATGAAAAAATGTAAATTTTGAAAAACGATAACTGCGTAATTTTAATAATAAATAAAAAACCACATTTACCTAAAATAATAATTACTATTAGGTACAACATTTTGTATGGATTAATTTAATTATCAGAAATGTAATTTCAATTACATTTTAATGAGCACCGTGATGATATTGTGTACGTGGAGTCCCTTTTTTTTTTAAAAAAAAAAAGTTTTAAAATACAATTAATACCTGGTAGCTGAGAAAAGCCGCCGATAATTATTTAGCGATAAAAAAAATCCGTGTTAAAATTACTTTCATCATATATATGTATATGAAAAAAGTATTATATATATAGGTATATATATTTATTTACTCACAGACACCGCCATTATTCATAATAATAATAAAATTATTTAATAATTAAAGAGACGACGGAAAAACTGTGTAGGCAGTAACGAATTAAAGCGAAATTAAGTTGTACGTTTCACATTGCTATTACTTACTGAAAATTGTAGGTATATTCTATAAGTTTCAAAGTAATAATTTAATTACACTAAACGACAGAATTTTTGACATAGTTTATTCAATCACAATGGAAAATATTATGTTTTCTTTATACGAAATTTACAGTTTATATTCCCGTTAATTATATTATGCAGGCATAATAATAATAATTATAAAAAAAAACAATTTATTTTAACCTAATCGCTAGTCATATTTACGTCACAAAATGTTAATTATGCATCCTATAGGTAAATAATAGTAAGACTATGAGTGTAAAATAATTATCATATTTACAATTATCATGGCGGATGTCGAGACAAAATATGTTTATTTTGTATTTAATTCGTATTAAATATCCATTTAAGAATAAGTAATTAATTTAATATTTTAATATATTGTATTAATGTAATTACATATAAATGAAATGTGTTTTTAATGTACAATAAATCTGAAACGTAATTCGTTAAAATAACGTTACGTGTATTTTTTTTTTTTTTTTTTACTATAACAATACAAATAATGGTAGGCAGCAAGAATAATAGCAAAATACGTCATGTTAGGTTAAGTTATCAAGGTACAACAGACTCCATAATTTACCGCAACAACAACAATATTAATAGCAATAATAATAATACATAGGTACATGGTATTTTCGAGTATACTATAAATGTTTGTAATGGATTGTGTTTAGGTCGTTTACAAGAGTTTTATTCCGACAGTCAAATATTAATTCGGTGTATTGACTTAGCATTTGTGTGCTCATACGAAATCACGTGTTTATTGTTACATATTACGTGTAGGTACAATGTAATATCGGCTTTTAATTTAATCATTAGTATGATTAAACACTCACATGTATACCTGCGTACAAGTTTCAAGTATACACAAATTCGGTAGGTATCAATATATTATACAACAACGATAGTATATAATGAATTGAAATAATTTAGTTACTAGTTTTGAAAATAAGCGTTTATTTTATTAAATCATCAATATTATAATATTGATTCGTTCAATTAAGTTTATTACTTCGATTATATCGGTTTTGGTTATTCGGGTGATTTCATTGTTGGGCAATAGGTTTTTTAGTAATGTTTAAACGCTGAGAAAATCGCTGAAAATTAATACTCGTTCGTTAAATGTCTGGAGTGAATTTTCTAGTTAAATTGCTTCGGGTATTTTCAGCAGTGAATATGTTTTTTATTGCAAAGCGCTTGTTTTGAATGATTGTTTGTTTGTGGACAACTGAAAAGACTACTCTATGTTAAATCTTAGAGGCGGCTGTGTAGATTTAAGTTTTGGATTAGGAATCGGTGTTGAATAATATTATCTTGTGGCTTATTTCGTGTTTGTTGAGATATTATTAGATTCCATAACTATAACGGTGGTTTTTTGAAAGGTAATTTTTTCTTCGACTGAGATACCAATATTCGTTTTATTACACAATTTGGAGTAAACGTCCTGTATCGATGTTAGTTTTTTAATATTATTATGGTTGATATTTGAGGTTTTGTTTTCAAATATAACTATATGGAATATTTGGTATGGTGTTGATTTCCTTTTTATATAATATATCACTCAAATGTCAGCATTTAATAAACAACTATAAATACTTATACTATCATACCTTTCGAGGTACAAAGTTTATGAAACATAAAATATAATAATGTATAAAATAATTATAATCCGTGTAACAACTAACAAACAGTATGTTATTCTATAAAAGTATATTAAAATATAATTAATAGGTACTATTCGTGTATAGATGTATTATATTCCTTACTATGGAATTTGAATCTTCTTATACAGTATGCATTCAATTTACAAGCATTTTAAACAATATTTGCATTTTGCAATTAAATTCGTAACGCATTTTTTTTTTTTAAATATTTAATTTCAAAACTACGTAATTTTTATTTTAAACAAAAATGTATAAAGAAGTGTTATTACAAAAATATTACTATAAAAAATGTTAAAGAATTTTACAGTGTGAAACTTTATAATCTTCTTACAAATGCAATTTTTCCAAGACAGAATATAGTTTGTATATTATACGCTTTATATCTATAATATCCCATGTCATTATTATAAATATCGTCCCAACTATGTAAGAAATAAAAGTGAAATTGTTTAAAAGTTCGTTGAAGGCTGATAAACTTTTAAAAGTTAATAACGCCCAAAATATATACTAGCGTTTACTTTTAAATTTAAATATTAAATTTGGTTATAGATTTAATCCAAATAATATTTATACTATAAATTAAAATGTAGAAAATTATTTATAAATAGTGTCACCAATTCTAGTATAAGTCGATGTGTTTAATTCGATCATTATAAAATAGAGTTAAATAGGGCCCGGATTAAATGCTTTAAAAATAGTCGAAATTCCATTTGATAACAATAATACAATTAAAAAATATTTTAAAATAAATATCTATTATTTTATACTGAGAATGAAAAGATATTTTATAAATTTAATGATAGTTAATTTTATAGCATCACAGTGGTTAAATCATTTCAAAACACGTGCATCATAAATTCAAACAAAAAAAAATAAAAAACCTGGTGGGTAATGGTAAACAAAAATGTTGTGAAGTTTCATTTTGAAAGCATTTAAAAGACATTTAAAATATACTTTATAGAACAATATACTCATTGAAGTGAGCATGATGGGCAATAAAAGTCAAATAATCAAAAACACAACAAAAAACAATTCATTTCCACGATTAAAAAAATATATATAAACTATATTCCTAAATATAAGGTTTGCTCGAAAAACATATTGAAGAAGGTAAAAAATTATTTTATTTTTTTGAAAAAATAAAGAATAATTTATTTATCTATTGGTTTTTGAAACGAAATTTTTACAATTTTAAACTGATAGGTTTAATATGTGTATATAATTATCTATGATGCATTATAAATAAATCAAAGCAAATCAATAAATAATATGCGTAAGTTTTGATAGACAACTTGACAAAAATATTTACATATTAAATTGTAGTCAAGTAAACGAATTTGAGTTTTAATTTCATAATATATTTTATCGATACATGAATGAATTTATTTGATGAGTAATATTGTACTTGTATTTACACTCAAGCAATATTATTATTAACTGTACAACCGTTTTATAAAAAATGTACTATTTTCATAATTTTGTGAACTGACAATATGTAGCTATAATATTATAATAATAATAAGGATTTAAGATTTTTTCGAGCCGAAAACATATTTAATTGGTACAACTAAGGAATTTTTTTATCAGGATAAAATATGCAAGATAAAAATAATAAAATTATCATGAGACAGTAGTTGAAAACAATTATAAGTGAATGTGAGTTTTAAAGTCTAATCAATGATGAGATAAAAAAATTAGTTAGTTGCTAAATTTAGTAAGAGAAAGAAAACCGGAGAGACAGATTTTAAAAATGAGTTATAATAATAAATAATAAAAATAAATAAATAATAACCCGCGCCCTTTGGCCGCCACCATTATATTTATAGTAGCAAAACACCCGGAGATAAGTTTAATAATGTAACTTATGGTAGCAGTCTATATACATATATACAGTACACGCACTACATAGTTTGGGAAGTCTCCTGTGAGAGTGGTGCAGTGGGGGGATCGTGACTAAGAGAGTAAACCTGCGTCGGTAATATCCGGAAAATGAAAAGTGACAAAAATATTATATTATAAAATATAATATAATAATGCACATATATAAATGCCAAAAGACCCACCTATCCACCGATCTTGCTGAAACGGAGCGAATCCCTTTTACAGTTATTATGCTTTTTCGGGTTCAGCTTTTAATTTATCGATACCGAAACGTCACGGGTAAGTTGATCGAGAGCAGTGGGAGAAATGAAAAATTAATGAAGTTTTTGCTATAAAATAATAATATTATATTATAAACGAATAACGAATAATATTATGTACGTACTTTGAAATTCGTACAGAAAAAAATTGCAAACAAAACACGTATTAAAATAATATAACAACATTACGTGCGCATACGAGTGTAGGGTGAAAGAGTGACCGCGTGTAAACCTAATTATTATACGTAGCTGGTGCCCCATCACATTGAAATTTTCGAAATTATTTTGATAAATATTTAACGTGTACTTTCCATATTAATTGATTTTTGAGGGCGGGGAATGATGTGAAAATGTCAGGAATTTTCATGTGAATACTTAATGTAAACTAATAATTATTATTGTGTATAGGTACCTACCTTGTGTAGTAATATTAATATGATAATAAATTATTATACACTGCGTTGTAGCTAGATTGCCTATCCAAGACGCCGTGACAACGTGATATTAACTGTATTATAAATTAAAAAGTCTAAAAAAATACATGACTTGATAATATCGTGTAATTAATATTCTCAAATACGGTATAAGCTAGTGTGTCAATGCACACACTGAGTATCCTTAAGTTAGTTGACATAGCGTTAAGAGTTTTTTCGTAGTATAATACAGTATTTTAAAACCCAAAAATATGAAAAAATAATAAATTAATAACAAAATGCATGAATCCGATGTTTCAATCAAAAGGTGTTTAATACTATTTTAAATATGTGTATAAATTTATATTTTGATATATCGTGATAACTTTTGGATTTATATTTGAAATAAAATATGATTTATCTTGTATCGAGTGTTCAAATGTATCCATACTGATTTTAGTTTTTCCTAAAAAAAACTTAACAGCTCTCTGCAAATACATTACAATAATATAAAATCAATACAATTTCAGCTCTATAAATATGATTTAATATTCTTGAAAAATAATACACAACTATAAAATACTAAAACAATAATAAATCTATATAAAAAATATCCTAGTAAAGCTAGTGAACATTTGCAAAATAATAATAAAAATTATTATTTTATAACACGGGTCATGTGTCTTTTACCGACACGTAGGCTTTCACGGTAATCTCGTAAAGTTTGGAAAAACTAAAAAAATAATATATCCTTCTCTTGTAGATATTACGACTAAACAACTTTACTATATTATACCTATTTGTAATAAGACTGCTGAAAAATGTCGTAAATACAATATGACGCAGGTACATGGAATACGCATTTAAAATGGTGACCAAACGTCATAGAATTCGACTGATTACGATTTGGACGAATTGACGTATGTGAAGTATAATACAACTGAATTGCGCCGCAGTACAGCGAAAGGGTCTTTGGTTATTTCGAAAGGTGAAAAGTCGATGATCGCGATAACCTAAACTAACGATAAATCGATGAAACGGCACACGGCCAATATATATTTTTATAATATTATCGTCGCGATCAAGGGATTATGACGTGCGCGTGATAACAGTTATATAATAATATTCGACCGTAAATCGAGGCCAAGTCGAGCACAAAGCTAGAAACTGACAATACGGCACGTATAATAATATGCTCGACAACGGAAATAATAATAATATCGGTTTCGTCATCATCGTCGAGCAGAAAAGCCTTTGGGCGCGCAATCGTATAATAAATATAGTAAAATATACACTGCAGTTATTGCGGAGTTAGGAAAACGCCGTCGCAGCGAACGCGATATTATATATTACTCGTTTGTTGTATATACTTTACAATTTTATGTGAGTGCGCCAAACCGACATCTCGTCATAATAATAATAATAATAATAATATAAATTTATAGGGAAATAAAATTGCTCTTTAAAAAGCGTTGGCGTGTAGTGTGTTGTATGTGTGTATAAGTAAGTATATATAATATTAAAGATGTGTTTTCGTCGAGTGTCGGCTTACAGGCAGATTTTTGCATTGCGCGATTCGGCTGTGGAAACTGTAGAGGTGATAGTGGAGTTATTATTAAATAAACGATAAAACGTTTTTCTGTTTTACTATTTTGCTCAGTTGCGAGTAGAACCATCGTACGATTTAAATAAATATGTTTTTTAACTATAATATATTTATGGATAACTACACATAGGTCCATTGAAACAAATCGTATCCTATTTTGAAATTGTTTATCTCCAGGAAATCCGTCAAAGCGCTTTACATACTATATTGTGATCTTTGAAATTTGAATCTACCACTAATAATCATAATGTAATGAATAGTGCTACAGAGGGGTAATCAAAAATAAATAATTATGTGAATAAATATTATTAATTATTCGTTCCAATATCTTCGGTGTAAAATGTTATATTACGATTTGTTTGTCCAATAACAGTACGACAGATCAAATGTATACATATACTACGTCTTGTGAATAATAAAATACTAATTTTCTCGGTACATATTATAAATAACACGAATTCCATCAAACGCGTCTAATAAAATATTTAAAGTATTCACCGTATTATCGATGTGCCTGCCATGTTGTAAAATAATACCTACACGAGTTTCTCATATGAACAATATTATTATTATCGTATTGTTTTCTCCGCTACAGCTAAACTTAATATCGAACAATATCTCCTTAATACTGTTTTCTGACTCCTTGGAAAACGTATATAATATATATATATATATATATATAATATGATATGATCAGGTATAATATAAAATTTATTATTTTATCGAAAATCAGGCAGCAATCACTGGAAAAAAAAACCCATAGTACCATTAAATGATTATTTTTTCAACGTTTAATAACGTGCATTGCCATTTTTCATTTTTCGTGTGATTATAGTCGATGTTTGTTTTTAAGGAAAAACAGTATTAACACGTATAGCAAGGGAGTGTCATGATCCCATAGCACTCGTGCTAGAAGGTGACACGTAATCGCGTTACACACTACATTTTAACTAGAAAATATTTCTATTTTATTGTTAAATCTTATATTTTATAGAAAAAAATTCTCGGTTATTTCTAAATAATATTATATAATTACTAATTGTTTTAAAATGACGAAAGTTCGGAACCTAGTATTCGCGTCAATATACACTTCTTTAAGTCTATTTATTTCACGACGAATGAAACCAAATTTAAATCAACAAATTAATTATGTTTCAATGAAGCTAGTGCTGTTTATATTTCATTAAATCTTATAAAATACTCACTATCTATAGACAAAAATAAATAAATAGGAACAAAAATTACGAAAAATATCAGGTAGCGGGAAGGAGAGTTTAGTTGCTATAAAAAAAAAAGATAAACATAAAAATGTTCATAAATCCTTTAAGTTTGTAATTTTTTCTTTTAAATCTTCAAAAATAAATTCGAACAGATACTTACAAACATATTTATGGTGCCAGAAATTTTCTTAAAACTGTAATTAAAAAACGTTGGCTCATGACCCAAAAAAGGTTCGCCAACCCCAAGTTCTATTAGGTAATTTCAACGACGTAGTTACCTGCTTTGCGACAAAATAATCCTCCTACGTATATAGCCGGTTATAAATCGACGAATTGCTGACGGTTCGCAAATAATAAGCCGTGTAGAAATGCGTGTGATATTGATACATCGCAAAATAATATCGTTCTTACACGCATAATAATAAAAGGTCGACCGTTCGCAAACGAATGTGTATTATGATTGTATGTTTTTTCTCTTCTCTTTGTTCGGAACAAACAATATTATTACAAAAAAAGTGTTGAATGTTTGTATATCAAAGCGAACAAAGTTTTTAAAATAGTAAAAATATGTTTAAAGTATAATGTTTTAGAATTTGGCCTTGAAAAAACTAAAGGCATTGTTTTTAGAATACGAAATGAAATCGTCAAAAAATAATCTCAAAGTAATTCATTATTCAAAACTATGTGCGCCATAATATTTTATTGATTATAACTGTGTATACTACAGTCTACAAGCTATAATTGACGAAATTGATAACATAAAATACTTAGGTTTGCATCATATAAGAAGAGACTTTAAATACTCATTTAATTAAATTAAAAATCAATATAATTTATTAATATTATTAAATAAACTCTAAGGTGACAATTTTTTTTTACGCGTGACTGAATTAATTATTCCTTATTAATTGAAAATGACAAACTCCAAAAAAACCCAAGTATCAATTCAATAATTTTTTTAATCAGCAATAAATTGTTTCATAATAATATGTAATAAAATATATTTTATTTTCATAATATGTAATATATAGCTATGTATGCATGTATGTAAGTATATACTTATTACCTATAATATGTTTTTTTCATAGTATAGTAAATACTTAAATAAGAACTTTTTCTTGTAAATATGTGTACAGTATTTTCATTAAATAGATGGAAGCTTATCTATAATAGACTATCTATAACGAAAAATTTTAATAATTTCATAATATTGTCAGTTATGAACAGATTTCACGTTACATTTCTAACTTATACAGTTTTTAATATGTTTAATGTGTAAATAGGCTATTTAAAAAAAAATACTAATATTTGCTTATAAATATAAAATATTATACTTACACTTGTGAATTTAATAAAAATACTAGGTAGAAAAAATTTAATCTAATTAAAATGAACTATCCTTTAGTGCTAAAGATTTATATAACTAATTATGTAAGTCTATAAATATTAATTTTAACCAATTTAACAATTATCACTTGAGTATTAAAAAGCTTAAAAGTTATAAGTAAAATTAATATGATATTTGGTACTATTTTTTTTCATTTTTATTTTATTACAATAAGAACAATTTTGAAACATGTTAAAATATATTTATTTTTTTATATGTTTAATGTATTTTATTGTATAATTGAATGATTACAGCATACTTTTTCTATATATATGTAAACATCTCATCTCACCTCCATCACAAGTTCTACTTAAAGAAGGCGAGAAAACTCATGTAAATACTCAAGTACTTATAAAAATGTTTTGTTTGAAAAAAAATATCTTAATGAAATATACATGCACTAGCATTATATAATATTACACATAATATTGAGCATTTAATATTAGGTTAACATCAACACCATTATACACAAAATAATTCACCGAGCAATATTCAGTTGACCTATTTTTTTTTTAATAATACGTTTGTTCTAATTCTGATTTTTTACAATTTGTTGTATACTTATGTATACTACTATTACTATGTATGATACTTATGTTACTTCATTTTTTAAGAATAAAAGGTTGTCTAACAGGTTATATCTAATGTGAAATCATAGGACACTTCTCAAATGATATAACAATTTTAATTTTGATAAATGCATATTAAAAAAATACTATATGACTATGAGCATGTCAACTACCCTGTACTTTCAAGTTCTAGGATTTAACAGAAATAACCGACAAATGCAATAATATCATTCAATATTGACTATAATTAAGTAATAACTTTTATTCATATTAATATTACAAATTGTATTTTAATGATATAATATACGAGTACAATAATTTTTTCTCAAAATTTAAATTAAATAAAAGTTAATACATAATTAGTTAGTTTTATCTGTTATATATATTCTGTAAATAATAATGTTTTATGTCCGTTCTTAGCACCCGTTACCACTGCCGTTTTCAAGTACAACAGTTATTGTCCGCTTTTTTATTAATAAATATTTTTATTATTTGTTTCCCCTTTACCCGTATACGCAAATCGGTGGTGTTGTATATTGTTATTTTTTCATTATTATTTTTAAGCATGGACTATAAAGGTTATTAGCATTACATACATGTTTACATTTTTACATAATATAACATTGTACATTTCAATCTTTTTTTAGATAAAAAATAATGTTTTCGGGAGTTTTTTTAAAATAGGCCTCTGGCTTTACATATAGATTGTCCGGAATGTTATATTTATTTCTGGCTTAGTTGAAGTTGCGTCAGTAGATGACGCCATGACGGTATGCTTGATAGAGTTGCTTATGTTACATTTTGGGCATAAAGGTGGATCTGTCTTTGGTATAAGGTTTCCGTGTGTGAATTTAGTGTGAGGCCAATTCCAAAATAATTAAAAATTACCTTTTTTTTATGTTAATATCTATGTATTTTGGTCAGAATTCAATAGAGTGTTTGTTTTTAATTAATTTTCCATGATTGTATGCTATTTTGTGTTTTACAGACCCATGCAGTATTTGTTAATATTTATTTATACGTCTATAAGTCAAAAAAAAGAAATCATATCAGTTTTGGGATTGTTTATTGCATTTCTAGCTGCCTGCTTTATCTGCTTCCTCGTTTCTCTTTGTGCTGCATCGTCCTGGCGTCCATATAAATGTTATATATTTATTTGATTTTGAGAGGAAGCTGCTAATTTTGAAAACCAACGGTTCTAATAGTATTTTTCACTGTTGATCGAGATAGATTAGATAAGACATTAAGTGAGTCAGAGAATACATCTATTTTAATATCATTAATCTCTAGAGTTAATTGGGTTCCTTTAAGTAGTGTTACGTGTTCAGCTGTATAAATACTACTTTGATTATTAAGTTGGAACTGTTTGATTATGTTATGGTTTGCTACTGCATTTACTACACTAATTTTAGTTTTAGATGCATTAGTGTAGACCGGTTGACTGGCATTTGAACTGTGTATTAATTCTTTAAATACGTTTTAAAAAACTATTTGGTGTTTCCTTTTACAAGTGTTCTCCTAAGCTTATATTAAATTAGTAATTAGTTGGTTTTCAAGTAGCTATTAGAATGTTTTCACTCGACATATTTCATTAAATGCAATATTTAAGTTTACCACTTCCTTCTGCAATCAAAGACATAATAGTTTTCTTATTCTTGAATCTAATTTATATATTATAGTTGAAAAGTGATTTTTATTTAAATAGAGAGTAGTTGAATTCTCTGAAATAGATATAATACGAGCGCTATAATTGAGTGAACACGTCTCTGTTTTAGCACCAAAACATCCTACACCGATAATTGAGTAATAACTTCATTTCACGCAAAAGCAGAAGAGGTTCTCCCAGTTAAAGATATTAAACTAACAATTTGACTATTTTTAAATGGACCAATTGCAATAATGTTATTATTGTATTTATTATAAACGGCATATGGAATAGATTCGACGACATATTATTATTATTATTATTATTGTTACTAACGGGAACTACAAGGTCTCAGATTTTATGAAAATATATATAGATTGCATATTTTCACAGCTTATACATACTTTTTTAAATTTTCCAAGTGCACATGATTTATTATAATAAAAAATATTATAATAATACCTAATATTGTACACGATTTCCTATTTTTACTGTTACATATCCGATCATAAAAAGTGACAGAGTTATTTAAAATTTGATTTTTGGAATTTCTAAATAAACCGACTTTTAAGATTATATTTTTAAATTCATGAGAATTTTTGTTTAACACGGGGGTTAGGTTAGGTTAGTACAAAAAATATTTATAGTTTGGAAGTATAGTATTTAATTTCAAAAATCATATTTTTGTATGTGTGTTGAAGAAATCAAAATTTGGAAGAATAACAAGGATTAATAATGGACATGTTTAGCAAATCACATTGTATATGACGTATTTAAAAAACGAATGTGAAAACTATTCGTTCCGAGAACGTGTAAGTGGATCGGGTTGTGAAAAAACTGCAATCTCTCAGTCTGCAATAAGTCAGTGAAGACTTTTGAGTCTGACACTGATATTTTCTATTTTGTTACGTGACGATTTATTGAAATTCGCAATAACGATGCAAAAAACAGTGCAAAAATATTACGACGAAAACAATGTACCTATGCACGAACACGGGTGCAGTGTGTCATCGAATACTATTATATAATGAGCGAATCGTCGTCGTCCAATCATCCACGCTGACGATGATAATAATAATAATAATAATGATATTATTATATGATCAAACCGGAACTACACTGCCTACAGAAGATCGAAATTACTGCAAGCATATTAATATTATTATTAAAACCACTGCAGGCGTCGCCCGTGTCTTTTGCAGGGTGTATGTAGATGACAACGGCAGTCGTGGTTACCAATCATATTATGTGCGTGACAACTCGACGGCTCCATTATGTTAATTCTATTTGTGAAATTTTTTCTATTTTTAATTACGGCCCCGGTTGGATTCTATAATAATATACTTTTAATTAAAAAGCTTTATAATATTATATTATTATTGTACGGATCTGCCGTTGAAACGGTTCACCTTTCGACGACAAATGAATCTAAAACATCAAATCGACCTTGAATGGGCACATGACGAACGTCATGAACGCATATATTATGTATACACGTACCTACATTATATTAGGTTCTAAATACTAACATTTCATAAAATTTTGTGTCGGTGTTCATTAATTCTACGCCAAACGCAGCGAGTTAACACACATAATATTAACGTGCAACAACAAAGCACAATACGATCGATATTGCACCTACGGCGTATTATATATGGTGTACAAACGATTCAAGACATAGTCTGCGTTACGTAATTTTTTCCGATAATATAAATAAATTAAACTAGTATTTAGAAATATGTGTCACCCTCTTCCGTAAGAAATCCGTGTAAAGCAATTAATTTTTCAACATACTTTTTGTATTTTTTTCGGTTCAGCTAAAATCACATTTTACGATGAAAGTTCATTTTATGCACAGTCGTTTATCATATTTTTATCATACATAAAAATAATAAAATAAGTATAATAAATATAAGTAGCTAAGGGGCTCTTTTACATAAGTTGCACTGGCCCAAACCCTGGAAATCGAACCATACCATCCGCCTTCGATCCACCTCCTCTGCGCCTTAAAATGTAATAACTATACCTTAAAATAAAATATAAAGTTTTTTCTCAATAAAAAGATATAATGTATATTTAACATACATTAATTGAATATACGTGTATATTAAAGGTGTACCTTAAATGACATTGAATTGATTGAGTACTTAAACACACGATTCCACAGTTATCAACATATCAATATTTTTACAAAAAAAATATATTATGAAGTTAAAAAAAATCATTGATATTATTTTTGTTGAAATTTTAAATTTCTCGGAGGGTTTTAAATTGTTATTTATTAAACAAATGAATTTGCTTTCACGAAGTTTTTATTTATATGATTTATACACAGAAATTCCATTACTTCTTAGTGTTATTCGTATATTGAAATTATATTAATTTAGTTAAAAAATGATATTCAACAATATGATATGTATAATTTAATATCAAACAGTAATTTCTATATTACTCGTAATATGTTCATTAAATTCACGTTAATCGCCAACTAAATAATAATATTTGGATGTTGAGCTTGATTTTTTTTCACTGTATTTTGACGTAGAAATAAATATACCTATCTTATTTTAAAGACTATAAAAATATGCTTAAATTTGAATTACTAGGTTGTTTAAACGTTAGTGTACATTATATTATTATCATGCTATAAAACAATTAATAAATTAAGTGCAATTTTAACGTTTAAATCATACGCTTATAAAATATAATATATTATGATCGAAATAAATAATATTATCACAGAAAAAATATTTTTGATATTTTTATTTCATAAAATATTAATACTTAAGTAAAGGATTGGAGAAACGCTGTGAGTTCTGGTTATAAAATAATAATAATAATAATAATAAAATATGATATAGTGCTCGTAAAAGAAAAAAATACGAATAAAAACTATAAGACAAGAAATAAGTCAAGTAATGCACATATATACACACACATAAACATTAAATTACGAGTATATACTCCGTATAATAGAAGGAAAGAGAATAAAAAAGGATAGATAAATATTTTGATAGCCAAGACACGGAAAAGGATCGGTTGAAGCGATTGTCGATATTGACAGTGGACGTGTTGTGTTTTATACGGTACTTCGCACTCTCGATATCAGCTGCTACCAGTGAAATACACCTCTTTTTACGTGATTCGATTATTTCCTTAGTATATATTATAAATATGTATGTATATTTATATATTATGTATGTGACATGTGTGTGTGTGTGTGTTTGTATAAAGTATAAACGGTTTAGATTCGTCAAGAATAATAAAAAATGGATATAAAACCAAACATATTTTTTATTGTTTGCGTACATCCAGAAAAACAATAAATATGCATAGTTGTCACTCCACACTTCTTTTGACAGATGCTCTGAATACAATTTAAAGCGATTGCGAAATATGATAACTCAATGAAAACAATAACGAGTAATATTTTAATGCACTTAATTGTATTGTCTATTTTCAATAATAGTAAGTTGTAAATAATATATCAATTTATATGTTTTATTTTTAAACGCTTATACTATTATATTATTTATGTTGATATTTGCTATTATAATATAATTAGTAGGTTGACTTAATTTTTTTCTTTTATGAATTATGATGATTCTGCTGCAGTCAAAAATCATTTTATGGAATAATCTAGTGAAAACCTTCTTATAATAATACAATTAATAATATATCATATATAATATACATTATACCTACTCTTGTCAATTAAAAACGAAATTATAAATATTTACGAATTATTACAAATACTTACTTTTATTGAACAAATTATTTGAAACCAATCTTTGAATGCATGGGTCGTATAGTTTATATAAAAATACATGCTTTTAGATATACATAGTTATGTGTATTTCAATAATAGTTTATTACGGCAATGATAATACAATATTATACATTTATCTATGTATAATATATGTTATAAAGCTAAGCACCGAATCCAAAGCAATCCATATTCAGATAACATATCCGAATTGATCTGGATTAAAATAAACGTTATAATCTATTTCATCTGGATTTAAATACTAAATCTGGAATTATGATGATCGATCCGAATCATATCAATTATACTAGGTAATACTATTATTTTTATTTTTAATAATATATTAAAAAAGAGTATTTTCCTATTATTTTATTAATATATATATATATATATATGTATATATACATTTTGTTTCTGTATAATTTATAAATGAATAATAATAATGTAAAATATTAATAATTTTTTTTTTATATAAAAACAATATCAGTATCTAAAAAATGTAATTAAATGGTCTTAGCTGACAAACAACATTTATATTATACAATCATCTAATATAATGAACATTTGATTTACCAAAATATAGTAAAATATTTGTCAAGCATTAGTAACCAGTACCATGGCCGCCCGCAGGGAGGGAGAGGTCATGCCTTCCCGTTTTTTTGATAATGTTTGTATAGTATTTTACCTAACCTAACCTAGCAATGTATAATATACACCTTGCCCCCCCTGGTTTATTGTATAAGTATTAAATTATATATATATTTTTATTTTATTTTATAATAGTTTGTAGTTAACCAGAAAGTTGTACGTAATCTTGTTGTTTTTAAGGTAATTTTTCAAAATTGTTGATCAAAATTGAACCGAATCGCTCTTTATCCATCCTCTTTTGGTTATGTTAGTCCCTAATGATATAACTTACGTATGTACATAATATTTTATTCATGTTATGATTATTTTCCATTTGCCGTTTGTCTCTGGGAATAATTCCGAATATTAGTAAAATTTAACCACATAAACTATTACTGTATAGTGTAAAATAAAGTCCCACGTCGCAAAGGGTCAAAACGATATTTTCTTAACTGACAAAAAATATAATGCGTAACAAATTCGATTAATTATAATTATTATTATGGATTATTGCTATTATGGATTTTTGATTCCGACGATGATTATATTACAAACGATTTTCGATTACGGTATTTATGTAATTTGTCAGCATGCTATCGAATCAAAAATAATAACGGTACTCAATAAGTGGTCTTTATTACAAACAGTAGCCCAATTAACATTCATCGCGCAAATTTACTTTAATAATTTTTACATTGACGGCTGTTTTAATTAATGTTTTGTTTTAATTTGAAATGGCAATCTCGAAGTTATTGTTTATAGGAGAAGATAGATAGAAGATAGATAGGCCTGTGGTAAAGTTTTATCGGGTCGATTTACACAACATTGTGTATAAGTCACATAATCCGCTATATGGAAACAAGTAGAAAGTTAATCAATTCTACCTAAATATTTTGTTCCCGGCCATAACGAGAAAAGCAAGAGATTAGCAGAAAAGTGAAATCGACAATATAATAATAATAATAATAATAATAATGACATCAGGTAGTTTAGAATAAATTATTATTATGTTAATGAATTCGACCCTTTTTAACATTATGCAAATAAGCTGAAAATTAATAATAATAACGATAAAAACAAAACTGTTTTATTTGTCAATGAGATGATAAACATAATATCATAATAGAAGGATCAAACGCTTCTATTGGTGTTAGACAAGTAATGCTAAAAATTATGTATCTATGAGCAGCGAAGGTCATTATATAAGCTATAAGACCAATAGTGGCCAACCATGGTTACGTCGGGACAACAAAAGGTTTTGTGGTCTTTACTTTTCCGCTCCTAGTTAACACGCTTCTGTTTTATGTGTTAAGTGTATCGTATAAATAAAGATGTTCTTTTTTTTGTATTATTATTGTACACCACGCAGTGTATTGTTTTAGGAGACAAACGACGCTTTAACTGAAATCATGATTGCGAATTCGAACAAAAAAATAATAATAATAATATTAAAAAAAATTAATAAACAAATAACTTTTAAGTGCAAGCAATATTGTTATCTCACATTGTCTTCGTTATATGTCAAAGAGTAAGAGCTACAAAATTACCCAATTAGCTTGCTGCACTAATTTTAAAGTTTTCTCTTTTTATTTTTGGAAAAATAAACGCTTTTATAAAATTTAAGCTATTTAGTACTCTACATTAATAAAAATATATTTTATTTATTAATATTTCTAGAAATGTAAGTAGACTTAGCTCCTGATTATAAAATTAAAAATACATAACATCAAACAAATTTAAAAAACCATAGACACTACTATAATAAAAAACCAATAAAAAAATAATAAATTTTTTGTAAGAAAATAATGTTATAACTCGCCTATAAATTATAAAATATTTACTTCAAAATGTATAAAAACGTACACATTGTCTAAGGAAATCAGGATTAGTGTGTAAACGGATCAACTCATATAATATAGATAGTAATAATATTATGAGCAACAATTATTAATTAATAATATCACGCACGTCGTGTGTTCGTAAATCGTTCGGGCGTTGATAAATGGTCGAACGATTTCCAAAAAATACATAACACGATTTAGTTGGAATTGATTATACAGCCCCATACAGCCTAAAACGGCAAAACAATAAATAATTCTATACCAAAGTTGCGTAGTTCGGTAAAGTTATTACGAGTTACTACGCTACATTTGGTACGAAATGCTTCTACGATAATACGACCGTTTACCCGTCGAGAAAATATATCTATGTGTTTATGTTTGTGTATGTTACCGATGATTTGTTTTCCTTTTCCAGTTATATTATTGTCTTCGGCTATTTATACGTAATATTTTAATTCTTACGATCGTCTCAGTCGTTTTTCGTTTATTTTTTTTTTAAACCGGCACGCGCAGTAATCTCCACTGCGCAATTCCAAGAAACGTCCATTCATTATTTAACATTTTACCGGAAGACGTAACCCGGCGATTTTCCGACAACGGTCTGTAAAAAAAGAAAACGGCACTTTACTCGCGAACGTCACGAAACCGAAGTGCAAAAACTTGAAACGCGAGGCACAATAGCGATTTACAGTTTATCAAAAGTACATAATATATTTTTTTAAAACGCTATTAAACAGTATAGTAGTATCACGAAAGTAAGGAAGGTAGTACGAAAAAAAATAAACAGCCTAATAGTATACGCGTGCACGTAACATAACAATAATATTATTATAATGATAAGGAAATTATTTTTCTCGATGCGATACGAATTTTAGAATACGCGATTATGGCGTGTTCGTCTCAAAATCACAAATGATTTAGGTGTTGTAAAAAAGCTCGGGCGTATCGAATAAACATTTTTGGAAAGTTAAAAAAAATAACTTGTTTGTCTATGTGAGCAAAATAACAATTTAACCTAACCTTGAGTAATATCTTTGAATCGGGTCAAAAATAACAAAGTACGCAGTAAAGGTCTAGCGCGTTTTGTGAATGAGATGTGGTCGAGATGTCTGATATTTTAGTCCGTCGGTGCAATCATTAAACTTTGAATAGTACTCAATGACGCTGTTGATGAGTTGATTCTTAAGACCTACCTTATGTATTAGTTGATGATCCCGATATTGTTTGTGTACTAAATATGTATGATAATATATTATTATAAAATATTCAGCTTATTAGCGTAACCCAAGAGACACCTCCAGGAGGTTGGCTGACAAGTCTCTCAAAAATGTATTCTTTTAGATTTTTTCATATTTTGAAAATCATTAATTTTTTATTGTATTATACTATTATGTATTATTTATTAAAAAATGTAATAGTTAGGTAGAAATTTAAAATCCATTGTTTTTAAAAACTGGTATTTGGTAATGATATTACTAAAACTATTTGTTTTTCTTGGATTTTCTAGTCGCATTGCGCCTGCATATATTCCGACCTTACTTTAACTGCTCATCTATAAAAAGATAAATATTTAGGTGCTCACTACAATAACAACTGTTGAATTTTGAATATACTGATATTACAACAATAGGGAATCAACTCGTACACACCTCTTAATGACCCGAGAATCAATTCAACGGTATCGGTGTAGGTAAACAGGTCCCCGGAAATCAACTCGTACACAGCCCTCAATGCATATTATTATTTAGTAGGGCAGTACATTTCTGCGTAACACAATCATCGGTAATTACGATTTCAATAGGCCAAGACGAGTTACAGGTATTAACCTGGAAGATTATGAAAGTGTTTTATTTATTATATCATGGAAATAGCAAAGTTTTAAATTAAGTATTAATTAATTATGGTCTCAAAACACCTGATCAGGGGAATTATTATTTCAATAACGTTGACTTTATTAGCCATATTTATCTAATGCTTTTTGTTAAAATGTCCATGTTAATAAATATTAATAAAATAAATAATTCATTTTCCATATTAATATTTCGTTTATAAAACTATTCATTCAAAGTTTATTTTAGCTTCATTTAAGTATATGTATTGCGGGCTGCATCCGAGTTGGGTTCCGAATTTAAAATGACTACACTAGTTGGGTCCCGAATTATTTTTAGGTACCTACTACACTAGTTGAGTCCTGAATTATTTTAGGTATAACACAAGTTATTGAATATGTTTAGCCAATACTGCACTATACTAACATTTTCCTTCCCATTTTAACTGATTTAGAAATCTATGATATATATAATAGACCACAGATTCACATTTTTTAAAAATTGTATAATTTATATAATACTTTTGTGGATTTTACTAAAAGAAAAATGAATAACTAAAAATATGATTAATACAATTGAAGAAATAATAAATCGATTCGATTTTGTAAAATTAATGTCTTGTAAATTTTTACCAACACAAAATTCCTTGTTTTTCTAAATATTATTATTTTGTTTTAAATTTCATTTACTTTTAAATTTAAGAAAATTATTGTATAATATTTTCATTACACTATACTAACTTTCTAATACTATTATATAAATTATACAGCTTAAAAAAAATCTTGTCTTATGGTCTAAATAGATCATAGATAGATTTTAGTATGATGTAGTACTTACTAAAAAAAATTCAGGACCCAACTAGTACACCAACTGCGATTAGCCCCTAGATTCGGAACCCAACTCAGATGTGCTGGTATTGTGATTGTTATTGCGGTATTTACTTATTTAAAATAACCTAAACATAAAATATGTAAATATAACAATGATAACAGTTATAATTATAATATTATATTAAATTTTTTTATATGTATAAATAAATAATGTAATAATGGTTTCGATCAAAATGTCTTAAAATACGTATATATTTTAATATTTTCAACTATATTGTTTGTTAATAATAGGAATAATTAAATGTTTCCAATGCATTAATAAAACAAAATTCATTCGTTTCAATAACTTTGAAATCAATACGGTTAATGACTCTAATTATTTATATACAGTCATCTTTTTTAAGTTAGGTGGATATTTAAATCAATAATATCTTTAAATTATGTAAAACTTAGATACTGTGTTTTTAGTTTTTAAAGTATTTAACGTAACGTTACATAGACAAATAGTAATATGAAAAAAGACAATTAAAAAAAGATGTTATTTTTTTTTCCTTTTAGTTATTCATATTATATTTTAACTAAACGTTAATATAATATTATGTGGTAAATAATATGGTAAATACAAGAGAATATGGGAAAAAAATATTTGATTTATAGTTTTTTTGTTTAATTATTAATCCCAAAATGATTAAAAATAACGTGATTTTATTTGTTCTTTAGAATATATTACAATATCATATATTGCTTCATATGACTGTTTGTATTTCAATATAGATTAATTTGTACAGTGTACACTGTACATAATTCAATTAGTCGTATAACTCATGTGTAACAGTATTGAATTACCTATAATATAGTTATATTGCAAGAGAACTGAGCGAAACAAGTCAAATTAAGACATATTAAGACGTTGTATTTAATAAGAATGAACTGATAATATATAAAACGAATAAATATGTCCGGTATTATATTATACTTCTCATAAAAAAAAAAAAATAATAATAATAATATATTAGGCACATTCAATATACAATATTATTATGTATAAAATATATGTTTAATTCTTATTATGTAAAGTACCAATAATGAGTTAATGAAGTTAATCGCGTACGAATCGAATACGAGTAAGGTATATTAATCAACGTTTGAAGGTGGAATAGGCGTACGTATACGTGTGTGAGATCGGTGAAAAAAAAACAGAAACAAGATAACTTCCGTTAATTTCCAGGCTCGATGAACTTTCGTAAATTGCTACAAAGATACGGGGCAATGAGAGTGCAACGGGCGGAGCGTATACGAAGTAAACGAGGTCGTGAGGCTGTTAGGCGCCTACGGCACCATTATTGAATCAACTGGCGAACGGTGTGTTCGTCGTTAATGGGGTGTTGAAATATAATTAATAGAGGTACCCGGACGATAAAATGAAATCGCTCGGAATTTATCTGTGTTTAAAGGGACGACGGTCGAGTGCGCGGGGTGAGTTTGCTGCGCCGAGTTAGAGATTGCCGCCGGGCGAATATGTGAACTGATGTTGATTGTCGGTCAGGAGAACGGTCGGTGGAGAGGAGGATGGAAAAAAGAAAAAAAAGCAGCAAAAGAACGAACGATAAAAATAAAGATTGGTATTGATGACAGAATTCTTTTATACGGAAGAGGACATATAACAACACGCGGCGCCGCCGACTCGGACCTCGCGGACGAGTGCAAAAACAAAAAAAATCTTAATCTATTACCCGACTGTTCAACGGTACGGTCGTAAGTGCTGATCGTTCGACCAAAATCGTAAGTATAATATTATGTTCGCGGGCGCCCCACCGCGGTATATATATATTGCGAGTGATTTATGTAACGAGTATAGATTTCGAAGGGGTTAAAACCGCGCGGCGGTCGTTGCGGTCGCGTGTGTGTACCAGCCGAGTTATAACAATAATAATATTACCTATATACAACACTTATACAATATTATTATTAATATTGATTATCGTCATTATTGTATTCGTCGTCGCGCCGGTACGATGTTATATGCTACCGTTGAGAACTTTTCAATTGACAATATATTATATAAAACCGCACAGGTACCTTATAATGCGTCACCAGCTGTCAACGGTGACGAACGACTTATTTCGTTTCGAATATACGCGGTGGAGAAATATTTGGTAATATATCCGCCCGAGGTCTGAGTTGAAAACGTCAGTATTGACTATCAAACCGCATAAACGACGTATTGATTTCGAGAGGGAAAACCGTTTCAGCTCAATAAACCTATAGTCTTCTGTGATGTACTGGATTTCCGATAGGAAATGGCAAGATTTGAATACTTGCCGTTACCGTCTTATTCTGCGGTTTCGCACGTGGACATTAATTAAAATTGCACTCATTATTGCTTTTAAAATGTATTTTTCTCTGTTCCGTGAATACTATGCATTATAGATATTATCACTTATTTATATACATAATACAAATTATAATAATAATAGTATAGGTAGTGTTTAAAATATTATGTGACAGTAGATTTTAGCATGGCATATGTCAAATTTGGAAAAAAATGACCTGTAAGAAATCTACTTTGTAAGTAATATTATTTAGATGAATTTGATATTGATTTTTTTTTTATTAATTAAAAAGTTAAAATATGAAAGGTAATTTTTAAAACTAAAATTTGATCTTATATTTTTAAAATATGAATTATATGTGATTTATTTTTAATGCATTTTGATGGGTCGTTTATATTTATACGTAAAGAATATTAAGGAAGCTATTTTTTTTTTTTTTAATTCGTAAATGCTTCAATGAATAATAATTTTAATATACGTTTGTGCTTCTATAATACATTGATCCATTGTTGTATAACCTTAATAATCTGTGTGCTATTTTACTATCAATTTATTACGGTACTAAAACGTCTGTTTGATATCTTACTTTAATTTGATATTACATAGGTCAAATCACATTATTGTAGTGATACTAAAAAAAAAAACACACAATAATCATAACTAGGCCTATTAAACGTGTGTTTTTAAAGTAAGTAGTACTACTTATATAATCAATGTTAATAATGGTATTATTTGAACGATTTTTATTTTTTTAGTCATTTTACATATTATTCATTATTTATAAAACAAGTAATAATATCTTATACATTAGTAAAATACTAAAATGTTTAAATAATTATACAAAATTGTTGTATAAATTATGTTACGCACTATGAAGCATACACATGTATTCAAAATGTATGCAAATACCTCTAATTTTCGACTAAATTAATGTAGATACCTAAAATTTGTTTTTAATTTAAATAATATCGTTTTCCTCTAAACACTCTGTTTGAATCGACTTAACATGAGATAACCATTTCTAAACACCACAAAATTACAGCATCGATTTCAAAAACTTGCATGATTAAACTTTGCATTTAATTTTAATATAATGCTAAATGATGCATATATGAATATAAAATCACATAAATGTTGAAATAACATTAACTTTTCAAAGCCTAAGATATGATCAAACCAATATTAAATTATAATAACTAAGGATTAGGTGTTGTTTCATTAATTAAAGGTTATCAAAGCTTAAATATTTATAATTAGGCTTACTTTAGTACTTATAGTCTTAAAAAACACACATATATGAATACAGATATCCATAAAAAAAAAAATGATAAAATGTATACTGTAAAAAAATTTAGTACCTAATCATCATAGTAGTACCTAGATAAAGGGTACATAAAATAGCGCTGTATATTACGTTGTAGATATCTACCACGATTAAAGATATACATAGGTTAAGTAATTTACTCTTACATACTACAGCCATAATGATCACGGTACTCAGATATAAGTATATAACCGGTATTTATATACACAATCGCCATTCGGTTAACAGGTATATATTTTATTACTCCTTTAAATCGATAATTCAATTTCTAAAGCACACAAATCGTCTGTATTATATTTAAGTGTTAAGTGTATAAAAATGAACATAAGATTATTTTATGTTTAATATTATTATCATCACTAACTGTTGAAATTTTGCTGAAAAACAAAATCGGAATGTCACAATAATGTCTTTAATTAATAACGCGTAAATATAAACTTATCGTCATTTACGTCAACATTAATTAAAAAATAAACATATTTCAAAAATATCGGTTCCTATTTGATTTTAAAAGTTATATTCAAATACTTTCTTTTTAAATAATAAAAAATATATTGAATATTAAATTAATTTAGATAAAATTACTAAAAAAATTTTTCACATAGATAATTTTTACCTAATTGATTTTCACCTATGTCTATACACAATTATTATAAAATATCGTAAGACTATGGTGGTCAAATCAGTATATAAACAGCCTATCCAGTTACAAAAATTATTTTACATAAAAATAATGTACCCATTGATGCTGTTACTCTAATATGCAATCTTTCATTAAAAAATCATATTGAAGTGGTCATAATATTGCAAAGCATTTATGCTTTTAGGGTTATTCATATTTTACACTGTCACCATTTAAAATTTATAGTGTCCTTCGAGTATGTATATTTTACAATCGTACTTCCTATTCTAATATATGGTAGTATCCGATGTGATAACTACATAAATCTATGATTTAAATTTTAAATAGTCCAAAGATAATTATTTTAACATGCGATTGCGTCGATTCCTTGTCCTCTACATGACTATAACCCGACTCCAGATTTCCTTAATCTCACGAGTATAGTAACCAGGAAACTACAATCTTGGATTTCTAATCAACCTGCCTACTGGTAAAGTCAACATCCAAATCTTCTAACCGTCATTATTTTGTATGTAGTTAATCGCTTTACTCATTCACAACCTGACGTTCTATACACCAATATTTTCGGCCGACTATTTTTAAAAGTCCCTAATTATCTATGATTTATACACATCGCTGACCATGACTTCGCGCTTTTTCACTCAAACTCGTGTTTATTTTTACAGTATACTTCTCGTATAAATTAATCCGTTGATTAAAATATATTTGAACTTTGTTATTTTTTGTGCTTATCTCAACGACGTATGCATGAATGAAATAAAACTAAACACGGAGCATGTCGATTTTTCGCAACAGACGCCATCACAAGACATGCAGTAAAATTGAGTTCGGAGTGGCGCCCTATTTACCATCTGCAGGACATTATACTAATATTGCGTGTGTGTGCACACGTAGTCTATGTATAACGCCAAAGCGAATCGTTTGCCGCAGTGTATATATCGAATAGCTCGTGGCCGATACCTCTCTACCCGCTGGCACTACGAATCGATATTATTAATTCGTTTATTTCGGGTTCTACCACCGTATACCCCCGCACACGAAATTGGCGGGTGGACGTCGAAGGGGCTTATTTCCCTCGTCCGATTTCACGCAAGATACACTGCACACACACATCGCACCGCCAGCAGTCGTGTTGGGAACGCTTAATGAGCGATTTCGTCTCCGAAGATGGGAACCGGAACACGTGCGGTCGGTGAGCAGCGCAGTAAAACGCATATTATTATTATTATTATACACGCAACTGTACGACGAGACGTCCGAATTAAATACATGATGGAATGCGACGTTATACGATATTTTCCTTAGCTCCTCCTCGCCACCGCCGCCACCGCCGTGGACGGTTACGGAGTTCATTACACGACATCCATCAAAGTTGGACGGATGCGAGATAAGGAGAATATTACGGTTTTTCACCATTCGCATTAATAACAATATGACGATGATCATAATATTATATATAAATATAATAATATATGATGTTAATGTTGTGCTTGCGAGGATGAAAAAAAGGACACGCGTGTCATCCGCGGTCGTCGCGTTTTGAAATTGAAGAATTACAGGCCGGAACATCTGCAGTTGGTCAGCGGTAGCGGAGGATTTTTTCTGATGACGGTGGAAGGGTAATACAAACTCGCCGCTCGGGTAAAATAAATTGCGACCAGAACACGTTCTAATAACGGATGTTAAAAGTGGTCAAATAAAAATTATAAATTATGTAAAATAATATATAATGTTCTGTAGTATTATATTATAACACATTTTAAACGCGCTAACAACAGAAAACTGATAAAATATAGCCACATAGGAAAATTAAACAGATTTTGATGTTTACGTGTCTCGATTACAGCATTCCATAGCATTTAATCGTTATCATACGTCCGAATTTTTTGAACATACAATGCAATTAATAGCAATCACTTATGCCATTCTGATTTGTATAATTTATTAATATACGAAAAAAATGTTAAAATACTAACTGTAGTCTATAGAAATAAATAAAAAAAGGTATTTGAGTAGGTACCACTCTGCTGTACATTTATGGTATCGAGTGGGTCACTACTATAGGGCATAGGCATATTACATTTGAATACAACAATATATCATTGTGTACGTAAAACGATTCTGAGTGCAAACAGTCTGTCAGACTATATCAACAATATGTTTATGATTTTTTTTTTTTTTTGATATAGCTATTAAAGTAATTTGTTTTACTATTAGTATTATAGTAGGTTAGTATCATTTTTTCCAAAAATATTACATTTATTATATTATTAATGTTTAATTATTATAATAATCCAACTATAAAATATTATATCAACTTATATAACTCAACGTCTTAAACTAATTTCTCAATTAACATCTTAAATAACTCAAAAACAGTTAAATATTTTAAAAATGTTATCGTATAATAAAAATAATAGCAAAAACATTTAGTGAAAATTTCAAATATCTATTGCTTTTGTTTTTTAATACAATAAATATAAAAATTGTTTGAGGAGAAATAATTATTTTACTGGTAAATGTCGAATGTCGTAAATATTTGAACTTGAAATACTCATAAAAATTTAATTTGGCTTATCGGTAGAGTTATTTTATTTTATATAAATTTTTAAAAACTGATAAAGAAACGTCTATAAAATTTTTAAATTTAAGGTTTATATATATATAACAAAATATTAATTTCTAAATACAAAATAATCTACTAATTCTGACGATTTTTTTTATGAATTTTGCTAAAATTTTAACTTCAAACACTTGTTCAAATATTGCGACTTTAGATTTTCGATATTTTTTTAACTGAGAGATTAACAACTCATGATAAGCTCTATATTACATTTTCCAGCATTTATACTAAACAAGTATTTTTTAATCAATATTTATATATAAAAAGAAAACTGAAAATTTTGAAAATTTGTTATGACTATAAATAGCTCGAAAATCGTCAAAATATTCATTTACCTCCAAAACAATCCCTATTTGAAAATCAAAACATTTTATTGAAAATTTATCGTATACACAAAAAAATAAACATTCAATAA
Source organism: Aphis gossypii (assembly GCF_020184175.1). Taxonomy (NCBI): domain Eukaryota; kingdom Metazoa; phylum Arthropoda; class Insecta; order Hemiptera; family Aphididae; genus Aphis; species Aphis gossypii. The sequence goes on from NC_065530.1 coordinate 79,839,551, forward strand.
AATCAATACATTCATCACTCCGCTCAGAATCTAATACAAAAATAGAATATTTTTGTGTCTGAATTTAATAATAATAATTGCATAATACTCTGATATAACTTGTTTATTATATTATTCGTTGAATTAGGTCAACAATAGAGATTTTTGAGTATGTTTGCACCAAGTATTAGACTATAGTGTGTTTAAACTCACGTCGTTTGCACGTTTTACACGTTAATGATTATATTCGATTATCGCTTAAATAGATTGAAACTAAAAGCCATCAAATGCATATCGTTTGTTTTTCGAGGACTTAGATCCAATATGCGCATGAACCTACTTGGCACTAGTAAATATTTCTCACCACCTAGTTATTATTTTATTGTTTACTCTATAAATTGTTGTTGTTGTTGTATATAAGTATTAAATTGAATGCAAAATATTTTTAATACCTGCAGATTAACCTAACGTCTCTAGTAAGATTTTTTTAAATTTAAATATAATATCCATGTTTGATTTTTGCAACCATTTTCAAGCAATTTAACTAGACTTTGAGTATTTTATACTTTTTTTAGGAACTTATTTTTCATTAAATAATAATTATCGCCGTTAAAAATAACTATAATAGTATTATAACTTTGCTCTGAAAATTCATTATAATGATTTTTGATCTCCTAATAATCGCTTTTATAACAATTTTAATGTCAAAATAATTGAAGTATTTAAGTTATTTTACTCGTATCATGTTTATCTACATTACTTATAAATCCGATTTTAGATTGGATGTTAATCACGATTAAGTTACATTTTATAATTAATATTATTTCTGATCAATTGAACCTGTCGTATATGCGTCTTTTTTAAATTTTTATAAATATTTAAATATTTTTCTGATAAATATTACCTAACAAATTTGAAAAAATCAAAATATATGTCATTTATACAATATAATAATAATTATATTTTTGATTTCATTCACAACGTGACAACTAAATTATTTTTTCAAAATGTTTTTTTTAAATTACTTAAAACCCGACAAGTTTTAATCGGATTGTATAACATCACTAAGCAGATTATTAGCTTACTATAAAAAAAAATATATATATAATATATAATATGCTCTAAAAATCATATACACATGAGAAATGTCAATCGCATTATATTAATAATGTCAATTGCAATTTTACACAGAACACTTTGATCTATAAGTATTATTGTTTGTTATTGATAGTTAACGTTGAATAACAATGTAACAGCACACATTATTAGTGAGAAAGAATAACTTATTATACAGAGCGTAATAACGATAAAAGTACAATATATAACTAATGCAGTCAAATTGAATTTGTTTTATGTTCACAATATTTAGGATTGTGTTTTTTTTTTCTATAAAATCTGTTCTACCAAATTTTTTGATCGGTCACTGAATAATTCTCGCAAACTTTTCTGCGATAAAAAAGGCAATTTTCTGAAATAGTTCATCTAATATACACGCCGTTAATAAGGATTTTAAGTAAATTATGAGCAACAAAACTGAATAAATAATGTAACTACCAACCATCACCAGGGTATACCGATGAATGAACGCTTTAATTATTTAATGTAAACGAATCTTTGCGAACGTCATTGACCACCGCCATTTGCCGACACGAGAACTTTAATTGGATTGCGTTATTCACGCCATGTGGATAATCCAAATTAGTTTTGTTTCTTTAGTCTTTGGATAATGATATTTTATGCGTATTTGTCGGTTGTGGTTATGTACAAGTTTCATTTTTAAATGAATAACAAAATTAGTGTTGTGTAATTATTTTTGTAATATAATTTTTTTTGGGGCTCAAAATTAATATAAAAAGGTAAAGAATAGTGGTAAGGTATTTTTGGTGTGGAGAAGGTGTAATTTGGAATTTAATTAAAACGTGTATAAATGGAAAAAAAAAAAAATAGAAAAAAAAGAAAAATACGGGAATACGGGAGGTAGTTGTGTGATTTTTGTTGACAAGTAAATACTTCATCTGTAAATAACCTCTTTCCAAGCACGGGTATAACGGGGAGAACTATCTTGTCATCAGTAATTTTTCATATTTAACAACAGTAAGAGATTCAGTGTTTTAATTATATTTTCTTATTTCATCTAAATACCTCCCTAGACGATTACTATCCAAATAGTATAAATTAATCACATTTTTAAATCTATCTTTTTGTACAAACTTACATTTATCAATAATTAAACACGTCATCATACAATATCGTTTGAATCTTTTCAAGTTGTTTTTATTATGGTCACTGTATCAATCGTATCATACATCTATTGTATATTGTACATTTATTCTACTGATTATCAATTGCATAGGTATCCTGAGTTGATCTAACTCATATATACTATGATATGTATCTCTTCATTTTATAGAACAAAAAAATCATTCGATTATTAACTTCGATATTTATTTTAGGTAGAAAATTTGATCTAGTTGGTACTTTTAGGATTTCAAAAGTAAAAATTCAGTTTTTTTTTAATATTATCGGATGAGGGGATATAAGAAAAAAATATTCATTTATTATTTAAAATAATTTATAAATTAATTAAATATAATAAAAAATAAATGAAAAAAAAATTATCTCCAGAAGTTTGTAATTTAGCGAAATTGGTACCTACTCAATAATGAGGTACGATATTTGACATCTACTACACAACAGAGCGATTTTATCGATGTTTACATTATATTTTATAAGGAAAAACAAAATTTGAGCAAATTTATAAATATTACCTATTATTACTTAAATTATCAACAAAATATAAAATAGGAAATGTAAGTTTTTACATGAGAAATATTATTTGAAAAACACCCAAAAGTATGTTGGAACACATGGCGTTAGGGTTTGACAGTTTACTGTCTATAACAGACAGTGAGTAATTTATCAATACAACAAATATTCTTTTTGAATCTAGATAACATTTACAGGTTGCTGTCCGATGATAGTTTTCTTCTTGACTATGATAAGTGTAGATGGAATCTTATATAACTCGTATAAAGAATAATAATATTAATACTCGTAAAATATATATTTTTTGAGTTGAATTCTTTTTTAAATTTTGTTGAAGACCTAAACCATTGTTGTTATTATTATTTGATCGGGAATTTTGTGAGGTTACTTCTTAGTAACTGATGATTTATATAATATTATTTTAACATTGTAACTTACATTTTTATTGATTATAATTTTAAAAACACACACACGCATACACATATTATATATTATACACATTTATGGTTCATTTTTTTTCCATATAGCGGAAAATATCAAGTACCTAATTTATACAAGTATAGTAATAGACATTGTAAATAGTAAATATATTGTGAAGTTTTAACTCAAAATACTCGAAACAGATACACGTTGTCAACCTAACTTCTTATACTCCAAGCGTAAATTAGTTCGATCATCCGATTACGTAAGTATTATTTAAACAATATTGAGATAGGTTGTACATTTTGAATACCCTGATTATTAATCAGAGTTGACCAATACAATTTCACTAGAATTTAAAAACGTCTATCAGATTAATGTAAATATTTGCAAATTCAACGATCGAACGTTGCTTTAAAATCAATTTTAATAGGTACTATTGTAAAATAACAGAATATAATAATCGTAATAGATTAACATTTATAGTAATAATAATGAAATAGATTACCACAAAACCATAATAGAAATTAATCTCCTTTCCTTTTACCTATGTCTAATCGTATTTATATTTCATCACATCCTTCAATAGTAGGAGTAAAACCTATTTATATTTAGAGACTTGAATAGTCCACTTAGCTCACTCTACTGTAAATAATTCTAGGTTGTAAGCTTATTTTAAGATTAGTTGTAATAGTAAAACAAAATATAAATTTGAAGTATAGATATTCTCTTTGTAATTTTTCGTAATGGAAAAAAAAACCAATAAACTATTTACTAAGATTCATGAGAAACAATAAAGAATATCATTCTGTGGCAATTTAAAAATAAAAAAATTATCATTAACACGTTACGTGTCATTTAAACCTTAAGTTGCAACGTTATATTATGTTTTTATACATGAAAGTATCTAAAAATAAAAATTTAGATTTAACTTTTGAGTTTGGTATTACAAATATTTCAGAATTTCTTGTTAACGAAAAACATAAAATATAATAATATGTTTTGACAGTTTGAAGGGCATTTTATCGGTGTCAAAAAATCAAGAATATTTATATTGTTTGAATTGTCAAGGACCAACTGAACTATAAAAAAAATGTATACACATTCGGTATTGCATACGAAATTATCTTTAAAAAAAATTCATCTTATAAATATCAGTAAAAAAGGAAAGATATAAAATTGTCATTGCAGCAGTATGATTTGTAGTAGAAGAATGAAATAATAAACATATTTTACAAGAACGGTCGTTTTTAATACTTTAATCTACCAAACATCGACAAATCTGCAGTACGCAGTTTTATAATATGGAAACATTAGATTAATTCATCTTGGAACAAGTACAATTTATTATATTTATTTTTTCTTCGTACGCGTGTCCAAGATTTATGCGATCGGCAAGTCGCCAAACTGACGTTCGCGTTTAACAAGCCACAGCAGAAAACCGTATACATTTATTAAAACCGTAATAAAGTTATCAAATATTTTACTCGTTTAATTATGAGCGTAACGATTGCATACAACAATATAAATGTGTTAGTGATTTAATTATATTAAACTTTTCTTATTAAATATTTATTAAACTAACTCGATTAAACATCAAAGTTATCAAATATATATATATATATACTTATATAAGTTTAAATATGTTTCAAACGAAATTATAGAGAACATTATTATTGATTTATCTAATACTTCGTAATACTATAATTTTAATGATTTTCGAGAGTGTCGAACTTATTACGAAATTTGTGATTGTAATTAATTATTTTAATTTATTGATAACAATATTTAGCATATTATTTGAATTGATCTAAACAAAAATCCGCGTGGTTAGGATACTGATACTGCCTAATTTATTCTCTAAGAACGAAATAAGTCAAGTAGAAAGTGCTTGGTGATACAGCACAACCTACGATCGCTAGATGTGTTATTGGTATTATGTATATTGTATGCATTATGTTATTTTTGTAGAATTTGTATACATCAATAAATGATGGAAGCAGAGGAGTAGTGTTTTTCACAAAGATTCTCCTCTGCTGTCGGTTAAACAGGAAAAAAAAGTAGAAAGTGTTGCTTTATTTATTAGCATTTTAAATTTTAAAGTAACGATAAATCATTCAATCATTGCTTACGAAAAACATTGTTGTTGAAGTCGGTCGTAATCACCATTCTTTCAATTTAATTTTTAGTCCACACTGTATATAATTTAAAAAAATTGTCTTTTAAAATGTTAACACGTGTCCAGTATATAAATATAGTCCGGTTTATAGATGCACCGAAAAGAAAATTTGACTTTCTAGCCAAAATAAATCTATTATTACAAAATATGAAAATGAAATTTTAAAGAAAATAAAAGTCATTGTAAAACTACGATACTATCATGTTAAAATATGGCATAAAATAATGTGACCAACGTATCGATATGACCACAGAAGGTGATAAAAAAATATTCAAACAATATGGTTAAAGGTCAATAAGAACGTAAAATAATTTTTGAAATTTATAACTTATCAGTAAAGCACCGGATATAAATTCAAAGTTGAACTTCAATTTTAGTATAAACTCGTATACAACATACATTATACATTATTACCTATTTATTAATATAATGTGGTACGTGTTTTGAATTTGTGTATTATTTTTATAACATGAGGTTTTCGAGAATTCGGAATAAATGTAGTCATTTTATTGTGACGTGATATAAAATTGCGTGTATATGAATTGTAAAACATTACATTATGCACAGGATTTTTTTACTTGCGTGATTAGTAATTTACGAGTAGATTTTTTTAATTTCTACTTGTTAACGTGTTCAAGCGGGCAACACGGAGGATGCGTATGGTGAAAACGCACTGGACACGTTTTAAGTAAAATATATCCATTTTTCATAACTTTTCGATTCATATGCAACATTTATGTTAGTATGTATGTTTTATCGTATCACGTTAACGAATAATGACGTTAATTATTACCATAAATTTCAATCCTGCGTTTCAAGTTATTGCAATATTGTACACATCTTATCATGTTCGCGTCACGAAAGCACACGACTCGACGTGACACACTTACACTCCGTTGAACAATATTTTATGCATGCCTATTATACGGCAGTAAACAAACGAGCGTAACCTTTGGGTGCACAACCTTATGCGGAATAGGTCCAGGACCCGTTTAATGTACCTACGTCTGTGCTCTTGGATTCCGCGTAGGTATATTACATTGTATAAAATTCCTGAACCTCGAGCGCGGTAACGCGCACCGTCGTAACAGTAGTATAATGTAGCCAGAATTTTTAATATTATTTTTAAAATGTTTACTATTTTATCATGTCAATTGCCATCAGTATGACATCGTCGATATCATCTATATGCCATACAGCTGGATAGAGATCTAGTATAACATCATTAGCAAACAGTAAACACTGAGATCTTTTAGATTCTGGGCACAACGAGACAACATTTATTACAATGAGAGTAGATGATTTGTGTAATCGAAATTTATTCCCAGTGATTTACGTTTCTTTAAAAATGTAAAGAAAAAGCGGCTATAACTTTAAATAGTAGAATGGTTTTAGGTAGGTATAATTAATTAAATAGGCATATTATTTATTAACTATAATTATTTTGATAACATGATATTTTTTTATTATTATTTTTTTTTTTATAATTCAGATAGAAATAATTATTTTAGATAATTGATATTTTTATCAAATACTAAAAAATTAACATTTTGTTAAAAGAATATGATTCTTTTTCAAGTAGGTATATAATACATAGATATTTATTTATTTATACGCCAAACGGAAATTTTACATATTATTCAACAAGATAAACGGGCGTGAGCCCAGGTTACAGTTCTAATATAATTTAACAAAATAGTATAAGATACAATTGTGGAACATATAAATAATTGTAAAAAAAAAAAAAAAACAAAAAATAAGGTACATGAAACATATATAGATACATAATTCTATCGGAGAAATGACGAATCCTCATTGGCTAACTTCATCATGCGGTTTATTGGCTCGTTCATTAAATAATTAGTAGAGGAGAGAGGAATAAAAAAAGTATATGAGTTTCGGGTGCATAAAAGATATTATACAATTGTAATTAGCCTTTTTGAAATTGTGAAAAGAATGTGAGTAATTAATCATACTAGGAGTAGAGATATTAGAAAATGAAATATTAAGAGGGGGGTGATCAGCATCAGGTGGAACAAATGGTTCGAGAGATTCACAATCAACAACAGAATCATTGTTACAGCACATAAGATCAAGAATGGAACCCTTAGAGTTTAAAATGGAATTCTTTCGGTAGAACCCATAGAAGGTGAGAGATTCAGGAACACAAGGTACACGAATAGGAGAACATAATGTACATGTAAATCATTAGACCAGGAAATATCAAGTAAGTTGTAATCTCCATAAAGCAAAAATGTGTGTTTAGGATGATGTTGATAAACATTTTCTAAGATGGACATAAGATCTTCATATAAAAGAGGTGGAAATAGAGGAGGAAAATAGGCAGCATTAGTTATAAGCTTAGAGAACCCAACTGAGAGCATTACCAATAAGTGCTCAACGTTAATTTCGTGAACAAAAATTAATTTGGACAATAGATCTTTGCGTGTACCAATGAGAACTCCGCCAACCCTCCGCCAAACACAAGACGGTAGAGACAAAGAAAAAGGGTGAATTATGGTAGTAAGAAGTGTAGTGACTTCAAAGATTTTGTCCTCAGATTTGGTGGAAGAAGATTTGTCCAGACCATGTACAATAACATTGCATGAGCACTTTTCACGATCAGACAATTCATTAATGAGTTGAGGTAAGCTGTTAGATGTAGAAGTTAGAAAGTTTTCTATGGTAGTTTCAAGGACAATAATTCTACCCTTAAGAGTAGCGGTGGTCGTTTTTAGGGACTCATTTTCGGAACGCAATACATTTATCTATCAAGAAAATGTATCTAATCTGGTTTTAAGCTCATCATGCTTTTTATCATGAGAAAGACTCATCGATTTAAAATTTGAGAATAACGCATTCTGTGATTTCTAGATATCTCCGATAACATCATGAAACCCCTAGGCTGAGAGGGTTGTATCTGATGCCGTATCTTCATGTTTTGCATTATAAGTGAGTTCAATTATAGTGTTGAGTTAGTAGTTGGAACAGTATATATAATTAATTAAAATTAAGTAGGGAGATCCTCCTTACAATATGGGGATGCAACTACAACAACAGTAGAGTGACTGGTTGAGGACAGCTCCTTATAGTATGTAAATACAACCACATTCGCAGTAACTCTGAATCGGCAGATAAGGCTCAAATCAGAGAGATAAGCGATTCTAATGACTGTACCTTGCTAATATGTACCGCAATAGGCAAAAACAGCTGATCAGAAGCTACGACAAGTATTAGACAAGTATATGATAAAAAGAAAACTTACATGATGAATGACAAAGTTTTAAGAGTTGCAGGTAAAGAGATGTATCTACGGAAGATACGCGTACAGGAACACTGACGGACTGAAGCAAAATTAACTGAACAAGCGTAAAAATAATAATTTGATCGGGATATAAAGTGATTTAGATCAATAAAAAAAACTCACTTCTACGAGTAATCACACGTTATCACTAAAAAATAATATTTTAATTTAAATTTAATATTTAAAATGTTCGAATTATTTTAAAGTGTTTTTTTTTCTGATTTAAGACTTAAACATTATTGTTTTTGATAAAAATCTTGATAATTAAACATAAATATTCTCATATTAAGTTCATATGATGTGGATCTTAAAATAATTTATTTATATTTAAAAAATACATAATTTTAGTTTTTATTATTATTATTATTAGCGTTTAAACTTAAGATGTTTCATATGAACCTATTGACTATGTATATTATTTGTTTAAATATTCTTAGTACAACACTACAACAGTTATTCGAGTGAAATACGTGGAAACTGCTTTCTTCATACTTTGAATACCTTACAAGTATGTGAGAATGCCAGCATTAATATACTTACCAAGTTGTATATCATGTTGTATTGCATATTGCATGAAGTATAATAATATACAATATTATGCATTTTACACACATACATAATATATGGTTACTGGTATTAATAATAATAATGAACGTGGTGATAAAGCGACCGCGCTGCCAATGTCATTTTCGCACAAAAACACACTTCATATCCTGCCTTGTAGAATCAACAAAATTTTTTTTCTAAATTATTTTAATTAATTTTCAGGGCGGCATTCTATACAACACAAGTATACGTGTCAAGCGTTTTTTTCTTCAAAAATGTATCAACGCTGGTATGTTTAAAAATATGTATTTTAGAGTTAATTTTTTAATTATTATTTGTTTTTTATTTTGTTTATTATTTTTTTTTATCACAATTTTATAGAAATCAAATTTAAAAATGTGACCGGCGTAGACTGTTTTCTTATACAGATCAAAAAGGGGAAAATGCTAACACAATATTTATTGAGTTGATAATCGAGTTGTCCTTGTATACAATTCCCAGAACAGCCGATCACAAACCTGCTATATTTTGTTTGTTCTGCAAAAGTATACGACTATTTATTTTCCTTGGATAAACGCTTAACACATGCTAGTACACACAAATCGGTTTCCATGACGTTTGAACGATATTATTGTAGACGATGTTTTCAAAAAATATACTATTATTATTACAAGTATATATATAGATAGATATCGTTGTCATTGGATTAGTTATATTAAATAAATAGTTTTTTAAAAAGTGGGAATAAAATAATAGATTTGAGTTTAACTATATTTAGAACATGCTTAGAGTGATCGTTCGGTGATGCACATCTAATGCATGATAAATAAGATAAAAAATTTGATTAAATATTCGACCGATTTTTATATTATGGCACCTACTACCGTGATATAATATTATGATGTATACGTGCAATGTACATGACTAGATTGCTACGCTAAATAAATAATAAAAAAAATAATAACAAATACAGTTTTATTAACAATATAAAAAAAAAAATAGTTTTTACTTCTTAAAGATTGCTATTAAAAAAAAACTTTCTCTTTTCTCAATGTCAATTATTCCTTGTTTACTAAATAAAATAATATCTAACTAATTAAAATCATCATAAAAATAAGGTTTACACAATTTAATTAATTTTGCATTTTTATTTATTACTTAGTGTATAGTACTAATAATGTATATAGCACTTATACTTATTAAACCCAAACCTTAACAGTTAATTTATAACTATTATTCCAAAATTTTAATAATAATCAAAAAAATGTATAATACTATAAAAATAAAAATATATTTATATCTATAATTATAATTATATATTTTATTATATTTAAATACTAACATAACTAAGTGCCACCCTTTTGAAATTCGACTTGTATACATAAAGACCCGCAGATGTATGTTTCTATTTCAAAAAGAAAAAAAATTCAAGAAAGAAAATATGTATATATTTTTTTACAATAATAAATTAAAAATGACGTAAGCCATACGTTTCAAAAAACGTTTATATTTTAGTAGATTATGTGTGTTTGCCATTAAAATATTCCTTCGGATTGAAGTTGCTGATGTAATTCTTCGTATCTCCGATTTTCCGTAATTTGTTTACGTATACGCATACACAATACATAATAAAATAATAATATGCGTTACTCGAGGAGGTGAACAGGAATAAGGAGAAGAAGAAAAGAAATGGCGCAGGCTCGTGATTGGTTTCTTTCAGACTCCGTCATCGAGCGTAAGCATAATAATAATAATAATAATAATATACAAATGTGTACAGTAATACGAACTCGGTAACGCGGCACCGTCCGATAATCTGAAACGTTCAGTAAACCAACTCGTTTTTGGATAGAAAATAGTAATTTGGTTCCAAGTAAAACGAGAGAAGTCACGCCACGTTATTATAACACGACGTCATCGGGTGAAAAATAATCAAATTGGAAAATAGACAACACACGAGCTATATATACACGTCATGGTGTTGTTACAGAACTATAAATGTGTAGGTATTAATACATTCGCTCAATATTTAATTCTTTGTCGCCTCGAAATCACGAAAAGAACTTTTCACAAATAACCACACGGCCGTGACAGCGCGCACGTAGACGTATTGAAAATCGAGATACACTCGATTCGCGGGGTTGTATCCTTTTCGGATATTTTTTTTTTCAGCCATAAGCTCTGTAACGATCGTTATTTACTAAACCTGTATAAACTTAGTATATCTCATATATTAAAAATATGGGCTGTTAGAATTTTAATGAGTTTAACCAAATAATATTTCATTATATTTCATAATATTTCATCAGAATTCGTGCCGGTGCACGCAAAAACCCGAATAGGTAAACCTGAATGGTGAAGCGGGTCACAACGAAATCAGTGGCGTAGACAGAAATTTTCAACGGGGAAGGGGATGCGTGGGGTCATGAATCTAATTACTTTTTAAAATTTTTTTTTTTTTGGTGGTGGGGGGGGAGATTTACAGAATTACTAATATCCAGAAAATATATGATAATAAATAATATTCCTAATTGTTATTTACGCCCAGGTCGACGTATTTGTTTACAATTTTTATTCCAATGTTTGAACACCCGAATACATACCGCAGCACTTAAAACCCAAATAATTAATAATTCAGAACTTTTCATGTAATATATTTTACCACGTTTTAAACAATTTATCTATATAATATCTGAATCGATCCTCGCCTTTTTCTAATACTCGTCATTTACACCGCACTCGAATCATCCTGAAACGACCGAATATCAAATCAATATTTGATTATATAAAAATATTATTGTGTGTAGGCACGTTACAGGCATTTTTTAGTAGTTGTTATTTGTGTGACATTGTATAAGTTGATTTCTATTCATAATAAGCTCGAAAAGAAAAACAAGAACATAAAATCAACTTCAATCACATGCAAAATACGAAGACAATATATTTAATTTGATTACTGTTATGATATTCGTACACGCATAACGGCCGTTAACAAAAAAACCGTTTTTTTTTTTTTTATCACTTTCTATCCGTATAACATATTTATGTGTACACTGATCTATAATGTATTATTACTGCTCTTCGGCTGCGTGTTGAATATACAAGTTGATTTATTTAACAGACTATACTAATAATTATCTAAATCAATTTTGTGATATTTTTTAAAAATTTTTTTTTTTTTTTACTCAGTTTTTACAGAAAATTTTACATGATATGCATTCATGTATTGATGTCTAGATTTTAAATTTTTTACATCGAAAATATACCTAATAACCGTCAGAGTTTTTAAAAATTACGTAAACAATTCTTATTTAAGTTGCTGTAGTACAGATCAAAACTTATCCGAGATGACCCCGGATCATTTTATCACGGTGTTTTGGCTTTATAAATACTTACGAAAGCCACTATTTTTTTTTAAATCTCAAAAACGACCCGAGAAAATTAATTTGCCCGTTTAAATACTGGTCGCCTTGTATTTCATAACAAAATATAATTTCATTAATTTCATAGTTATTCGCGACGATGAGCTGCATGTTCCTTCAAACGCCGTGTGAACGCTAACAATATGACAAATATAATAGTCCGTTCAGCGTGCTTAATCGCACTGACGTTTGTTATTTTTCACATCGAAAATCTCTGCACCGCCGACTTTTGGTCTTCCACTGCTCACTATAGTAGCCCGCGTTTTCCGGGTCACCAATGCATTATTCAGACCAATCGATAAACGAGCGGAAAGATATTCGTCCGTGCGGGTCTGTGTACATTATATTATTATATTTGTGTGCGTGAGCGTGTGCGTGTGTAACGTACACGATATACGCATTATACACTATTCATATATGTTTGTCGCCGTTGACCTGCGAGAGAGGAGGACTGCCCCAACTGTAGTTCGAGTCACGATTATTACAACTGAGATATTATCGTGACTGAAAAGTTGACGAATTGTCTGTCAGGTTGATCAAAAAATATAGGCCAGTTTGATTTTCGACGAAAAAATCATAATATTAAATGTAAATACATAAATGGTAAGAAAAACTGAGCTACGTTTATAAAACCACTTCTAACATAGGTATACGTCATGTACTCTTAATTTATATCGTTCAAGTACTTAACTCTCTTGAAATTTAAAACAAAATACAGTAATTAATAAGTAATAAGTAACAAAGTATATACTATTTACGTTTTCAATTTAAAAAAAAAAAAAATGTATATATATATACAATATTATTGTTGATAAGAACTTAGCTAATATTTCCCTGGAAAATGATAATTTTCAACAGATACAATATATTGAATTTTATAAATTAATTTTTAACAGAAACGGTTAGGTTTGATTTTAATGTTTCGGCATTAAAATTTGACGTAAGAAAAATGTTTTCAAGTTTTTTTTTTAACATAACACCCTTTAAATCAATCAAAAAATAAATATTTCTATTTTTGATGACGTTTTGTAAATATAAATATATTTCTAAAAGTTTCTATAATTTATAGCCATAAGATAGATACTATAACGAATAATATTTTATATATAATAAAATAAAATGAATGTTGGAAACTCATTTGTAACGATTATTAAATGAATTATTTAGTGTAACGCGTATAAATGTATAAAAGACGATATGACTCATACAATATTGATCTTACAGCGTGTTTTTATTTTTCAAATATATAATATTTAATTGCATAAACAGTATACATTTTCCACTTTCTTCTTAAAATATAATATCGAATCACTACAAAGAATACGAACAAAGGTTAAAATAATTATTTAGAACATGAAATAATTTTGATATTAAGTCAAATGTATTGGATATACATTAAATATGGATAATTATCTGTAAATACCTATGGTGCATTAATAATTATTTTACTCGTACTAATATTGATGAACAATAGAGTTTGATTGATCACAAACTTGAATTACGATATTAATGGTGAAATAAATAAGTGTATTACAGTATATGGGACCTATTGAAATTTTATTTGGCCCAAAACGTAAATTTAACATTAATAACATTGTAAACACATCACACATATCACACACAATTTTAGATTTTATAAATCGAAATTGTGCTAATTGTACTAATAAATATGCTTTAAAATCCAAATTTTTCCCCTTTTATTAATTTTTATTTATGAAAATTGAGACTTTACCTATAAGGACATAAATCAAAATTAAAAATTAAAGTCAAAAATCCTTATAAATTCATTCATCTAAATATCCTATACCTAGAGATTTTCGCTTTTCGGAGAACTTTTATCAGTCGAAAGAATTATAATAATATTCAATAAGCCTAAAAAATTAGAACAACATCGTTTATGTTCAGAGTTACATTTAATACTTGGTCTTTTGCTGAAGGTATTGAGTACTGACTATCTTGTTTTTTAAAGTCGTTTATTTTTCTTTTACCCATAGCATATGGATTAAAAACTTATTTTATTTTAACAAGCAAAAAATAATATCTCTTATAATAGACGAACGATAATTTACTAAAGTAATACAAACGCATTGTTTCTTAGAATTTGTTTATTTAACCAAATATCTCCACATCTTTTTTTATAAACGATATACAATAATTCATATCAAATATATACATAATATGTGATGAGTGAATAAAAAAGCATTATAGAGAATAGTTCATAAAATAGTGATGAAAGAAACTAGTCATTGATGACATTTTATATTATGCATGTTTATTAATAACTAACTGTCTCCATGCACTTCATTGCACGTTAAAAATGACGCATTTTATATGACTCAACTTTTGTTCAATTCGTTATTTAATACTCGGAGTTAACATAAAACAAAATAGAGAATCTTATAATTTATATTGAAATAATAAAACGCGAAACGGAAACGCGTATTATTTAGTAATAAATCAAAAATATTAATTTATAACTTACCTAAGTGGTAAAAGAAAGTCAGACATTTATCTTCATACGATAGCGAATTTATTGATAAGATAACTCCGTTAACCAAGACGTTTTCATAAAATATCGTGTTAAAATTCATTTTTTTTTTTTTTTGATAAAATTGAAATGAAAATATTATAATACGTATAAATCGTAAAATAAATTACTTTAATAAAAAAATATAATTAGTGATATAGACTTAAGAACGTCTCTGCTGAAATAGTTTTTCGTTAAAAAGACGTATCATTAAATTCAAATTTAACATAATATCTATTACAGTGACCTATTATCGACAAATACTGTACAGCAGAACGGAAACTTTTTGCTCACCTTTATAATTTTATATTTTATGAAAAATAATAAAATATCTACACTTCTTTATATACATATCAAAATTATATACAATTATTTTTTTTTTTTTGTTTTACTTGTTAACTTGTATACTTTGCTTACCCTGGTCAATATTACCTACTTAAATATTTGACTGGGACGTCCGTAAACTCAATTTATTAGGAGGAATAAAATGGGGAGTGAATGAACCTTCTGTTCAGCGTCCCAATCTCTTAACATATCTATTAATATATTTATCGATGATAAAAGAAGGTTAATATTTATTACAAAACCAAAAATTGTAATTTCACAAAAAAAAATTAATAATTCTTTTTGAACTATATTTGACATCTTTTCTCCCACCAACTTTCCAATTTCAAGAGATGTATTACTGGACCCAGCAATTTTTAATACTGAATGTGTGTCGATTAATCTGGATCTAACAGGTGATTTATTACTAATCAATAATGAACTAGTGTTGGTACTATCCGGATACTCGGATATTTTTAAACCCGGATAAAAATCAGTTCGAATATCCGTAATCCGAATATATTCGGGTATTCGTGTACTATTCGGATATATTCGGATAGTCGTACTATTCGAATATATTCGGATAAACATACTAATCTAAATTTGTACAATATGTTTAATAACAAAAATAATACACAAAATCATGGTGTGTCTGACAAAATATATATTATAATATTATATAATAAAGAGGTAGCGTAAAACAATAAATATATAGTATTTAAACAATAATTAACAAAAATAATACAAAAAATCATGGTGAACAATATATATATTATATAATTAAGTGGAAACGTAAAATAATAAATAGATAGTGTTTAAACAATAAATAACAAAAATAATACAAAATATAGTACGTTGAAAAATACTTATTTTAAATATTAAATATTTTTATTTTGCTTTAAGAAAACTAGAGTGGAAACATTTTTTGCTTTTAATCTATTACGTTTTGATGTAGCAATATTCCCGGCGGTAGAAAAAACTCTTTCTGAAGATGCTGACGATGCAGGAATACATAAAATATTTTTAGCGACCTTTGCAATTGTTGGGTATATTGTTTCGTGTTCTTTCCACCAAATGCATGGATCTAAATTGTGGTTAATTTGAATTTCAGTAATATACTGTTCAAATTCATTATATGAAATGTCAGATTCCCCAAGTAGTATATCCATAGCTGTTGTGTTTTTGGTAATTTGATCCTGATCTTTTTCAGATGTTTCCTCATAGCTTTGAATAAGATATTTGACAGTTTGTCGAATATGTTGCTTAACATTATCGGAAGTTTCATGGTTCAGATTTTTATGTCTAGGATCTAATAAACATGCAAATACGCTTACTTTAGGTTCCCCGATTAATATATCATCGTTATGAATACCAAATCCAAAACGTTCACACAATTCATTTGATACTATTGATTTAAATTTTACAGTTAATTCATTGTCACTAGTATTTATTTTAAATTTATTTGACAACAAGCTACTTATTATAGGCCTTACAATAGATATCGTCACTTTTTTATCAGCACAAAGAACGGTTGTAGCTAATTCTAATGGTTTCAAAAGTGATATTAAATTTCTGCATTTTTCCCAGTCATCTTCGAAAAACTCGAGTTTTTTGGCCATTTTTTTTGTAAAATATAATTGATCTGCCATTACAGCAACTATTGCTGACCGCACTTCGATTAAACGTTCAAACATGTGTAACGTGGAATTCCATCGTGTTGGACAACATTGAATTAAACGTAATTTTGGTTTGCCATTGTTTATAAGATAAGACTCTAATGCGGTTGTTCTTTTATAAGAATGTTTGAACGCAGACACTATAGCTGAAGCCTTTTTGGAAATAACCATACATTCATCAATTCCTAATCCTTTGTTCACTGCTAGTTGTAGTGTATGGACTGCGCATGGCATACTTCTACAGCCTTCATTTATATTTTCTCGTATTTTTTTTATTGCTTTAGTAATATTGAACGCGTTATCGTGTGTAATACCAGACACTTTTCCATCCACATTCCAATTCTCCATAACTTCTAGAAGGGTTTCTTTTAAATTTTTAGATGTATGATGTTTGGATAGTTCTCCTGTATACATATTAAAACAATGTAACATCCAATCATTATCAATGAAATGCCCTGTAACCGTAATATATGAATCTATGGCTAAAGATGTCCAAGCATCTGTGGTTAATGCAATTTCTGTTACGGAATGTATTTTTTCTTTTATTGAATTAAATTTGTCTTCATATAAGTTATGGATACGTGTTTTAATATTTTTTCTTGATGGTATAGTATATTGAGGTTCAAGAACGTCTAAAAATTATTTAAGTATTAAAATTAATAAAGTGGGTAAGTGTATGTCACTCAGCTCACTGCTGTACAGTAGGTTACAAGTGGGTCAATGTAATAGAAGGTGACAAATTTGAAGTCAATAATGCAAAATCATTGTATACGAAAAATGATTCTGAATGAAGCCGGTCAGTAACCCTAGGATAATATTAGTAATAGTATATTTGATCATTTGATGATATTATTCTGATTAAAGTAATTTATTTTACTATTTGGAATTACTATTAGATAAAGGTAGACAAACTTATGAGTGTTTCTATGCAATTGTAGATTATTTTCCTTTTCACATTTTTGGATTTTTGTTAGTAACCTTTCATAGTACATTAAAGATACCGGTGACATTTTTTTTTCTTATTTTTGCATATTTTTAAAAAATTTGAAATGTATTACATAATTTTAAACCGAAAATTAAAAGAGAAAAATGTATAAAATAATATTTTGTCAAGTAGAAAATATATTATAAATAATTTTGTTGGCATTATAAATAATAACTAAAATAAAGATAAGATGAATACGATAAACGTTTGGGTCGACCTATAATGTTAATTGCTATATCAGTTAGCTATCTAACACTTAGTTACGTCGTTAGTCATTTAGTCTGTAAAACGTGAAAATTCCAAAAATAAATAATTTGCTAATTTTTGTAATTTTTATGTATTTTTTTTAATTTCTAACTTTAAATGCGTATAAAAAATTTAATTGTGACTCTGTATTTTTATTTTTTTTCAATTGTTATTGTAACAATAAATTAAGAGCTTTGTATAAAATTTTCAATTTTTTTTACCTAACTAATGAAATGTTATTAACATGTTAAAACACACTTCATTGTAAAATGTAATTTAAAAACTAAAATGTAAAGATGCTTTGTATAATAGACCTACTCATCAGTTTTCGGAATCCTTCGTGATCTACTGTGTTATAAGGTAACATATCAACACAGATCATATTACTAATTGCTTGAGTAATCAATTCTTGACGACTTTGATTTATAGGACGGCCATTTACTGCTGAAGACACAAGTGACATTCTAGTTTTTTTTCTCGGTGGTTCGGTATTATTTTCTGAATCAGAATCTTGATTTCTATTTATATTACATAAAATTATACTATATAATAAAATTTTTCCCCAACATATTTATTGCAAAAGGCAACTTCCTAGTAGGAAGTTCCTATTTTGTATATTGTATACCTAACGCTAAACCACCACTAAATCCCAAATAATTGAAATATTTAGTAGATAAGTACTTACGTCGATTGAGATGATTCAGTATCAACAATGTCAAATCCATTTTCTAATCGATGAAATTGGTTGTAATGATTCCAAAGACTTGATGTGGAACTTTTATTTTTTAATGTTGCATCACATGTTTTACACTTGGATGAATTTACGTCTATTTTTTCGAAATAATTCCATACTTTGCTTATATTTTTACGAGACATTGTTGCCAAAATATATATGATAATTTTTAATTTATTAAAATGTTGAATTAAACAAGACAAGTAAATTAATGTGTTTCTTTAAATTAAACTTCAACAGCACAAAATTAAAAAAAAACTTAATTAATCCAGTCTCCGAATAAGTGAAAACGATTGAACTTAATACGTTATTGTTATATGGTCAATACATGATTACGATATCTCATTTATAACTATTATTGGTATAATATACTACCAATTTATTATAAAACGTAAATCCCAGTGTCTCATTAGATTTATCTCACGAATCACAATAAAAATACCTACCGCTTTGCTGTACATTAGGTACCGTGTGGATCACTATTATATATTATAGGAGTGTTTGAACTACAAACGCTTATAAAAAAAAAAATTGACAACCGAATTTTGATTTTTTTTTTAACTACAATAAAAACAACTCATAAGAAACCTTGTATTAAATTTTCAAGTTTTTTTGGTTATCCCTAATTTTTTCTTTTTTTTTTTCTTTTTCTCGATAATTATTTCAAGATGTTTACTTTTGACTTCTATAATGCACCAAGGATACTCGCTTTTCCATCGGAAACCACACCCGAAGTTTGAATTAAAGCATTATTTCGACTAGTTATGCTGTACACAGACACAAAAACAAAAAACACACACATTATTGTAGAATCATTACATTCAACACTTCGTTCAGAATCTAATAAATACTTGATTAAATACACTACAAGTATAAAAATCCGAATATCTACTATTAATATTCGAATGTTTGATTATTTTTTTTTATCCGATTACTATGGATATTCGGATATCCGGATATTATGGATAATCGTGAATATTCGGATTTTGTAATTTAAATTATCCGAATATCAAATACTGGTTATCCGAATATTTAAAAAATCCGAGTATATGTCCCAACACTGTAATGAACATAGTTGCTTACAATCTCACATCGATAAGTACAACAAAACATAAAAATAATTTTACATTCGAATCTACGAGTTTCGTACTGGCACAAACTTGTAAAAATAAGGTACACCTCATTGAATTTGTTTTTTTTTTAAATTTGAATAATTTTAAATCTCGGTATTTTACTTATGTTAGGTTATTATAAGTTATAACTTATGTTTTATTTTTTTCCCCCATTAATATTGGTAGCTGTGGGCCACAAAAAAATGAGCCGCGGGCTGCGTGTTTGACATACCTGATTTACACCATAGACGACTACGTGTACTACTAGGAATTTATGAAAAGAATACGTTTTGAATAAGTGGATTTGAATAAGATGACAATCGACTATGATATTTTTTATAGAAACATTTGACTTTTTTATTATAAATAGTTTTTATTTTAAAATTTATTTGTATCCATAAGTTTTATGTTTAGGGCGGAGCATTAATTACGTTTCTGAGGATGACATTTTGAAAAGATTGAATTATATTTTGTATTTGTCTTTTATTCATTCCACATAACTGAAGTTTGTAAGTTAAAATTGGTTTCAAGGGAGTTCCTGATTTAAGACTTTTATCTTACTTCGTACCCAATGCATATGCATATTTATTTATTATTTGTCACTTTAATTTTGTTGTGATAATATTATAATATTTTTTCAAACGATTGTTAATTTTAATATAACTTAAGTAATTTGAAATGAGTCGTTTAAGATAAAATACGTAATAAATCTTTTAATTTTAATAATTCCAATTTAAGCAGGCAATGATCACTCAATATTTTCTCACGTGTAAAATGTTAATAAGTATTTTTCTTACATCGTGTGTTGTGTGTTATGTTCAAAGTGTTTTTCTCGATAAATTCAGTTAGCATAAAAAATATATTCAAAAGGAATAGCGTATTGTTTCGTCACACGTTAACACAATTTATTAGGTGCATTAAATGAATAAGCCACTTAAATTTGGTACTGTTTGCTATTATAATATATTATATTATTAAGCAATTGACGCTATTATATTTCAGAATATTTTAATAGTGTGCTTTTCATACCTAGAATCATTTCAGAAATGTGTGTGATTCTTTAGGTTGCGAACGTCTTATTGGTTTTACTCATATACAACATCATATTATAGTGAATACAATATACACTGTAATGTAATTATTTATTATATTTCATCTATGAACCATCCTTCCCACACGCACCAATAAAATTGTTAGTATTTATCTTAATAGTACTAAACAAATAAGAACTTTTGTTTTGCAAAATGTATTTATAAGTCGTAAAATATCATGTGTTTTGAAATTTCCATTCTCAAGAACTTATAAGTAAACCTTACAATCGTGTGAATAAATACAAATCTATAATAGTGAAAATAGTACTTGAAAGTATATATGTTACGGATTTTTTTTTATAATATTCAAGTATTCAAGGTTCTTTTCCTTCATTTTTAAACCACTATTGAAGCTCAAATCGATATTTAAAAAACATATGCTTAAATTAATCGTATTGCGTTTTTATTAATTTAATATCGAATTCGATCAGAAAAATTAAAATAATAATTATTACCAAATATTTTAGATACTGATCTTTGGATAATGTTATATGTAATATAACATAAATATTTTTAATAAACGAATTCGTTTTGTCATCTATAAAATATCATAGGCCTAAATTTAAAATATTATATTATTATAATATTCATTAACCATAATTTTCACCTCAATTATTAAGATTACATTTTTTGTTTTTAATTTTGAAGATCAATAAAGTACAATTTTAATTGTTTAGATTGTTTATACTATTTAAGGAGTATTTTAAACATTTGACATAATATCTACTTATTTGAATTTCAATTTAGATGTATTAGCATTTAAAAAATATATACTATTTGCATAATAATTTATAATAAAAAAAGTTAAACTTTAAAAAGAAGTTTGTAACACCATAAAATATTTTTTCAATAGTTTAAATAATATGAATAAATGAAAAAAAAACTATTTTTAAGAATACTTGTAAATTCCAAAAAATTTTTTTTAAATAATTTAATTGTTAAAAAAAAAAATAAATGGTGGTAAATATGCTTTGTGGATCATTCTGTATATTATTTTAATTTATATTAAGTATATAATATTATTATCAATATTTTAATTTATTAATTACCTATATATAAAAGTTCTTGGCAGTATTTGTCTGTAATAATAATTATACACACTATCAGATGTATATTATTTTATTCCTAATTACTGACAATTAATAACAAATTTAAACGTGTACCTATGATCTATATTATCATTTTTATTACCGACTTTTATTATCATCAATACTCATATTAAATATATTATATCATTTTTGTGAGGTTTGTTTTAGACATACAGTTATACACTCATAGATAATATGTTAAAATTGTTTAATAATTGTTGCAACAAATATTCCATTATACTTTAAGGTAAATATAATTATTACTTTCAACAAGTTATTGGGTATCGTTTTATACATAATTCAATGTTTTTTATTTTTTTTTTATTATAAATTTTGAGAAATTTCGTGGTTATTTTCATAGTTATTTTTTTATGTTAGTTATTCATTATTTATTTTCATACATTACGAAAATATAATAATAAATTGGTGTTTAAACTATTTGGATTTGTATTTGTTTTGAAAATAACACCTTACTGTAGTACTGTGGTTCATTATATTATATATTTAGGTAAAAAATATATTATACAATACATAGTTATAATAATATTATCTGATTTCGATTTTAAGGATCATGTATCGTAGACTCGTAGTGAAATATCACCATTGCAATCAAACCGACAACGATAAATTGTGATATATAAATATGTACTTTTTTGTTTAAGAACCACTGGACTCGCCGACAATTCATTATTGCGCACCCACTCGTTAAATCGTTACAGTTAATTTATTATGTAAAAAAAAAAAATTATATGTGTTACTCGTGTATTAAATGAAAAAAAAAATCAACTGATACAAGTACTTATATTCACTATTATAAAGAATTGAACAATGTTGTAGTATAGATTCCTGAAATCGTAGCCAGTATAAGGAATAACTTAATGGCATTGTCGACAGAATCGCATTTCACTATTTCCATTTTTTTCCCATTTATATTATCATTATGTTGACTAATAAAAAAGACGTTTTTTGCGTTACAAAAATTTAACTTTTTTATAGTTAATTTTTGGCCTAGACCATATTGTGGGCTTAAACATTATTAAATTATCGTTTCGTTGAATTAGACTAAATGTATTCATAATATTTAATAAAGTGCGGGAGTTTTGGTAAATTAATTTTTTATGAGAAACGTAGTATTGTCGAACATTGCGTGGGCACCTCCTGCATGAAATATATAGTTATAATATGTGTGCAATCCTCGAAGAACAAATACAAAGCATAAAACGAACAAAAAGCTGTTTTGATTTCACGTTTAATCGTAATGACAGATATTAAATTTCAGAACAATCGATAAATTATTATAATTAGATGAATTATTGAAAATGTTGTTTAAATTTAAAACATACAATATATTATAATATGTACCTTAAATATGTCATACACACGAGTAGACTAAACATGATTATGAATGCATATACATCACGTATTGTTTTCGGTATGGATTTCGTATTTATTGGCAGTCAAAACACAAATGATGAATAATTTGAGTAGTTTAAAATACTTTAAAATTTGTGCAAGAACGTTTAAAGTAAGATACAAGTTTTTCATCAATAGTGGGTATAAAATTCACAATGGTTAATTCAACTGGGTATTAAAATTTAACCTAACCTAACATAGAATGTAGCACAAGAAAATAAATTATAATTATAACTGCAATATAATGGTTTTCAAATATATATATATTTTATAATTATTTATTAAGCAGTATTTACATGTCAGTAACAATATTACTTATTTTTGCAACTATTGCCGTTGTCAGTTAATAATTAATTGGTTAACTGTATTATAGAAAAATAATAACAGAATTAATATGATATTTCCAATATATAATATACCGTTAGGGAAACAATAATTACTGCACTATATATTATTATGTATATACTATTATAGTTTTATGGAAAGGTTAGGTAATATACAGTAGGCACTAACACTAAATTTGGATATAAGAAAATTACTGATAAAAAAGTCTGCGTAAAATTCCATTATTATTATTGAAACTAAAACAATTTTATCCATTCAGAGCTGAAAATAATTCATTAAAATACACAATTTAAACTGCATAAAATAATAATATAACATACATGAAAAACAATAAAATGTAAAAATAAAATCTGCTTAAAATAATATAAATATAATATGAGAATAAAACATATTAGGATCGAATAAATTTAAAATACAACCAGTGGAAATTTAAGTAACGGTAATACATTGATCACTCGTGTTGAAACAGTGTTTCTTTTTCAAAACGTATAAATAAACTAAAAATAGTATATTTGTAAGCATAGTTGTAAAGATTACATAAATAATATTTAGTATGCTAATAAAAACATGAGCAATGAAGGGACACTCAACTCTAATTATAACAGTAAAAAAAACATCGGTAAAATGTATGCAAATTTACATTTTCCAGTAAAATTAATTGAACTTATATCTCTAAGCAAAATATATTACATCAAAAACGTATAATATTACTATATGTAAAACATATATGGTAGTAATATATAAAAATATAAAATATTAGTTGCGCTTATAAAAAAAAACCAAAGGACAAACGGCATCATAGAGTTCTGTAGGTCATTCGACAATCGTTATCGATGAAGACAACGATTTTTTTCGAGATAAAATAAGTTTTTTTTTTAATATCATAGAAACTTAAAAGAGAAGTGAGAGCGCAACCGGGTGAAACAATGTCACGGAAATTAGAAAATCAGTACCTGGGTCAATAATAATGTACTTTTTTTTTATTAAACCAATCAATCATTTACAATCAATTATCATTACGGTATTAACTTTTAAATGATTTGTGAATAGATTTTTTTTTTGTATTTAATTCATTCATATTTCGTAATTTTAAAACTGTTAATATTTTATAAATATAACTAAACATATAATATCATTGTATATTATATTTGTTTGCATGCATATTAAGTAGGTATATTATTATTATTAATAATAATAATAATAATAATAAAAATAAATAAGGGAAAATGCTAATAAGTGTAAGGATTTCGTGTAATTTTTGGATGAATAATTATTTTGTTTTCTTAAAAAAAAATGAAAAACATATATGTAAGGTATTCCGCTGGATATTGACATATTAAAATATTAATGAAATCTTAAAGAGATGTTTAAATATATTTCAAAAAATAACTTCTTCATCAAGAGTACGTATAAATTATATTGTCAACTACAGCAGTATTTAGTTTTTTAATATTATGACGTACAAACACCATGAAACTAGATAGAACTTTAATAGATAGTATTAAAAAACGCGAACGACATTTCGAAATTTACATTTTTACAACACTGAAGTGGACACTTTAAATATGTAATTTAGTTTTTAATTTTGGTTAATTTTTCTATTCCGAAAAACCAAGCATAATCTAAAAGCAGTATAGCCCTGGGAGAGACTATATTTCGCACAAGTTACGAGAGAGATACCTAATGCGATTGAGTTTGTACGATAACATAAGTCCTTTTTTGATTAGTTGTTAAATGATATAACCGTAAAAATCACTACACCCTCTATATCATAATTATTATTAAAGATTTTACAATAATAACAAGTTAACTAATGTTTCTTTGTTTATATTTTAATTGTTAATTTGTTAATATACCTAATTCACCTATGAATTTTATAATATATATTGTATTTTATTATAACACATTAATTTATTATTGACCAATTGGACCAATAAATTAATAAAAAAATAGTTTTAACATATACCTAAATGTTTTAGGACTGGATATAGTTTTTTTTTCTGACTAATTTCGCATGGCCTATTTTGCATAATTGTTTCTATGGTAACTAAATATTAGGTTATAGTAGTTAAATAAGTTTCCCAAGTACATTAGCAAGTAATGTTCAACATAATTATGATACCTGATCTATTTCATGGTTCAGTACATATTCAGCATATTTAAATAATATAATTATGCTTCCATAGTAATGAAAAATAAAATTAAAAAATTAACTAGATAAATCTGGATACAATTTTTTTCATAATATAAAGTTTTTTTTAAGGTTTTTCATAGAGATCAATAATTAATATAATAGCTATGTTAAATATTATGTTACCATACTATTAACTTTGATGATAATTTCTTTTTTAATCATAATTGTATGAAATTTTATTTAAATGATTAAATTGTTTTATGTGCATTGGAGAAAATATCAAGCAGTAAGTTATATTATGTTTATGTAAATATGAAATTTCACTAAATTTCCCCTTTCTCTCCAAGTCACCTTAATGAAAATGTGAACAATTATACGCAACAAACAGTTTAACTGTTTCCCATTCTTTTAAAGTTATATCGCGTTTACTGAACAATGGTACAATAGTCAATAACTCATGGTGGTTGATTTTACCTGCTAACCGACATTCCGTGTGGAAACCGATCAGGGTACCTCATCTGTACAATAGTATAGTGTATAATAATAATAATAATATTATGGGCACCGTATTTCAAAGGCCTTGGTGCAGCAGACTTAGTGACTCTCGTCGACATCATTTAATAATAATACTAGCCAACAAAACATACATCGAAACCCGTGCTTAGGTCAACTCGAAAGTCAAAATTATACTATCGTTGCCAAAACAATTATAAAATATAATCAATCTAACCTATGTATTGATATAGATACATATTATTATAATGTACATAATGTGGGAAGCATAAAAAAAGCTTAAATAATAAATGCATGAAAATGGACGTCGTTGCTGCGAGTTCTTAATATTATATTATAAAAATATTATTAATAGGTACTGTAAATCAACATTATATATTTATATTGTAATTATTGTGATCGATAATGACATTCCGTCATATTTATTTGATTTGGCCAAGAGCCAATAATTCGATACTTTAGAACTGCGGTGATTGTTCATATCGTCGCTTGTAAAAGGTATCATGATTCAAGTAGTGGGCTAAGAACCAAAATGTGTCACCACAGAATATCAAATTATTAAGGAGAGCAATTTTAAACTTCAAATTGCAGTATTTTCTTTTGTTATGAATGATTTTTAATAAAATCAAGAAATTCACAACGTTCCTCTGTGTTTAAATTTAATTTTTGTTCTTAGTAAAACTTAAGATAAAACAATCGAGATTACAAAAAAATATCAGTTAGACATAAAAAGTTCTACAGATAGAAACATATTGGTTGTTACTATATATTTTATCACTTAGTTAACAGTTGTTTGTTTTAAAATAATTGTATATAACTGTCCAATAAACAAAATTCGGTTAAATTAATGTTGATAATTATTGTTTTTAAATAAAAAAAACTTGAAAATGTAATAACTAATAAGTACAAGATCCGAATAATTTGTTCTTATATAATTTGAAATATGTACTATTTTTTTTATATATATTTTAAGTTAAATTTTCCACATCTGATTTTATACCAACATGAATGTTGAGAAAATGTCCCATAAGGATGATTCATCGAGAATTTTGATGCCCCCTTAACAAATAATATAGTTGTTCAAGATCTGATTTTTAGGGTTTTTATACCTATTATAATAAATACATAAAGATTATATTTTAAAACTCTTGAGATTTATTTTTTGTATTATTTAAATAGTGTCCAGTGTAGATACTATAGGTATAGACTTTGGTTTTTTAAATGACAATTCGCTTTTTAAGCATTTAATTATCTAACAGAAAAATTTTCTAAAAGTTTTGACGTATTATGATCAAAATTCAAACAAATAAATTTTGAATTGTTTGACTTTGTGTATGTATAGTTCTAAAATTTAAATATATAATAATTATAGATCCACGATAATGGATTTGGAACTTAGAGCGACTACGACTCTATGGTAACTTGACGATCTTAGAAATCAATATTAATCAATCAAAATGTATAATAATTGAAAAAATACTCGTTTAAATTTAGTTTTTAATACATCAACATTTTTAGAAAAATTGTCTGCTAAATAATTTACAAAATAGAAGGAAAGTTTTATATTTTTATAAACAGAAGTACTTCGCAAGACACTTCTTAAGTAGTTAAAAAAAGTCTGAAGAATTATTAAAAATGATCGTTAAGTATATTTAAAAACTTTAAAACCAGATTTTGGATAATTAAATTAATGAAGAAAAAGGGGGTAAAAATGCTCATAATGAATCACCCTATCTATCTATAGGCTATAACGCAACTACTATGTCGTCAAAGTCCGCGGTGCAATCATAACACACCCCAATGCTGGTTATTGTCAGTCTTTTGGAAGTTTTTATATAAAAAATAAAAACACCTGACTCTCTATATAATATAATAAAACAATAATAATTACTGGAAAAATGGAGTTTTTTAAAGTTATTACTTATTAGTTTTTAGTATTTCCAAGAATTTTCGACCAGAACCTTTTTGAAATTTCTAGGAGACCAACTCTAAGCGCATCTGCGTTCTACGCTGTCATTGTCGTCTGTCTTCATTAACAGATTACATCGTCAGTGTGCATGACAACATCATAAGGTGTCTAGTTCCCTTGATGCTTCAGTAACCCAACTTCGTTTCTTCCATTGATAATCAAATTCATACAACATACTAATATTATAACCATCATCCTTTTCCTACTTCACCTAACTGTTTCATTTCATGATAGTCTAGCCATATTACAAAAATTTTAAGAATATTATGTTATAAATTATCAATAAAATACAAACATTATACGAAATGTATATAGCACCGATAGATAGGAGAATGGTTAAAAGTAATTGAGCTCAGTTATTTTGGTTTAAACAAATATTGGATGATTAAGTAAAATAATATCTATTCAAATAAATTAACTATAGATTAAATTCTTAATTAAATACAAAAGAATAATTTTGATTTCATATTAACGTAATATTTAAACTCTATTAATTTATACATAATGTCTTTAATACTGAAAAAATTTATTAAATATAGTCCATATGTGATTTTTATTTTCAAAAATAAACAATACTTATTACAACATAAAATAATATGAAACTGAGTAAGTTCATTATTATACTTATTTGTATACAAAACAATGCATTAGAGTAGCACGACTATAATCAATCGCGTTAATTTAATATTTTAAGTACCTATATGTGTAGAGGATATATGCTGTTATTTTGTACTGACATTGAGTTATCAAGTTATATGTAATAGATTACATGAATGTACAAATGAAAAACATTTAAATATCATAAATTCATAAATTAAGTATGATCCAAATATAATGATCCAAAATTAAACCAGGGACGTCAACCAATGACCTGTGTTCCCTACAAAGTCATGCAATTCGGCCGTAGTAGTTTTTGTTGTCTACAAAATACATACCTATTATATAATTTTCAATAAAATCTCTATAAAAATAAACATAATTCATATCAAAAACGATATTGTATTTAACGCCGCTCGTTATCTTTGTTATGTGATTTAATACTGGTATTTCTCTTAAATGATTCATTTTTGGAAAGTTATGCAGTGTAAATATATATTATATAAAGTTTTTTGTAAAGTCAAACAATATAATTTGTATTGTTTTTCGTGGTTTGATTATAATATAATTGGTTGTGTAAATATTGTTAAAACAAATTAATATTTAAACTTATGATTATTTCACACTATTAAATAACAAATTCGTAAACTGTGTTTATTTAGAATCATTTAGTTCTCGATAGTTTTTTAAAAATT
Organism: Aphis gossypii; assembly: GCF_020184175.1. NCBI lineage: Eukaryota > Metazoa > Arthropoda > Insecta > Hemiptera > Aphididae > Aphis > Aphis gossypii. Next base: position 79,869,615 of record NC_065530.1, read on the forward strand.
ATATATCTAAATGGTTAATTGTGATCTTGAATAATATAGTATCAATAATTGAACATGTATAATGCATATAATATATTCACATATATATAATACATATACTATATGTAATATAAATATTTCAAAAACTTTTATTAATAAATTACGATATTATAAAATAATATCTCAGTCATAATTTCAAGAATTGCTAGAGACAGATAAATAGATAGGGTCGTACATAATTAATGCATCAGAATAGTTCATTTAGACCTTTTTCATAAAGCAGATGTGCTTCGTTTGATTTTTGGGTTATGCATTGTTTGCACATCACCCGATTACTTTACGTAAAATTATTGTACTTAATATTTTGCGCATCAACGTGTTTAACAATAAACTGGAAAAAATGAGGAGTACCTACCTAAAACCACAAATTGTTTAATAACTTTCAATTTAAAATTTAACATTCGTAAATTCATATAATATACGATAATCAAAAATTGAAAAGGTTGTTCTGTTTAAAAATATAGATAAGTATCATGTTACGACAAGATTAAACAACTGGAATTTATAGATGATTGACCATTAGATGTACAAATGATAGCCAGCGATAAATAGATATTAAAATAGATATATCTACGCTAAATCAAAAATAAGACACAAAATAGATTTTAATTGTCTGTGTTTTGTGGCGTGAACAAAAACTAAAGCGTCGATTATAGCATCAACAGTTAATTTCAGTGAGCTGTTGCACTATTAGTGTAACAAAGTAAAATCCGAAAGTGATTTAAAAATCAATATTTATCGGTAGCTAGCATATATCTTTTTTACTTAATATGTTTTTCTTTTTATTGAAATCGTGTGTGTAAAAAATTGAAATAATCAAAAAACGTCCTCATTAATTAATAATTACAAGACCAAATTTTACAATTATATTGAATTTATATCAAATTTGGATTTATAGAACATTCATACCATAGAATCGGTCTGGTAAAATTGCTCCAAGAAAAAACAGATACTTACACGATCAGTATTTTAAACGAAAATCGTTTGGTATTGTTATACTTAACAGTTTTTTTATTGAGTAAATAAAATTTCAACATCTGAAAGGTCAATACCTAGTCTAAATTTTTTACGTATTTATATAAAGTTTATGTAAATTCATCATGTTGAACATTTGGGGGGCGAAATTAGTAGTATAAAAAAATTGTGTATAATAATATAATAGGTATATTGAAATTAAATAATAATATAAGAATATATTAATATCGAATCATAATATGGAACATATGGTCTTTTAGAATCTAAAAATTCAACATTTAAACGAATGAATTTAAGGATAAAAGCAGAATAAGTCACTCTGTATACATATGGAACACCGTGTGTTATATAATAATACATTCGACGCACGTGCGCCCGTGAGAGTAAACGGTAATAATTATCAGCACAAATGAGCGCGAAGATTGAAGGAGTGGCGCCCGGACACCATAAATAGAGAGTCGGTGTATTCAAATGTGTCGATGATAATTATAATAACAATAATACATCTAGTGTAATATCACACATGGGATGCCCGTGCGTGGCGCGTACATCGTATTATATTTTAGTGTAACAATATTCTAATACCTATCACACTGCATATATTAGGTAACTACAGCGATACCACCCACCGTACTACAAGTACGATTCGACGTACCTACAGAGTGTATCAAGTTGATAATATGAAGTGATTAAATTTGATTCCAGTATAACATTTTGAAATCCTACTAGCATATACCGATACACCCACTAAATAATAACATAGAATATTATCAGCACATTCGAATTTCGTGTAAAACATAAAAATTAAAACTGGAAGTCTGTAAGAACTGGGTTTCATGTCAAATTTATTTTTTCCACAATCAATGGATATAAAAAAATGGGTAAAAATATAAAAATGAGAAAATCTTGAATTAGTTGACAAATTAGTCAGCATAATATACTATAATGCAAATGCTAGTGTATAAAAATGTATTTTTTTAATTGAATTCTAAAAATAATTAGGTTATAACGAAATTCCATTGCACGTAATATAATTCAAATTTGAATTTTTGTGTACAATTCAAATGTGGCCAATATTTTACCATGTAGGTATAATATTAGTCTATCGCGATATAAAATCGTCGTCGAGAGCGCTTCCCATACATTCTCCAAACGTGTCGTCGACGATTCGTCCTTGTGTATCCTGTGAACGCTCGCGATACAGTATTATTACACAATCACATATACATATGTTGTACGCCGACTAAAAGTACCTAAATTACGATAAATCGAAAGATTTATACATAAAATACACGAAATCACATACAGTATATTGTATATAGGTTTTAATGTTTATAGTACAAATGTTGTTGTATATGGCTTCTCGAGCGACAATAATTGCCGTACGATGATCGCCATATTAATGCAATACACTACGTTTGTTGGTACTTACAACATACTATGTAAACGGTATATTGTACAATGTACATAGCAAACTATTCTATGATCATGTATACATAAAATATAATATAGTGTGATTTTGTTGTAACAAAATAATCCATCTTGTTTTATATTTTAAAAATAAAAAAAATGTTCGCGCACTTTTATAAATAAACGATAAATTTATTACGCTTAGTACCTAGTATCTTGCATTACGTATATTTTAATAGGCATAATTTAGGAGCTTGGGGATCATTAGTATCTCTAATTTGACGCTCTCGTAGTTATTATAATTTGTGGACTGAACAAAAAAATAAGTGATTACTTAACAAGTATACTTGCCTAAACATAATATTAGTAATTATGGAAATGTAACAATTGTGATATTTTTTTATTTTTAACAGTAATATGTTATTTATTTATATGTATACATTGTACAGGTGTATAGATTAAATCGCAAAAAAAAATATAAAATAAAATAATAAAATGTTATAAGTACTATTTAATAAAATCATTGACTAAATCAAAGTATACAGTTTATGAAGATCCATCATTGGAATTCGATAGGTGGTGTAATAACTAATTATTACGTTTATTTGTAGGTATGTATTTTATTTGTGAATTAATAATTATAGTTATTACTACTGCGATTATAGTTATCGTTTATGTGAATGATCTACAATTAAAATGAACAAATATCTAATCGATACAACCAGCGATATGAAAAAATAGTATAAACAATTTTATACGCTTTTAATATTACGTGCGTGCATCGAATGGCTTTGAGTTGATAATACTACAAAATCCATAATAATAATGGTAATTTTAATAACCCATTAATATGAATTAATAAAAATAATCAGTTCTTAATTTATTTACATCAATATTCGATGATATAAATTGATTAAAAAAAAACCCCTATGTGGTTATGTGAAATTAATATAATTAAAACCATACACGTTTCAGAAAATGTATGTACATTGTACATCAAAAATATGAATAATCATCACTTTTACTCGATCATGTTCAGAAATAATAATTTAAATTTTCGTTCGATATTCTTACATAAAAGACATCTTTAAATTATGAGAAAGATTAGTACTAAAATAACCAACTGGTACAATTATTATTATTAAAAATAATAATGTGAATACACTCGATTTAGTATTGTATTTTATGTTTTCATAGTATAGTTTTGAAATACTATAAATGTATTAATTTTACTAAAACACGTTTATTATTTCTTTAGAAATAATTTTAAAATTTTTTTAAAATATATGTTATTTATAAATCTAAAAGTATTTTATTTAATTTTACTATTATAGTTGTGGGTAGGTGTAGTTTATTTTAGTTCTACGTTTCTTATATTTTTTTCCGTTAAAATATAATCAATAAAACTGCAAGAAAAAACCCTCCTACCTATAACCACGCAAACTGAATAAAATGACACTTTTGGAGACCAATATTTATTATACAAAGGTAGGTACTCCAATAAATTGAAGAAAAATGTTTTATACACAATCTAAGACGTCAATGAAACTGTTATACAATAGGTACAATAACAACATGAGCGTGATACTAGTTTTGATTAAATTAGATTAAATAAAATAGCAATAACATATTATTATTATTGTTTTTTTAAATACATATGTATTTAATAATATTTATAGTGATAATAATAGATTTGGATATGAACAAAGGATTGTACCAAGACATTTAAATTCGTGAATTCCTGCATTTTTGATAGAGCGCAATACATGAAAATAAAAACATCGTTAATCAGACCAGTTTTAAATATCTTTATTACAAGCAATAAGACAAGTGTTAAAAAGTTTGTATTTCGTAATACAACAACTAAAAAATAACAATGCTATTGATTAGCTAACTTCTTTCCTTCATTTTTTTATATGCCATTTTTTAACCAAGTTTAAATTATGTTCTGGTCGACTTAGTTTATCATTTAAAATTCATTACGCTACATAAATAGTGAATTCTACTAGTTTTTAAAATTATTTTCACGTCAATATTCTGTATGTCTACCTAAATCAATACTAATCGTATTCACTGGTCACTACTGAAGTGGTTTGACATTAAAACTACAAACGTTATACTACGTCTGAAGAGGCTCAATTCAATCTAGATTGTTTTTTAATATATAATATTATTAGGAACGTTATATAACATATTTTATTTCTGTTATTGAATTTAAATTCAGTTTATAGAAAATATAATTTGAATTTTGACCATTTAATTAAAATATAAAAATAATACATTATTGTATTGTACAATGTATAATCGGTAATATAAACAACATGTCATATTAAATCCTACCGATTAAAAAAAAATCGTATTAATTCAAAATAGTCATAAAGAAATATATGAAGTTGTATCTTTGAAACGTCGGTATAATTAAATTAATATTTATTATATTCATATTTTATTCGTCCTCTTGTTCTTTTCACGTATATACCTTATACCGTTACGAGTTGGATTGAATTTACTACGAATTCTTCCACTGAATGATTACTGCAGTAGTCACAGTACGTTTATTTTATTAAGGGTAAGAATAACGCTAGAATAACACCAGCTAAAATAAAAACGGACACTAGTATTTTTGCATAACAGATTTTATACTTTATAAACAACTTAATATTATATCGTGCCGTTATCCAGACGAAAAATAGATGTCAAATGTCATCAGATACCTATATGCACTTAAATGTAATTTGAACAAGTCCTGAACGTGGGAAGGAAAAACATCAATTTATTATTGTCTAACATCGGCGTATAACCAAACGATATAAAATGCGCAACGTAATTTATTTCTACCAATTTCGTTGAACGCAATATTGCGCGTATGTTTCCGAACGAATTCAATATAATAATATTATTATAACAGCTAGAGACAATACATTATTTCAATGTTTCTTGCTGTACATTATTATGACGTTTACATTAAGTAACGCTGTTTACGTCATTACCTGTCTATACACAATACAGGTATATACATACATAACGTGTAATCCTATATCATAACACTATTTTGGTTCGTATAACCATGGTTATATTGTAGTAACCATACGGATTAAGACAACTCTGAGATGCTGATTGTATTATGTGTTCCTATATACATGTCAAGACCGAATATATATAGATATAGTGCATAATATGTATATGCGTATTATAATAATTACAATATCATCCCTACGCCTAACCACAAGATTTTGGTACTCGTCTAATACTGCCCACGTACACCGAAATACGCTTTGTCCTCGCATGCGAATCCTGTACATACCTATTTCATATAATTGAATTCTGTCAGTTTAATAACCATATAGTTGTATTGTATCAACCATTTTATCAAATATGATATTCAATATTTACTCGATGATGTGCTTTGTCTATTTAGATTGAGCTAAAAACAAAAAACTCGATTCTTGGTAAAAAAGCTTCAATAATGTATCGGGAGAGCGTCGATATAACATCGCTTCAGCATTTCATTTTATTGGAAACAAGCTTGAATAACATCTCCCATTTAAATTTCATACTTAACTCTGACTCAACGTTTGTGGAGTTTCAGTAGTTCAACTTTGGGCCCCGGTGTCAGGATCAATACAATTCTCGTTGTAGTGCGAAATTGTAATTTTTTTTTTAATGCATTTAATAACAAAAGTCTTCCCCTTTTAGTATGAAGACTAAAACTTGGTCAAACTTCGTTCAATATGATTTTAAGGTTAGGGTTTTCTCTGCGACTTTACAGCCTACAGGTATTTGATACTGATACGCGTGTAACTATTAACTACCCATAACTACCAAGAAAAGGTATTTCACGATATTGGTCATCCATTGGCAAGTATGTAGATAATAAACTATGTCTAGTAAAATGACGTAAGTATCATAAATAATGTGAGCGTATAGTATTAGATCAATCAAAAGATAGATAATAATGTAATTATGATCAATATAGTTACTTAAAATTATAATATTCGAGTATTTTAATTTTCTTCAGTTATGTGACTTACGCATAAATGCGTATTAAGTATATGTACATATTTTTTTTTAAGAGTATATATTTTTTATTTTTTACATTAATTCTATAACATAAAAGTTTATATCTCAAATATATCAAATATGAACTATATTTTATAAATTTATTTTGTAGAAAAATAAACAGATAATAATTAATTAATATGTACCTGTGCCCTATACCAATATCAGTTTTATTATATTGTTTCAACTTTATTGTATTATTGGGATATAAATTGGGCTCTATATAATACAATAATATGAAATTAATTAATTTGATTTACGACATTTGAATAATATATTACGTTATAAAATAATTTTCGATAGCTTTCGAATACCAATAATTGACGATTTCAATTGATAAATCGACAATGATAAATACATAAGTGATAGGTGTGACAACAATTCGAATCATTTCATATACCGATGCATTGTATTTCGTATAAATAATGTAAATATGTAGGTGGAATAATATTTAGAAAACGTATTCCATTATTTAATTAAATACGATTCAATGATATGATTCTTACTATTTTATAAATAAAAACATAGATACCAAATTTATTAAACTGTATCATTAGATTATTAGAATATTTTTAATTTACAAACTGTTTAATGTTAATATTAATATTAAGTTTAATAATATGTGTTATACTTATTTAACAACTAATTTATCTACGAGCCTAAATAAGCTCATACAGCATTTATCAGTATTTTGAAAACGAAATTATGTTTTTAAAGAATAAATAATAATACAGTCGAGTCCTGTCGAGAGAACCTTGATAACTCGAAAACCTCTATAACTCGAATTTGTTTTCGTTCTAATGGAATTGTTATGCACTCAATGTGATATTTGTAACTCGAAAAATCCATAAGTCGAATTAAATTTTGCCTCCCTTGAAATTCGAATTATCGAGACTCCACTGTAATTTAAATTGGTAAAATAAGCACGCCGCATATAGGAGTTATTTTATGTCGAATTGTTGTACTTAAAATTAACCACTAAATGAAAATATAACAACTTTAAGACACATTTATAAATGAACAATAGTAAGAGTACTTAGTGCTATAAAGATATAATTCTAGATTCCCTCTCATATTTTCAAAATATAACTGAGACATTATCATAAACTATATGTATAATAAGTATAGGTACCTAATGAATAATTTAACAAATCAAAAACCGAGCTACTACTCTTTTATATCTTCACTTTAGTGTTATCGCATAATTTACAAATAAAAATACTTTATAAAATTTAAAATATATACGGTCTACATTTATAATGAGTTAAATGAAATCCGATAAATCAAACACTCTACCAAATTAATTTTACGCATGTGAAAATAGATGCCTACGTAAAAATTTAAAAAAAATTAATTATTATATATATTATATATTTTTTAATACTTAGCTTTTTCAAAAGTAGGATATTTTACGAAGTACTCGTATTTTAATACACAAAAATCTGAATTCATACTAGTAATATATGAATTAAAAGTATTTACCTTTTTGTAGAGAAGAATCGAGTGACACCTCGTAAATGCTGATCTACTACTCCGCTTACCAAAAATTAAAATATTTATAACTCATAAACCACTTTTATAATAAATCGAAATACTCCAAAAAATATTCTGCTTCAAAATATGAAATTAAAAATATGTTTTGTCAATCAAAAAAGTAAAAACTAAAAACAGTGTTGTTTTACTTCAACAGAAAATAATCTATATGTTTGATTTTTTTTTTAAAGAACAAGTGTTGTTTGGTAAAATAATCAACCAGTATAAAGCTATGCAATTTCAAGAACCCCAATGTGTTTTTCAATATACATAGGTATACGTGAATAAAAATTACACCGATGAACAATGAAATGTGTAATTTTTAACGCCATACACATTACAAGTACTTAACCATATAGGAGTTTGTATTCGTTTGTCTCGATTTTCTTACATTGAATTAATATGATAGTAATATGATGTATAATATAAGGGTACAAAGTATCCACGTTATATATATTATACAACAACACTAAAGTAACTTTTAATATTTAGTGCAGCCCATGATTTGAAATCTGTTTTGTGTATCATTATAGTATCCAAGTACACACAAGTATATTTTTTATTTCATATAATTATCAAACGATTGTGCACACTTGCCTCGTATGAATATTGAATAAGGTACTTAAACATATTTTTATGGATATCCCATAACAACCTAAATTATTATTTCATATTTATAATTAATAATTATCATAACCATATTGTGATACTCTGATATATTCATCGTCTATGTATTACATATTTACATTTAAGCATTATCATCGAAAAAAATAGAGAAACGTTATATTAATGATAGTAATTTTCGATACACAAATTTCCAAAAATTTCGCAATGTGCCTACAATAATACATTTATACGTCTACATAATACTGAGTTGTATATAAAATATTGAAATATTGAATATTTTCACGAAAAATGTGTATGGTATGAAGATAATATTATTACGCTTAATGTCTGCTAACGCTCTTTGTTGCGTGTATGCAATAAATAGGTAGGTATATTATAGGTACGCTCGAATTAATGACATAAATGTAAAATGAAATAGGTAAGGCTAATTTCAAACGAAATAATTTGGTAGTAGAAAAACTACGCACTTTATACAAAATTAGTTGAACCAATGAACCACATAATAAAGTAACTGTTAGTAAACAAGTAAAACGAGCTATAAAAACTATATGTATCATCAGCTAAGGAATAATAATAGTATGTGTTTTTAAATATACTATGGCTAATTTATCGGTTTTCATAATTGGAAATCAAAAAATAAAAAATAAAACTAAATTACATGATTAAGTTATATGTTATTTTGAGTAAGAATGCAATAAATATATACATTCTTTGGTATATAAGTCATCACGTTATCACGTCGTATACTATATGATATTATGAGTAATACAAATTTAAAGCACTAAAATAGCAAAATAAAATATAAAAATATAATTATTGATTTTTTTTTGTAAAATGATAAATTGTTTTTTTTTTTTTTTTAACAGCTGAACAAAACCAGTAATAAAAACGCTAATTAATCGAAATCAACTTTTTCTACGCTTTTCTTTAACAATAAATTCGATGTTTTAAATTGGCAATTACATTTTTAACTCAAAGTAACGAGTAAACGTTGTGTAATGTGATGTACGAATAAAAATAAATTATGAAGCTATTAATATTATAAGCATTACTAATAAGATTCAAATAATTGAATTGTAAAATGGTTAATGACTATAATGACAACTTTTATAATAAAACATATTTTTTATGCCATTTTAACCTTTTTTCAAATTATACGATTAAACAATAAATAGTGTTATTTAAAAACACACCATTGGTTATTCAATGGTTTTCTTTTTTTTAATTTTTTTTTAATATTAATTTTACTAAAAGTATTACAATTTGTACTTTTCATGCGTATAGATACACTGAACTATTTATATTTTATGAATCATTAATTTCATATCATGTAGTTAAAATAATAATAATAATAATAATTTGTATTAGCTGTTAATCATTATAATTATGTAACTATACATTTATAATAAAAATAATTTTCATTGATTTTTTAGTTATATATTTTATAATTATAAGTTGTATTCAATTTTGATCTCTATTAGCTATAGTTAGTTACCATTTTATTCTTTAATTTGTTTTATTATTAAAAAAATATAATGCTTACTATCAATGTGATAGACATTTTTTCCAGTCAGTTTAGTGGAGAAATAATTAACAAAATGGAGAATTTAAAATATTTTTAACCCTGTTCACAATTGGCATGCATGTTGAATACAATGGTCAACAAGTACAACACAATACATTATTCGATAGTAATTGTTGTTAAACAAAGTATTTCCCAAGTATCTCCAAGATTCTAAAAACTAGATTATTCTTCTCTATATAAGTACACTACATTTTGAAACAAAAGTTGAGTAGTTACTATACTAATTTAGACTATATCGATTTTGAAATGTATCTATTGTATAGATATATATGTATTACATACACCAAACTTTCACGTAAAATTTAAAATTCAATGACCGACATGCGTTGTATTAAATGTAACTATAAACAACCCATTATACCGCATTAATTTTATAGTCTTTTATTTATTATTATTATAATTGTTGTAATTATTATCGTATTATAATAAATAAAATGTATTGTGCCGTATGAGTATGTAAGTAAGTGGGTGGTTTCTGATTGAATTCATAATTATTATTTTATTTTAGATAATGAATCGGACAGTCATTTATTAGGTACGCGTAGTTATCAGTTTCATAATAAATATTTTAAACGTAAGTATAATCTGTGATCAGAGAGTGTTTTAACTGTGACGAAACATAATATAATATTTTAAAATATATATATTGTATATTATGTGTAATTTAATTTTCTAATTACTGGGCGCGTGTGTGTCTGTGCGGCGGCGGCAGCAGTGGCGGCAACGCGTACAATGGCGAAAAATGTGCTATACACAATACCGGGGTTCATTAAGTAAAAAAAAACCCGTGACATGTCGGTTTATAAAAGAACTGTATATTATTATTTAGAACGAATAACTAACATAAAAACTGTTTACAAGTGTTTGTAACTCCATATTTCCATTGTTACACTTCAAAAATCTCAACCATATAATTGGACACATGAACATAATATAATATTGTAATATTAAAAATTCAGGTTAGGGAATCTACTACTCTTTATAGAAAATCGGTATCAGGCACGTTTAATTTTGTATAAACACGAAAACGACGTGTCTGTGCAATTGACGCCCATGTAGTAAAGAACCCATCGAAAAACTGTTGCCTTTTAGTTTGTTCGTTTGGTTAGTACATGTTGTTTAATAATGTGACAACAACAAAATATAACACAATATTATAATACAACCACTATTAAAAATATGTTGCACAACAAAACTTGAGTTATTGTCATGACTCATAATAATAATAATAATAATATAGCGTTTATCTTTATTCTACCTGTTTATTATAATTTTGGCGAATAGCCCGGAGACAGACGTATACCCGCGGTATAACTATACATCATAATATACTCAACGATGTACATTATACTAGGTAATTTATCATAACTTACACGGTTTACACGTGTTTAATAATTAATAATACTAAATCGATACAAAAAGGATGGACCCTCATTGCCGAGCCGCGTTGTTCTACATTACAATTACTGATTACTGAAATAACCGTTGTATTATTATTGTTATTATGTTATTATTATTATTGTTATCATAGTAACGTGAATTTGGGGAGTGCTGTGGCAAAAGGAAATCGGTATACCGCGCCGACGACGCGGAGTAAATTATAAAAGGACCATACTATGAAATTCAGGAAATTCGGGAGATATCGTTTTGAATCAATATAATTTATTATATTATAATAGAATACTATAACATACCTGTATAAACTGCTTCCCAGTTATGTAATAGAGGTGGCTTTCGGAGAAAATGACTCGCTTTATTGGCATTTCGGATTTTTTATCCACTGAAAAAGTATTATATAATATTATATACGATATACCACACGGAGTACGAAATACATGAGATTGATTGTTATGTAATATTATATTTATTATTATGAAGCACTAACATACTTTTTACTATCAAAATATAAAAACGACTACTCTCGCTTTGAAACCACATTGGATACGTATACCAGGAAATCTGGGAATGACATACAACACTAGATAAAGGACAATTACGTCGATAAATAAAGTATACTGTATAAAGTGCTCTAAAAGTTATTAATATCATAATTATAAGTATTACTGGTACCAAAGTAGGTTATTCGCAGTTGAATATTAAAAATGTTTTGCCTCGAAGAATCTTAAATAGGATTTAAATAGAGGCATTGTAAAAAAATTAACTATAGGTATACGATTTCAATAAATAACAGTGTTCAAAACTTGTAAGTAGAAGGTAGATAGTGTGCTGAAAATGTAAGTGATCTTAACGCTCGCCCTTCACATTAATTTCCGTTTACATAGTATCATCTATTACTCTACATACTTTGATGATCGTGACTCTCATTTCTGATAGATGACTAAACCTACGAAACTGAGACCCGATATTTTTATATACTCAAAATATAAAATTAAGGTTTTGATTGATATAGGTTACCTATTGACAATAACTTGCATTTTATGATTTAGAAAAAATTAAAATATGAAGTAAATCATAATATAATAATTATTCCCTAAAATCATCTTAAATTTATACTTAATTTTACAAATTATTCAAATTTATTTTATATCATTAAACAAAAGAATAACTGAAATATTGAAATATTAATTTAATATTATACTACAATATACCTATTGTAGACTAAAAAAGACTATATACGTTGTTCAGTGTAAAAAATAATTTAAGTATAATTTACTTCATAGACAGTTATAAATAGCTGCTAATCTATAGATACAAATCCATATATTTTTAAATATTTATATCGCAAGTAATCGTTATGCAATTATTACTATACGGCTATTCCTAATTTACTAGAATTTTAATTTAATTTAAATAAAATAGTCTACAAGATATTAACTACTGTCAGCCATTTATTTTGTTCTCGTTGGGGAACGGTGAACCTCCTTACAGCGGACTATAATTTACAGCTCACTTAAGTAATTACTAAACATAATATTATAATATAGTTTACTGTAAAGATACTCTCTCATCTCATGACATATTGAATGAATTTATTAACAACATATACTTATACATATTATACTATAAAATGTTGTACTTTAACATTTCAAAAAATCATTTAAAATTAAAATATATAAGAACTATTTTTTTAAAACCACATAAAAAATGTTGAACCCCCCGAAAAAGTTGAACACACGCCATTCTCTAATAATATGAATTTTTTTTTTAATGATATGTATATATCGTGAACAATGAGGTTATAATGACTTAAACTGTAATTTAAAAAAAAAAAAACGGTGCAACTTACGACGTAAGTAGGTATAAAAAAAAAAAAGTAAACAAGTTATAATAAGGTTCCTGTACTACTGAGCTGCAGATTGATTAGGAGATTGATTACTTGGGAAGTGTAAGTTATATTATCTGTTTGATTTTTTTCGTCTATCGATTTCTCATAATTTATTATAAGAAAATATTAGTATTTTCGATATTTTTTCACGTATGATTTTTAAGTTAAATATTGATTGATATCAATAATATACATATTTATTATACCATCATCATAGGACGATCAAGGTTAATATATTGTTAAATACTTGTAGTAACAATTTATTAAACTCGCTTTGCGAGACCAGATTATTTTTATACCTCAACTAATTGTATTGGTTGAGTTAATAATTAAAAATTATGCAAATAATAAATGTTTAATAACTTAAATACTTTTATATGCGATGGATCGAGGAAATAGTATGATAGTAATGATGTAAAAATCGGGAAAATTAAGTAAAAATTTTATTAAGAATACATATTTACTTCATTAAATAATGTCCAACAGCTGGATTTTTTCTTGTGGTTAGTATTTGTGTAAATCGGGATTAACCCGTTTAAGTCCAATAGGAGAAACTAGTACAGTACATTAACCGCGCGAGTCAAATAGGTGGTGACTAGTGACTACTGTATTTTGATAATAATTAACAAGCACCACTCTGCAGGTAAATGTGAGAATCCAATTTTTGTTTATTCTTGTTCTAACGTGGTCTACAATCGGTGCCGAGCACGACTGCGGCGATGAGTCGACATAATTATTATTATTATGCGAATAGTTTTAATTGTTTTCACAGAAATCGAATAAAAGACTAAACAACAACCGATATAGACGATACCTATTAAACGTACTGCGACCAATGACCATATTATTATTATCGTTATAACATTATAGGTATATACGACAGAACCGCGGTATAACTGCGACCTAGGTATACCGGGGGCCCGACGACGGCGGGGAGGTACGCGGGCGTGATACGATCGCCGCCGCACTCCCGAGTCGCCCGGCGAATTGCACACGCACATACAAGCTCGCGTTTCTCTCGTCGCGGCGCATGCGGCGGCGGCGCCGTCGACGGCGGCGGCAGACGAGCGCGCGACCCTTGGCTGCGTGTGCTCCTCGGCGGTCAGTCGCCGCTAACGCACGCCGGACGTGCCCGTTGAACGCCCGGTGGTCCCCCCACCGCAATAATCACGTTCGCGAAATCCCGCGACGAGTGCGCGAGAATATCCGTCTTCGCCGTATTGTTGCGATAACATTTCCAAGACATAATAAAAATAATAATAATAATAAAAATCGTAAAATCGTTTCGTTACCCGTTGCATAATAGTAGCCGGGGCGTAACGAATAATATAATATAGCGATATAACAATAATCGTATTAAAATAAAATCGTAATTATAAAGGGACGACCGTCGTCGTCGTCGCGGAATACGAAATATAAAATATTGTGCGCGATCGTCGGGATAAAATATAAATTATAATAATATCGTTTGGGCATAATAATAATTTATTAAATCGTCGTCGTCGTCTTCCTCGCCGTCCGTGTAATATACCTGGTTTGATATAACATCATTTAATACTGCTTTTACGACTTACGTGCGCGTTCGTATTGTTGTGCAACGATAGTGTGACGTTTTTTCGGTATCGAAATTACCGACGGTTCCACTTTTTTCAGCCCCGTCGGCCAAATTTCATCTCCCGGCACGGAGAAAAACAAGCCGACGTATCGGTTATCTTCTTTTGTTTTGGTTTCGCGTGCAAACGGCCGATCCGCGTCCATAGAATCACAATCAAAACAATATCACTGCGTGTGCGATGCGGTTTCAAATATTGTGTTCATCGTCGTCGTTACCGCCGGTGCCACCGTGACCTAGTGATCTCGCGGAGAAGCGTTCGATCTTAAATACGTACCATATATAATATTATACGGTACATTTACACAGGTATTTATACATTACTACTACTACTACTATTACTACTATAATTTGCGGATACCTGAATACGCGTGTAAACACCAGTTATTTACCTATAATATGTCGGCAACAGCAGCTGACGCTAATATTATGTGATAGTATATCGTAATTGTTGCGCAGAACGATAACGCTCATTATTATTTGTATATGCCGCCCGGCCGCCGTGTGTGTTGTATTATATTTTATGCTAATCGTGGTGTACGACATAGGAAATATTGTCGTTTTCATAATTTTGTTATGAACACAATATGATATGCTACCCAATATTATTGTGTAATTGCGATGCACTCATTATCGAATAGATTTATATCGGAAATTTTTTTTTAACCACATTACGAGAAAACGCTTGTTAAATATAGGATTTTTTTATTTTTCTCAAAACGCTGTAAGTATCTACGTTTATTTATTATCATTATTTTTTACACGTCAAGTTGTTTTCTCTCATGGATCGTTTTATATTTTGATCGGGATTTGGAAAACAACATTTGTTGAACTGCGCGATTGTCGCACGCGGTATTTTTTTTTATATCTAAATAATTTACTATCAACCATAATATTATTATTATGTTTTTGAAAATGACGTTTGCAATATTTTATTTACGTACGGAAAGTGGTATTCGAGTAACCTTTTAATTTCGTGTTCGACATTAACTTATGTAGTTTACCGTGGTCGTAAAGTGCGTACCTATAGTATTTTAACGTCGTCGACTATTGGTCGTAAAACATAGTAATTCGTGTTATTTTAATTGCTGTGACGAAGGGTTATAAAGTTTGTTTTCGTTACGACCATTACTGAAGTGAATTTATACGAAAAAAAAAAACAGGAAAATAAATGTACTTAGAAACACGCCTACACAAACATTACACATGATAATAATAATAATAATATAATATTCACGTAATCAAGCATGTATACAATTTATTTACTACATGAAACTAAATTTATTGTCACTTATACGCCTATAATAAAGATGTTACGGGAAATACGTCAGGTTATATGAAATAGAAAAAAAAATCGAAGATGAAAATGCCAATTTAATTCAGTAAAAGTGTCAACGAATATGTTTCACGAAGAGTTATGAAAAAGTTTTGTTTTGGGTGTCCTTGAGTGAATGGCTTTTTTGATTTGAAAGGTTAAACTGAAAAGTTAAAATAAATCTAAAATGTATTATTATGATTGTGTTGATATTTTTATTCGTACGTCCATGACACAAACTTTCAGTATTATATTTTTATTAGGCGTTTCTACTTTTAGATGTGTAAGTAAAAAAAAAATGTGCTTATATAATATTATAGACAGTATTATGAATGAATAAGAAAATATTATCATTTAGTATAGGTAGTATCATACCCGTCTATCGTACAGCATAATAGTATTTAACGTGAGAATCGTTTAATATTTAATATATAATAATATGTATCTATAATCGATCAAATTGATTTTCGAAACATAAATTCAAAAAAACGATAGTAAATTATTTTACATCACAAATTCATAAAGTATATAATAACATTCTTGACCTGATTACTGTCATTCAAGTTAGTCGATGTATACGAGGTTTTTTTTATCACTATTTTAAATTATTATCGTTATGGTCTGTAACACTAAAAACATTGAAATAATAATATATTCTCAAAGCTTAACGGTGGTTTTTGAGATATATATCCGAAATCCATTGAAACATACAGTCAATTGACTTCTGGAACACTAACTTATAACCGACCTGATTTCACGAGAACATATTATAAAATGAAATGCTGTAAAAATACAGAGATAAAATCGTATGAGAAAAATTCAATACTTCAATAATGTAATATATAAACATGTTAAGTCATTGTATTCGATTGAAAAATACTTGAAAATAGATTATGCTTTTAAAAACAAAAAATATTATGTATTACTGCTTATTATTATTATTACTATGCTCAATAACAAATATATCACGCTATAGGTACGGCTTATAACTACTATTGTTATCGTCAGTTGTCGAATTTTTCCTCGTCGACGACCAGTAAAAAATAATGTTATCATTGATTTATTTTAATAAAAATAAAATAAATACATATAATGTAGGTATCATTAATATTGATTTATTTATATTTAGTGCGTGTTGTATAATATTATGTAATATTAGTATTATTCACATATTTCCAAGTATTGTATATTTAAAAATGTCTGATTTATTTTTGTAACACAATAAGTATAACTGATAAATTTTGTTTGTTAAATCCCAGTGATGAAAACAATACGATTTTTAGTTTTGAGTATAATTAAAATATCAATTTAGTTTTTGAAAATATTTCATCTAATAATAATATTGGTTTCGTGTGGGTTGCCCTCTTAAAAATTTAATTTTGGGCGTCGTTATAATGTTCTATAACTCTTTCGCATAAATAATGAGTCGATCGACTAACATTTATAGTAGGTATAGGATGTATGTACCTTTAATGTTTTACTTTGATCTTGTATCAAAGTTGCAGGATTTTCATTAATTTTTAAGTAATCAGTTTTTCTGTATTTAATTATAATTCAAAAGGTAATTATTTTCTTTTATTAAATATCTTTAAATGATTATTTTAAGGGGATTGCAGTTTAATTTTTTGTTTTTTTTTTGAATACATATAGTGTATATTTCACTATTTTTGTGCGAAATAGAACTTTACTATTGCATCGCTTGATATATTAAATTTTGTAAATAAATTATGTTTTGTTGTTTTAATGAAAACAATTCTGCTCCAAATCATTTACTGTAAACGATATTCGGCATTGTTTCTCGGAATTTAACTCTAACCTATCCGCTTCAGGGATAACCGAATTGTAGCTTGTACACTTAAATTACTCGTATGTCTAATCTGTTTACGCATAATTCATCGACAGTCTCGTGTCGTATACGGTTCTTCAAAAACGCAGATTATAAAGATAATACGAAACTATTTAGTGATTGTAACAAAGGAAAATTATTATTAATTTTCTCGAAAATTAAACTCGTGCACTAATAAAAATTATACTGTCATACTTTATTTTATTTAAAATTTACTTACGCACATAAATTTAGAATTAAAAAATTATATTATATTAATGTTAATATTACTTTATACATTATTTTGTAATATTATGTTTTTATTAAGTTGATAAGTAATAATGCATGGTGCAGAATCAAAGACAAGGTCTCCGAGTATTTAAAAACTATAATATAGTTTTGCATATTTTATCGCCAACACGAGATTGTAATAAAAGTTTTCTGGGTTGTGCATTTTTTACACACATGAAATACACATACTTTTATACTTTTATACTTATAATTTTCTTATACTGTGTATAATAATAATTACGAATTTATACTTAATATTATTTATAATGTATTATATGTACATATACTACTATATTAGTGGAAATCTAAAATTCTGTTGTCTACTTTTAATACAATTTTTATTTTGGTCTGTGAACGGAGCACATAACAATCCGAAATTGTTTCAAAAGTGGAATAAAAATTTTGGTCTCCAAAATCTAATTCAATCTCAGCAACGTTTTCGCGTGTGGTTTATTGCGCTTTGCATTCGATGCCGATAAAATATTATACAGCCGATGTTGTATAATGTAGTCAGTAAAACGTAAAAGTTGTATTTCGTTTTGTTTTTTTTTTATATTTTGTTTGGCCGTGTTATTAGCCATAGTGTGAGATAGACGAGTCGAAATAAAATATATTATCGCGGTTTGAATAGTAAACTTTCGTCGGAAGACGATTTATGAATATTTTCCCCGTACGTTTTTATGATATATACGTATATACGACACTATGATATTTTATCGTTGACGTTATATTTTTTTTATTATTGTTCGTTATATTTTTTCTTACCACAGAATCCGGATATTATTATTATTATTATTATTATTATGCGAAGAGGATCGCGAGTTACTCGCAAAATATTTGAAATTGATTTGTTCGTTTCCGTTTTGGTATGCTATATATATATTATACATATATCACGTTCTTCTGTTTTATCACTTTTATCACGAGCGCTGGCCACTTGTACGACGATGACGTCACGCAATCGCTGCATCCTAATGCTCAAAATACACAGGTGTGCACACTACAAAAACCAAATCAAACAATTTTATGTATTATATAATATCAGAAACCTATTCAAGTTGCGTTGGAGGGTCGTTCGATTGCGTGTTCTATTTTATCCGTTCATTTGATAAATTGAAACTACATACATATTATAATATATTATAAGCACACCATATTACACGATGAATGTGGAATCGATTCAATAGTCACGTTGTCTTTGATAAAGGCGGGCTAGTCAATGAAAAAAAATATTTTGAGAAAGTTATTGAGTTATAAGTTAATATAGTTAAGTAACACATATTTGACTTAAAATGTTTAAAGTAAACATAGAGAAAAATATGTAAGATAGTAGATATTATTTAAATAAAGTTATTTTTTTATTCTTATTTCCATTTTGGTTACACGTAGGTATTTATAATTATTTCTGTACAAATTTCAATTTTTTTTTTTTTTTTTTTTTTAATATAATATAGGTACTATACTATTCCTTGTTGTTGCACTTGTAGAGGTTAAGGTAGATATTTATAAAGGTTAGTCGAACATTTATTGTGTCAACTGATTTACTTAATCAAGAAGTATTTATTCGTTTATTTTTATTCAAAATAATCGTATAAAACGCAGTGAAACAAAAAAAAAAAACAAATAAACAAATAAATAATAATTAGTTTTAACTATAATTTATAGGTAAAGATATGTGTAAGACTTTATAAATTGAACTTACAGCATATTATTTTTTAAATTAACCAGGAAAAGATAATTTATTCAAATGGATACATTAACTACTAAATTAAGTTTAAGTTTATTAGAAAATTAACAAAATTGTCAAGTTTAAAAGTTTGAAAATAAATTCAATTACTTAGTTTAGTTGTTTCAGATCTTAAGCTTTTGGCTTGCGCGTGGTCAGTGAAATATCACATAGCTATATCGTATGGTTTTATTGGCTTAATACTATAGTGATTATATGCTATGGCGATGTGAAAAAAGATTATAATGATCAAAATGATGATATTTTTTAGTCACTCGCCAGAATGCATTTAAAATTATACATCATCGTTAGCCGCTATGCATTTAAATTATATCCATACGATATAGATCATTGTGAGTTTTTCACATATCCATTACAACGGGCGTTTTACTTGATTGTGTGAGATGAGAAGGGTAGATAATAATTTATATATATATAGTTATTATTTGACTGATATATTATACTCCTTACTTTCAAAGTTTCATAATTTATATGTACTCGTATGTATATAACATGTATAATATATACTCACACAGATAACAAGAAAATATTCGATCAACTTTTTATAGATAAACAATTAATAACAATACACAGACTAGACAAACACTGACTTACTGACCAGTGGTTTTTATTTTTATTTTTTTTGCTCTATCTTTATTTCATGATTGGTATATATTTGGTATTATAGAAATGAAATAATCGCAGATTTTAATATTTTTACGTATAGTGTCGATATTATTAATTTTAACATTATTATAGCCTGGTGAGTTATATAACATAATACAGAAAAAAATAATTTAGATTAAAGTTAAACTATCATTTTGATCAATAATTGAAAATATTGTCTATTTAATTTTTATTCAAATCCAAGTATCCAATTCAGTTTTATTGGTTATGGATTTTGAACAATTATAATTTTATAATATTCATGTTTGTTGACTGTGAAAAAAACTCATGCATAATAATTTAATTATAATTAAAAAATTCGTTAACTTTTAAATAAAGATGATAACCATTGGGTTGAAATTAAATACTGATTAACTATTACGTTTTGAATTACGATATGGGTCATATGGCTGTCTGTTGGGGGTATCATAGGTGATGAATACGTATTTATGAAACGAAATAACATTATTTTGAGACCGCGATAACTTTAGATAACCGTGATGGCTAAAGCGGATTAAACATATTTTAATAAACTGCTATAATATAATATTATATAATTATATTATATCATCATAATATTATGTAAAATGATATGACTTCGTTGATGTAGTGTCACATAATTTTTTTTTGTATGGCCGATCGTGATTTTCTTTATTATTATTGCAGTATCTGAATGTATGTTAATTGACAATCTTCTTCAGTAATGTTCAATTCACCTACCTGGTTTGATATTTACTAACGCCACAATGTTTGGAAAAGATCAGATCTATATTTATATGACACAATATTTCAAATCGAAACTATACATTGGTATTATCGATTCGTGTATGAGATATTAAGACGTAGTAAAGTATATCAAAGCTGTTGTGATATAATCCAATAATACAGGATCTATTGTTTCAATAACGTAAAAATTGCATTCATTCATCTGCAACTGTATAGTTTAAGTATATATATCACCGAACTACACAGGATGATTCATCTGTAATTTTCAACCTAATTTTTCTCTTTGATAAAATTATTCATTTAAATTCTGAATTTTAAAAGTTTTATTATACTTAAGACCATAGTTTAAAATACTTATATTTTATAAAATTTAAAGGGTCCAATTGATTTTTTTTTCTTCAAAATATGTAAATCAACTTTTTTTTTACAAATCATTAAGCAGTTGATTTTTTTGTAAACGTTGACGTATTTATATTAAACAACCAAAATGTTTCTGAGTTATTAAAATATATACTATTAGTTATTTAAAAATATAAAATATATGTTATGTTTAAACTAGTAATAATTTTATAGCCGGATATTTTTTTTTTTAAATAGAAATTACGACTTTCTAAACCTATTATCTTTAACACAAAGTTTAATTTCTCAAAAACTATTCATTTTAATGGAAATTCTAATCCATAAACACTTTCAAAAAAATTATTGGCAAATACTTTTAAGTAAAAAAAAATATTATCACCTTAATACACTTTATATAATGTATTTAAGTGTTTCAAATAAAATATAGTCTTTAAGTGTAGTTAAACATTTGAAAAACCATAATTTGAATATATTTATATGTATTAATAAGAAAATACTAAAATTATGAAATATGATTATCTGATTATTTTAATTATAATATTGAATACTTGATACTATTAAATGATAATTAAAAAGTTTTTCAGATTTGATTTTATACTTTTACACCGTGGTTTATATTTTTACCTTGTAGGTATGATTATAATATCTAAATATATTAATTTCGTTTTATATAATTTTCATTATATGCTTATATCAAATAAAAATAGATAGAACAATAATATTAAATATAAAAATG
Source organism: Aphis gossypii (assembly GCF_020184175.1). Classification (NCBI taxonomy): domain Eukaryota; kingdom Metazoa; phylum Arthropoda; class Insecta; order Hemiptera; family Aphididae; genus Aphis; species Aphis gossypii. Next base: position 79,892,386 of record NC_065530.1, read on the forward strand.
TATAGGACAATACTATTTGCCTGCACTTCAGATTCGTAATAAGATTTAAAAATTATTCATGGAATACGTGTTTGCGTGTGTTTTTATGTGTAAAATCACTGTATTGACATACAAATAAACGAAATTTTCTAAAAAAAAAAAAACTTGTACATATATATTCATTTTAGGACATTTATATGAATAATAAATCCGAGAAAGCTGTATAAAAGCACCGGGATGAAAAATAATATGGAAATATTTTTTTCCCTCATGCGTGCGTAAGGTGGTAATTGAAATATATTACTTACGTACCCGATATTTGGCGGTTATAATGTAATTACATTAATAAACTAAATTTGTTATCTAAGCCCATGCCAAGTACGCATGCCGCCTTGCCAACATTCAACTTCTATTAATGTCACTTGGCTGTTTTAATATGGCGTTTATACGATCGTGCATGTACGTTACATATCGCATACACGCGTATAATATAATGTATACTCGCGTACAATAATAATATATTGAACAACTTTACGCGTACAAATTATTCGTCTACTGCTACTGCGTCATGTGTCGTTTTTAAATTATTTCTGAAATCGCATTAAAAGGAAGAAAAAAAAGTTATTCTATTTACTCGTCAACCTAGCCTTAAGCGTTACATTGATAAATCTTTACAACAATAACCATTTATGTATTATACGCAACGAAATGCTTGAATATATATTATAATAAAATGAACTCGTGGATTAAATAATGCACATCTCATGTGATATGTGTAAGATGGTTGTTTTAAAGGTAAATGCTTATTTTCTTAAAAAAAAAAATATAAATATTTTTGACAGTATTTTTTTTTTCATAATTCATGTTCTTAAGTTTTTTATTTTTTAAATAATGGCATATAATTTTAATTCTATATTCAAAGACAGAATATTTGTATTAGAATTCTAATAAATAAAATTTGCATTTCGAACAAGTAGTAAATTATTATAGTCTTAAGTACTTATTGAACGTCTTGATGAGTGAAGTAACCTTTTACTGGGTACCCACATCATTCCATTTATCCTAATAACCAACTAACTTCTGGTTCGAAATTTTATTTTTATAAATATTAGATAAATGTTTTCAAAAAAGTAAAGATCACTCAAAAAATAAAAAGTATAAAAAAAAAATGTAATGGCTTTAAATTATGTAAAAAAAAAATAATAGTAATAAAATACATTACTCAACATTTTTTAATACGTCTTGTTAATTATTTGTTTTTAATCATTTCTCTTGTACATAACAATTATACATATATATATAATTAAATTGAGTAATTGAAACTAGACCATGAAAATTAAAAAAGTTTTTTAGACATTTTGTCAATTATTTTTTTATTTCGTGTACTAACACAATATATAATACATAATATTGTTTTTTATTTTAAATAAAGACCTGATTATTTTTCTGGTTATTTTACTCGATTAGTTATGATCAGTCGGTCGAACTAAAAACAAAACAAAAAAAAAAAAAATTGTCATTTTACTCGTCGATACATCATCAGCGATATAAAAACCGTCAACGGTATCGTAATCGTCCATGTTATAGCATACCGGACAAATCGTGTGGGTCGGTGCGTCGTATCGTATTCTGTTTTTTGATTAACTCACTTGTACAACACTGGTATGCGTGTGCTATACGAAACTCCGAATTCAACGTTTCGCGCGTCATGCACGGTTTTTAAGAGTTTACTCGATTTAATATTAAAACGCCTTTGACATTTTTCCATTATTTTCCTGCCCCTCTTACGTACGCCACGCGCATTAGATATCCTGGAAATACATTTACGCTCATAATCACAATTCACTTACAATCCGACGGATAATGTGTATATAACGGATTTGACATTTGTCATTACGTGCGCAGCACACACTATACGGTGTATACTTTGGCTGCGTCGTCGGCGCGACACCACACATGATGCAGCAGCCGAACGTGTACGGGCCAGAAGAATATTATTTTACTCGTTCTAGTTATGGACGAACTAACTTTTGTTTGTGTTTACCTTTTTTTTTTTTTGTGAGACTTTCAATGGAAGCTATTCACATGAATGAAACATTATGCTCTGCGTGTTATAAGCTTAGTGCTTTAAAAGGGTTGAAAACACGCCAAAGGTAATTTCGGACGACAGTTTAGTAGGTAATTTGTTTAAATTAATTAAAAGGACAATTTGTTTGAATTTAGTTTTAATACACAAAAAGGTTATAATATAATAGGTACGTAACATAGCTGTCGTGCTGTCTATGTACAGTTATTTCATTTTTTGGTATTATATATATATTTTTTTTTCGAAAACGATAACGATGAAAAAGTTTTATGACCGCAGTACGCGCACAGTTCGCTAAGTGAAATGATGGCTATTTAAAACATCCCGCAGATGTCAAAAGTACCTACGCTGAACGACGGCCAAACGGGCATCATATATTAGTCATATTATACGTGCATTATATTTACCGGGCGCGCGTCTCGGGTTAATAATCGAAACGCGTTCCACTTGGATGGCTGACCATATTAATTAAAATACGCGATCCCGAAAGGTCGAAATGTTTTCACGTCGTCTGGTTCAAATCTCTGCTGGTATTTTTGATTACATTTTTTTCACTCGTCACAATAATATCGATACCACGTAAATATGTATCTACGTACGAGTCGGTTTCACGGAACGTATATAACGTGTTAATCTTGATCTTTTGATTTTATAAAGAAAAAACGACGCGTATTTTTTATATTTTATCATCAATCGTTTTACCGGCGCCTACACGAGCATTGTGTTCAAAACGGTTACTATTATTATTATTATTATTATTTATTGTAGGCGAGCCTCAGGTGGTGGACGACAGTCAGCGGCAAAAGTCACAACATGGCCGGCGCATTGTATAGTTATATTATTATTATTATTTATCAGTCGTGCCGGGCATACTGCAGCAGTGGTGGTGGCGTCCTGTCGATGATTGACGTGTCGAAATAAAACGTGATAATAAATCAACCGTTTGAGAATATTATTATTATTATTATTACCACGGTATAGTTTGAAACGGTAAACCCCAGTCCCTGCACGCACCTATTGCCTTTCTTCCTCATACCCGTGGCACTCACAACAGTACCTATATGACGTATAATATGTTGTTATTATATTACAGTATTATCGTGCCATCGTCCCGTCCTGTCCCCTCGTGACTTCCATCATCGCCGCCTTCGTTTTTCATCGCGCGGTCACAGATTGGCGGGGATAGTCGAATGGCGGTGACGGGTGGTTATAGAGGTAGAGTTATGGTTTGCAACGGCTTTATTATTCGCACGCGGATGATGCGAATAATGACCGAGCGACGGGGCGAGTGAGTGGTGCAGTATGACCGTGTAGGGGAGGGTGAAAGGACGAGATAGACGTATGCGTGAGCGAGAGACAGAGACCGCAACGCTCCACAGTCGATGTGTGGCGGAAACATATATACAGTGAAGTGGTTGTATAATAATAATATTATATTTTGTATGTACGGATGTATGCATAATACGTTATGCTTTCTATATAACGTAATTATTGTACACCACCACCACCACCGCCGTAAATGCAATTAAAAACTCTATCGGCCCTAAATACCGAAACGTGTCGTGATGTGGCGAACGTTTCTAAGTTGTATTTCCTCGCCAAAATAGTTTTGTGTCCCGTGGTCGTACAGTATATATATTATATAGTTTATCATTGTATACATATCTTATAAACAGCTTAATACCGTAATAATTATATAAGTACGTTCTGGTCTTGGCAGGTTTAGTTACGTAACGATGTCACTTTATAGCGCGTCCCATACGGCTGTATGGTACCTGACAAAAACGAGATTGCCAGGTAAAACGTATAATAATAATGTGTTGTTTCAAAATAACGAGTTACAAATGAGTTATTACATTTTTTGTTAAAAAAAAAAAAACTTCTCTTTTTTAGATTAATATGATTAGTGATCAGAGAGACACCAGTCTAGTATAATACACCGATATATAACATAAAATAATACATTTTTTTTATCATATAGCTATAATATCTATAAAAAATATTGTATTACTTTTTTCGTCTAAAACACACTCTCGTCACTAATGTTGGACAGTCTCCTTTTTGGCTAAAACTTAAAATTCCTTTTTTAGACACTCTCCGTCCTTAACGACTAGTACAATTTTTTTTTAAATTTACAATTATAAGAACTGAACTTGTCAATTGTTTAAATTTAATTTGAAATCAATATAGTATTACATAGGTAAATAAAAATCAAATTTATATTATAGACTATAAAAATATTAAAGATGTCTAACAACAATTATCTTTAATTTGACTAATATGTTAAAACATTTTATTGCAAATTATTTTATTTTATTATACTTTCACCCATAAATTGGTCAAACAAATATTGTATTAATTCAAATTAATCTTAATTGTTTATTCATAAAGGCATCTTTTATTATCATAAAAAATTATTATTAATTTAAATATTATATGATTATATTAATTTTTATTCGACTGAAGAAATCGAAAATCTCAATTTGTGACATTTATGAAAGCATATTTTTTTCAGATAGTTTTATGCAATGATTTTGATAGTTAAATATCACATTAATTATGGATATTATCATTATTTATTTATTTATTTTTATTTTTCATTACTTAAATAATATACAACCTGTTAACTAATTTTACAATACAAATAATATGTGCTATAATAAAATACCTAACATGATTGCTACTTAATAAAATGAATAACCCAGCGGCTATATATTTAATTAAATATAAAAATTGTTAAATTCAGTTGTTAAAATTGTAAGCCTAAAAGAAAACTATACTGGCAAAAAGGGTGACGCCACTAACGTCAAGACCTGTAAAAAACAAAATCAGATAAAACGGAGGTATTACAACTATCACACCATATAAGTCTTACTTCTATATTATTGTTTAATATTCAACCGATGCGCGCTTATGGGATGATAAAATATAAATCCATTAAATAAATTATACTACAAACTGTATAGTATAGCTACAGACCGAGTATTGTTTATTCTGATATTATCCTATGCTATAACAAACGCGAGAATACATCTCTGTCCACCATATATATATGTATGAATGTATGATTGAAAATGCATTATATTATAATGCACTAGTTATAATTTAGCGAACAACACTGCATCTGTGTATCAATACATGCAATCCTACTGTAATATTATTTGTTCACATAATCTACCTTTGTATTACAACAGACGCTCATTCGATGTTCTGACCCGTGCCGGTGGTTGGAATTTTATGATATCAATACACAGATTAGCTACGTGTATCAGTGATAGATAAAAATAAGCCCATGATTAATCGACGTTTAAAGTTTTTAAATATTATGTAATTTATAAATAAAAATTTTCAATAAAATATATACTCGTTAGTCGTTACTCATTGAACTCGTCAATACTAAGGGATTAGTAAATAATTAATGTTAAAATAAATTCAATTTGGCTAAGAACTAATAACAAGAACTAGTTAAGTATTTAAATGAATTATACTCTACGATTAAAAATTAACACTCGGGCCACTATTAATTTTATTTAGCTTTATTTGTAGCTATACTTTATACTACTTTATTATAATGCATTATATAACATTATAATTTATTACACAATTATTATATTGAACAATATTTCAACTTCAGCTATGGATATTGACAAATGTAATGAATAATGCATATGATTATAAATATAAGCTTTGTAAACTAATCATCGGTTTATCAAAGTTTTTTTTCCAAACGCTGACATACATCATATTATAAAATATATACACAATAACAACACTATGATTGAATGTAGAATAGTATTAAATGTTTTAATGCATATATATCTGCAATTTTTAAACATTCTTATTATTCGTAATATGCAGTTGTCTGCGACACCCGCGTATTGTGATAATTCGAAAAAATGAAATTCATCTGTAAACATAATAGTTGGGTAGTTAATAGTTATTAATAATGATAGCAATGATAAACGAATCTTCAAATAACACCGCTCTTTCTCGTTATTAATATTAAATCTAGTGATAAAATTATAATACAATGTATTATCTCAGAGTTAAAAATATATATCTTAATTAGATGCATTATCGATTGTTCCTAGAACACCAGCATATTATTATTGTAATATTAACTATTATGCACGTGTTTCAATATATATTAAATTTCATACTTTTGAAATAACTATAAATGACCGTGTTGGTCTTGGGAATTTTTGTCTTTCGAAAAACTTTCCGAATCCGATAAACCCTTAAGTATAAATTAAAACTTTATGAATATTTGTTTTAACTTTTCTTTCGCATTTCGATTTGAAAACTTTACGGATAAACTTCAAAACACTCACAGATTAAAACAATTGGATGTTTTTAAAATTATACGCACAAGTGTTTAAGTAATTTATCGAAATTATGTATTTTATTGAAAACCATATTAGGTAACCGTCTACAGTAATATGTTCTACTAGTTAGTAAGAAATAACAATTATACATGACTAGGGAACGGATTTTAATTTAAATAAATATTTTTATCTAGTCTTAACATTCGAAAGTTTTTGATATATGTTTACGTTTCGTTTAATTTTAAATAATCTAATGCTAATTTTATTTTAAATATTTTAGAAAAATTAATTTTTTTTACAAATAAATATATAAATTATGTAATATTACACAATTTTTGTGTATATTTTAAATATTTTTTACAAATAAATATACGTATTATGTATTATTGAAAAATTTCAGTTTTTATTTTGGTATTTTACGACACGATACGATCTCTTTACTGTACGCCTTTGACATCAAGTCATCAAATAATAACGACTCGATATCTTATCTAAGTATTATGTAGTAGGTACTAATTTCTTATTTCTGTATAGGTATATGCGTTCGCTTTTTTTCAGTATTCGATCACTTTATTTTTGTATTGTGTCCGTTTGTGTAGTTTCTATAGGTATAAAGTATTGTCAACTATTTAAATATGGCAAAAATCGTTCCCACAAAAATATCAAAAGTTAATATTTATTTGAGAGAATTTCCGAATGAAACTTTTAGAAGTGATGGACAAGTTGTATACTGTCAATTTTGTGATAAATCAGTATCTATCAACCTACGTGGTCAAGTTATTCAACACATCAATACCAGTAAATATAGAGACAATAGAGACCAAAAGCTTAAATTTCAACAAAATTTTATTTCTACATCATCTGCATCTACCAATAGTAAGTCAGTTTTAATGATAACTTTTGTCGTGCACTAATACTTTCAGACATTCCTCTTTTTAAATTGAATAATGATGCATTCAAAAATTTTTTGGAAAAATATACTGGTCATAAAATTCCCGACGAGAATACACTTCGAAAAAATTATGTAAATGGGGTTTATGAAGAAACTATTTCAAAAATTCGAAATAACATTGGAGATGGACCTATTTGGGTTGGAATGGATGAAACCACAGACGCTGAGGGTCGATATATCGCAAATGTTATTGTAGGAAAATTGAGCACTGAACCATCTTAACCATTTTTGTTATGTTACGAAGAATTAGATAAATGCAATCACAAAACTATAAGTCAATTATTTAATAATGCAATGGGTGTTTTGTGGCCGAATGGTATAATACACAGTAATGTATTCAGAATACATTTTTTTATGTGCATTATTTTGTATTATGCACGGTATTATGTAATATTTGTAATAAATTCTATCTTATTTTCAATTTAAATATTTAAATATTATACACTTATAAATAAATATTTTTTAAATAATAAACAAATATATATTTAAATATTTTTAATTTTATACTAAATTAAAATCCGTTCCCTATACATGATGAACAAAATAAACGTTGACAATAGTATTTAAAATTATGAACGATGCGTCAAAAATTCCTATAATTACTATTTTTTGAAATCCGTAAAAATCAATCATATAACTTTACTATGTCAAATGTTTTACATGAACAATTATTTTCGTCATAATTTTAAATTGCACACGCCTTTGAGAGTTAAAAGAACTAAATTTATTTTTTATTATCCTATAACGTACGTGGTGTGAATATTAATATATGTTTTATTTTAATGAACGAGACGAAGAATAAAATATATATTGTATTTTTTTTTTTTTTTTTTTACTTTAGAATGACTTGAAATTGTTGTCGATAACCTAATACATATTTCTTTTTCAGTTTCATTTGATTATTTTTTTTTATCTATGACATGGATTTAATAATTAATAACATGTTATATGATTAAATTGGTACACGGATTATAACTATAAACATAATTACCTAATACAAACTGATCCTGTTATTTGTTAATTAAATACGATCAAACTTATACAAAATTTTCTATAATGAATACGTTTATGATAATTTATTGTAACATCTAACTAAATATGGCTAATTAATAATGGTTAAGGAGATTAAACTTTAATCCCAACTGAGTATCCGTTTAGAGTTAATAGGATTTGATAAATGATTTTAATTCAAGTATTTGGAGTTTGTTAGATGATATACATTTAATATATTATATTATTATTTCAATTATATGATAAAATATCAAAATATTTTTCCACAATCGCTGCAGAAAATAATACAACGAAAAACATACCGTTGTGCAGCATTATTTTATAATAAAAAATAGATTTTTACTTCTTAATCAATATATATTTAAAAATAATATTAAATTAAGTATTTATTTATTAATAATTAATAGTATTTAATTACTTTAAATTCTAAAGAATATTTTTTTTAAACCAAAAAATATAAATTTGAGTGACATTATTTTACATGATAAACTTGTTTAGTGTATCTGTTATTTATTTAGCTATAGTTTTTCTTTACTATTTTAAATTAATTGTTCATTTTAAGTTTAGATTAGTTAAATGTTATAAAATACAATAATTGCTATTAAATTTGTAATAGCAGATGATTTTCAAAACTTTTATGTCTTGTACTATATATAGTAATGAAAGAATATAATTATGTATTGTATTTGAATATTTCCGATCTCACCCATGAATTATTGTTTTTATTATTATCATTATTATTTGAACGGGATCTGTGTGTATGAATGCTATTTGAATTTAAATAGAATTCATATTCAGACCTCGTATACATGAATAAGATTTCTATCACACAGATGTATGGAATTTCGTAACCACAATCATTGTAAGACTTGTTTAGTTATCTTTATATTAGCATTAAAGTTGACTAGTATTCTAAATCTTGTGATCAATATCCTTAAATACATACTTGAGTCTTGTGTATATATGTATTTGATTCAATAATGGCGTTTTGAAATATATATTAATAACTTGAAACAATTAAAAGATAAATAATAATATATATATATATTGGTATGATGTGTTATTTCGAGTAAAAATAAATTTAACGTCAATATAATCAAATGTATTCAAGACATTCGGTTTAATTATTCAAATGATTTATAGAGATGCTACTATAATGAGTAGTTTTATACCACGTATCTATTTTATTTATAGTTAAGCATTTTTTTTTCAATATTATGTTATCAAATTGATCTACTATATTTTAGTTGAATATAAGTCAAAAATATTTTTTTTTAAATACAATTTATGCAAAATTTAAATTAAATGATTTTTTTTTTTTATGATTATATTATAACTTACAATTACCTATACTATATAAGGCATTTTTTTATGATAGAAAATGCTGTCAATCTCTAAATGAATTAATAACGTATTACAAAAATTGAAGTGCTTACAAAGTTTATAATTTGAAATTTTTTTTTTCTAGTATTTTACTTTATATTTAAGTTTCTACTTTTTCAAAAATCAAAAACTTGAATACTTTTTGAAATGAGATTTTACCGTTCAAATAATCATCCAGCTGAGTATGCATTTCATTTATATGATAATTTTGTTGTCACATTATGCGTTATTGTAAGATCACGTAGATACCTACCTGTCCTATTCACATTTATCCATAGAAACTTTTATAAATATATATCTGAAACCTACAATTTTAAAACACTACGATGTTATAAAACTGTTCTACTCAGTTATGTACTATATGTTTTCATATATAAATATAAAATACTTGTTCAATACACAATACATAATACACATGCTTATCGCGAATAAATCAAATTTCACGTTTAATCTCACTTAAATTCAAACAGCGTGACATAAAATGTGATATGTAGTTATAAGTTCTAACCTAATGCAATGCATATAGTCTATTAGGATATTGCAAGCGAATTATTCATATGCATTTAAATAAATCTATTGTTTCGAATTATTTTGTAATCGAACATTATTTTATATAGGTCTCAAATTGAAGCAATCATTATTTAGTTATAATATATAGTAGTTAGAAATATTACTTATACAGATAGTTATTTATCTACAGCTAAGCTTTATAATAATAAATTCTATTAAACGTATTGGTGTGAGTTGAAGTAAATCAAGAAATCAGCTATGATAATATACTGATCTGATTATTATTGTAACTTAGGAGGAACGCGGTTATACTTAATTTAATACTCGCACATTCGTCGTTAAGTCGAAATTACTTAATTATTACTAATTAGATTATTTAATATTGATTTCAAACTAAATTCAAAAAGAGACTTTATTAGCAAAGCAGATGACGATTAGTTAGTTGAATCTCATTGATACCGATGTAAGTTGAATTTTATCGATAACTGCAGTGTTCAGTTCTCATTATTATGGGAGTTAGAGTTAATAATTCAGATTGACAGAGGTAGAAACCCAAAATGACATTATTCGTCGGTGATTTACTCCGTGTTTGTTTGTTTCGTTGTAATATTATTAGATATAAAAATTGTATAATAAACAGTTATGAATACACCAACCAATGGTTAGATTAAGTTGATGATGATTAGGAGTATTTAAAAAGGTATATGATTTTATAAATTTCGGAAACATTATCTGTATTTATTTGACAAATTTTAAAAGGTAGTTAATAAAAACAAGGACATTAATATTGAGTAACTATTACTCTTAGTAGGGTATAACAAATAAAAATGATACTTTTTAACTGAAAAGTGATATTAATGTGTTATTTTGTGAGTCGCAGTTTACAGTTTAAAATAAACCAAATGTTCCATTATTAAAATATAAACACTGATAATAATGATAAATCAAATTCATATAGAAGAAAAACATTGCTTAATTTAGTATGTAGAATTAGCCCAAATAGATCAAAACTCGTTTCCATTTTGACTTTTAGAATGGAATACTGAAATAATTATAAATCCCACGCCTTTAGGCATAATGATTAATTTAATATTTTAATGTACAGTGTAGAATTATGTGACAAAACCAGCGTGTGCCCTAAGTCACCTATTTACTATACTATGTTGATTGTTAGTGTTGTTGTTGTTGTTTTTTTTTTTTTTTAATACATACCAAATGTAAATTTGCGTGGAAATAAAAAAAATTAAAACTAACAATTAATATTAAAAAAAAACACTATTCGATGTATTGTGAAAATTGATTTGGCAATATCCATGGTACTATGTGTAAAATTCAATATGTACGCACGCATATCGCATGCAACATATAATTATTATTAATGCACGTGAATACAATAAAATGCGTGTAATTGTTACAATAATATATACCTAGTAAAAAACGATAAGAGTAATTTCGAAAATAAAAAATTAATGCAAATTGTATCCAATTGACACAGGAATTATTATTGGTTTTTTTTATGAATTTATATTTTCTCTAGTGTTTTCTTAAATTAATAATATTCCCTGAAAATCCATGATGAAATTTTTTTTTTATTAATGAAACATGAAATTTTTGCGATTATAGTTTTTATTTTTAGTGTGGTTTCATATATTTAATTGATAATAACCATAATATAGAAAAAATTAAAGAATCTTCATTGCAGCTTGGTGCATAATAATTAATTACCACTTACCATAATATATAAATGAAATTAAAAATATAATATTTATTTATTTAATTATATTAAATAACTAATTTTTTAATAATAATTAGGTATGTTTTGCTTAAAAAAAATATACAACTATTTTAGAAAAAAGCTTATATTCATATACATATACTATATAGTATTATTAGATTGGATTTAATCAGATTACTTTTTCTTTTTTTTTTATAAAACAATTAATAAAGTAATATTAAAATTAAAATTAATATTTTAAATTTAACATTTATATTTTAAAGTTATATTTTAAAAATAGATATACAAGTGTTTGTGTTTCATTTGTAAACAGTGTGTTTTCTTAAATTTATAAAAATAAAATTAGGATTTTCAAATTTCAACTATTCAACTTAACCGTATAAAAGTGTACAAGTGATTGGCATGCTTAGATGTCCTACAGACAACTCACAAATCTGATAATATAAGTTTTGCAATTTCTAAATTTTTTCAACAATTATTGGAATTATTTATTAATCAATTAAAAATGATCTATATTATTTTAAGAACTAATTTATTAAGCTTTAAAAAAAGTCCTTGGTTAATTGACTCATTTGGAATTTTCTAATCAAATAATACGTAAATCAAAGATACATACAAATTAACTGAATTTATTTATATTTTATTATTTAATAAATTCCATTACACATTCATTATATAACATTCATTGATATTCTGGAAATACGTATGATTTCTTCGAGTACTCGTATTTTTTCATTTATTTAATAATTCTACCATTCAATAATCATGTCTCATCAGTTATCACCAATTTCCATTCATATTATATTATATTCATAGATATTAAAGAATGGATAGGCCATTTGTGCTTATCATACGGGCATGAATTAGAAATAATTTTGAGGTTATAGAGGTCTTAACAGAATTAGGATTAATTATTTAAAAATTATTTATATTATTATACAATAAACATATTACATTTTATAATAATAATATTTTAATAATTTATAAATTCCAATATCTATTAATTGTCTATACATCCATCAATGATAATAATCACAAAATATAATTTATGATAAGACCTCTGCTAGAGTGAGAGGCATTAATAAAATCTGTCCTTCTCTCTTCCCCATTCCGGCACACTTCCCTCTATACGATTAATATAGCGATGGCCTATCCATTCTTTAATATCTATGATTATATACGAATGTATATTTATTCTCAGAAAATTCGAAAAAAATATCAACGTTTCTCTAATAGTAATTAGTAAACATTTACGCGTAAAGATACCTAATCTCTCGTTTATTCCACGAACTTGTCATAAGCTATATTTTACATTATACGATTAGTTATGTCATCGAACATATTTTTCAATTTATCCACACATAATATTATGCCTATATAATATATAATTAGCGCTTTGAAAATTATTTTAGATTTTGAGTTAAGCGACGAATATATTGATTTTAGAATGATATGTGTGTGTTTTTTTTCTGTCTGTCATCACCTTTTTGTGGCAATAAAACATTCACAACACAACACACTATATATCAAAACTTTAAATATTTATAAGCTTCATATCCAAAATGTGATTTTTATAGATCAAAATACTTCATATTTGATGTAATATTCTGCTTTATAATATGAAATTAAAAATGTATGTATGTTATTATTAAAAAGAGATAAAAGTATAAATAATGATAACTAACTTTAAGGAAATACAATTTTTTTCCAAAAATGTAGTTTTGTAACAACATAAATTATGTAAAGAAATAATTTCAAAAATGTTAATTTTTTTCTAAAATAATACGTTTCTTACGTTAAATAGATCACTCAGTACCTATAAATGTATAATATTCACAAATGCTTTAAAATTACACGAGTTAAGTTAAAATATTTTTCTTAAATCCGAGACACTTTGCGATGGTTCAGTGAATATTTGAATTGTCTTTTCCATTTGTGTAGCGTTTGAATAAATAAACTTTCAATATTTTTAAAACCACAGTGAAATTTGAACCCGTATGTGGTATACGAGTTGGATACAGGTACATGGTTTAAAATAACGAGTTTTCATTGAAAACCTATATATTTTAATAATAATATAATAATGACTACAATGGCAATATTCATTTTATAATATTATTATCCATTGATGGAAACCGTTGTGCAACTATTGGACCGTGCAAGTCGGGTTCATTAGGATTGTTTTGATATTGCACGCGAGACAGGTGGTATGTATACATCATAACATACGCAAGCGACAGCGGTCATTCGGATTGTTAAATCCTCCACTCGTCGCATTCAGGAAATAATAACAATATATTATTATTATTATGGTCTCGACAACGAATCGATTCCAAGCGGCGCCACGCTGGTTCAAATGGAAATCAATTTTTCGCTAAAACTCGTTATAACCTAAATAATACGTTACTGTAATTAAATACCTGATAATTTATTTAACGTAAGGCACTTATTATTTTAAAAACAATAAATGTACCTATTTTAACATTTTTTATTTCGCATAATTTTAAGGTTTTACTCTTTAATAACTTGTTAATTCCTTATTCTTCAGCAAAATTTTTGAGTACTTCATATAAATCGAATTTTGGATGAGTTTTTTATGAGGGACGTAAGTAGGTATTGAAAGCTTTATTGAGCATAGTTGAGTGGTGATACTAAGAGTACTAACCCCCTAAAATATTTGTCTACTTCTTGACTCATCTAAACCTTAATTACCGATATAGTAACATACAACTATCTAATAAACTACTTGTCCAAAATCTACAGATCGAAATACACCGATTAATCTTTTTTATAATGTGAAATCAAAAATGGATGTATTATTCAAACTTAAAAATTATAACAATAAAATAACTTAGTAAAATTGTATTTTTTTTTCCAAAAACTAAATTGTATTAAATCATTTTTTTATATAGGTTACATTAGTATTTTCTGAAATAATGAGTGTATTACTATATGTGTAAATTGTATTTGTGAAGTTTTTGAAACCATTGAACACATAAATGCAGCAATTTAAAAATAAATTATCATTTGGTACTTTGGAATCAGTCGTTTTCTTTTGGCGTCTGATAGGGGTTTTCTGCGTGTGATTAAATTATAATAACATCATAATATACCTAATACCTATACAGCTCAAACATTTGAATTAAATTTTTAAATTTTATTTGAATCGGAATTTGTAAACCCTCTTTTTTTTAAAAAAAATAATGCCTTTTTATACAGTAATAATAATAACTTATTTACATGATTTTAAATGAATTCAATTCACTGTTCAACGCATGCATATTTTTGTAATACTCAAAGGCCACATTTAAATTGTATTTAATAAAATATACTGTAAATACAATGTGTGTATTGTAAAAAAGCTTATTATTTTTATAATTCCATAAAATTTAACTCTAATATGTTACGTTTGAAAGTTCGGACAAAAGTAATGAAATAACGAATAGTAGCCGATTTGTAGTTATATAATATATATATATTTTTTAGAGCTAAGAGTTGATAACAGTTTGTTTTCAAGGACGTACTTATTTCCTTTTTATGAGTAAAATTCCAGATGTCTTACTGTAATAATCGCCTCCTAAAATATATTTGTTTGTTTGTTTGTATCATCCGATGCGTATGATTGAGTTATCTAAATCGATTTAAGAATTAAATCATTGATTTTCATTCACATGACTACGAATTGAATTTAATAAAAATGAGTATGTAATTCATAAACCAAATATTTCTATTTAAACTAAATTTATTATTTTAAGAGGACGAGATGCTTACACGCAATGTCGTAATACGGGCATACGGCTCTCCATCTAACAAAAACGTAAAATGTATATATTAGAATTGATCTATACGCATTGTAAATTAACAAGTGAATAACATAATATTATCTGTGTCTGTAAATCGAATTTTTAAAAGTTTTTAATAATTAATCAAGTTATGGGCATTTTTAAACTTTAGTAGGTATTTTATATGCTCTTTACTATAATACATTTAAATCGTAAAAATACCAATGTACAAACGCAGATAATTTTCTAACATTTTAGTTTTTTTTTTTTTGTAGCTCGTCTTCTTAACTATTCTAAATATGAAATAACTACAAAAATAAATGTATGTACATTATAAAATTCTGGTTCAATTCCTGAAAACTAAAGAAACTCGTTATTCGTGAGACAAATGACATAGCAAAATGTTTCATTTACCAGGTATTAGGTACCTCAAACGGCTTTGTCATTATTATATTTTCATTGCTGAATCGTTTAAATGGACAAGATACTTAAATATCAATAAAAATTAAATGTTATATGAAACTTAAGTTTTTTTTTTTTTTGTCACACTAACCACAAACCGAAGCTTTCAGGTTCGATTGTAGTCGAAAAAAATTGCAATATAAACGTTTCTTTGTCTCGCAGTTGTTTATCAGTTCAATTGACGATGACATTTCATTAAGCACGCTACGGACAATGCACGTTATTATATGCTATATCTTTAATATTAACATCATAGTTTCTTTTTATCGTCTAATTGTTGGACAAAGTGCATGCGTGTTTTGCTGAATACGTATTCGGAATGCCAATAATATTAATATGCTAACGACTTTTACTATCTGCTGTTATACATGCTTAATATTAAAGTATAATAATTTAACAATTTTTATTCGTATTTTTTGTAATTAACTATCATATACGTCACAGCACAGTTATTATATTTGAAACTTGTGCATAGTATATTATTTAGTTATCAACCACTATTTATTTTCTTTTTATTAATTATAATATTATTTTAAATAATGTAGGTACTTACATAAATATATATTTTATAAGCGATTATATATTTATTTTGTTTGATAATATGGCATTTTATTTTACAACTATTGGCATCCAGATTTAAGTTAACGCCCCCTCCCCCCAAATAAACATATCTTGTTTCTGTTGTTAGTGGGATACGTACATATACATTTATATTTATTTATACAAGCACGTCTTATTATGAAACCATAATCGCGTATTGTTTAAAATAATATTACGATATTAAAGTTAGAAATGGTATTTTAAAACGCACGATAGAACTTATGTTGAAAAATAAATCGATTTAACGCTCGTATTTTATCTAATGTAGACTTTATTTTTGAAACCTAATCATATATCATATATACATTTGTATCTACAGAATTTAAACGCGCTATAACGTATAATACATGACGTGAAATCATAATTTTAATCATATGATATAAACATGATGTTATCTAGCCGTGTAATACATATTATCAATTACTACGTATGATTATATACACATAGGTACACTGCAGCGGGAAAATTACGTGTAAATGTGTACAAACCTTCAACAAAGATTATAAAAATTGTTTGCATCCAATGTATATCGTTCAATTTTAAGGAATAAGTCTTATAAAAAACCGTTTTCAATATCGTGTTCCAAGAGTAATCCGTTTGTTAAACAAATGGAAACGTAATGTAAAATTCGACACGGTAGGCCGCATCGTCACACGAGTGCAATCACGCCGCGGTGCAGTGTTTTTGTAATTAATTTCCCGTGAGACCATAACGACACAACGGTGATAACAAAACGTTTCATTTGCCGTCGTGAAATAAACTGCAACCGCGACGAAAATCCTGAGTACATAAAACTATTTCTATAGTGCGTTTTAAACACATTTTGTATTACATTGCAAAAATAATAATATTATGTTTGCCGTAAAATAATATTAACGCGTAGGCTGTCGATTAGTCTACCTATGATCATATAATTTAACAGCATCATATCATATTATTAAATATATGAGTAATAATAATAATAACATTGGTATTAGTCCTGAGCACTTACACTTACATATACCTCCTAAGTTTATCCCAGACACTTAAATAAATTGTATATTATATTCTTAATAACCATCTACAGCATGTGCACGTGCAAAACGGTTCTCGACGATAATAGTAAATACATAATATGGTTATTATAACGAGAATTTAAGGTATAGAAGTCCACGGACAACATTATAGTTTCCGAATGGCTTGCCCGCCGCAACCCCTGCCACATAATCATCCTTCCTTACGTATAAGTCGTTTGCCTCACCCCTCAACCCGGACGCCCGGCAGACTATAAAGTTGGTAAACGCGTCCGCTTTTACGGCAGTAAAACTTCGTTAATTACCATAACCCATTAATCATTGAGGGCAATCAATTAGTTAGGCGCAGTCCTTGATTCGCAAGTTAAATGACGTCAGACAGTTTTTCGTTCTGTTTATTTTCCCTTGTCGACACGGCGTTGACGGACGGTCGCGTGGTCGGCGGGTGTGTGTGGAGGTGGATTTGATATACATGTATAGAAAATACCTTAATGCCTCCATAATATTATACGTTCCACCCACATCGCTCAACGCCTACCACGACGTGTGTGTATGTGTGTGTGTGTGGAAATCGAATGAATAATATATATATATATATATATATGTATATAATTTACAATAAAATATCGATCAGCTGACCGTGTTTGGTATACTTTATAAAATTAAAATTCGATCGACCCTTCACGGGAATATTATAGTCGTAATATATAATGAAATTTTTCAAGTTTATATTAGAATATAGTTTAATTATATTTCAAAAACTTCATCTTGTAGCGAACAAAAACAATAAATAAATTAAATTGATTCGAGTAAATAAAGCTTTCTTAGAAATTAAAAACAAACACTAATTTAAAGTATATGCTTTAAGTGATTTTAAAAGAGCTAAATTAAAAAGTAAACTTTTAATATGCCTTTTAATTTATAATTTAAAAGCAATATTTTTTATACCCGTGTAGGCAATCTTAAGTCCAAGTATTTAAATTTCATAATGGAATTATAGTTACTTAGACGATATTATTATACTAAAATAATGTCTGATAAAATATTGCTGACATCGCACTGAATAATATAACAAGTAAATTGCACTAGGTCATAATTATTTAAAAAAAAAATCATATAAATCTCGGCGTCATTATTTATTGGATTGAAAAATAAAAACATTTAAGCTTTTGATGTAATAATTGGTAATGCGTACATAAACTAAAGGCACTACCTAATTAAAATACCTAATTAAATTTTTTTTTTTTTTTATTAAATCAAATTATTAAACTATAATGTTAATAATAGTACGTAGTTTATTAGCGTTTGAATTTGAGGCTTATGTTTATCGATGTTTCGAATATATTTCCAGAGTAAAATTTGGTATTTTATATCTTTACTACATATTAATTTTTTATGCTGGTCCATAACTTGGCTACTTTTCTAAATTCAAAACGTCCAAACCTATATTGACACAGCCGGTATGTATGTAAATCAACTAAATTTAGACGACATTGACACATCAGTACAAAAATCCCGTCTGAACACTTGTAACGAGTATATTATAATATTTTTTGCGCCATATCGCTGACTACTCTTATATACACCTATGTATCACGCATTGATCCTTCGTTAATATTTCGTGTCATGCCCCATGCCTATATATAGGTATAATAATTATAAGTGATCGCCAACTACATAATAATTTAACATTTCTATATATTATTGATATGATTGTGATGTCGTAATTTATAGGATTATAGATATTATATCACAAGTTATTGATAATTATTAAAAACAAAAAAAAAAGTATCCTATTTTCATATTTTCTTATAATTTATAATTAATATAAATTGATATATTTATAATATATATTATAATTAATTATAGTGTACTATGCTGAATCAATTTTTCGTTTTGATTTATAGCTTGGTACAATATCTTGGCTAGTATTATAACTTTTGGTCCTTGTAGTATTTTCTGGATTCGTTTCAAGTATAGCTCAAATTAAATTTGTTCCTAAATCAAAGTTATGAGTTTATCGGATGGACATTTTAATTCATGAACCCTGAGATCAAACGTAGCTGTAACTTTCGATAATCCTGTATAATATGGTATATTGTATGGTTGTCGCGATATAGCTAAATATTGTCGACTATCATCAATAATTAATAACTGTTTTAACGTGCAAGTATATGAATTCAGCATATTTATCCATTTTTGCGTGTCAGTTTCATAAAATAACTCGGTACATTTCATGGTTAACCAAATTTCGCGGTGCGAAATCAGTGGTGGGGATTATAAACTATAACGGTAGCGTAATCCCCGCCTAAAGTATTTTAACGCGAATTCAGATTGACCAGCATAATATTTAACAGTTCAGTACTTATAATCCATATATATCGTTCAATGTTATGTATTTAATACGGTCTAGTATTAGTATTATTACTACGCATGAGTTATGTCTCCTCGACCGAAAACTGAGATGTACAAATGGCGTATACTATTTTCGTTGGACAGTAGTTAGTCGGTAGTCCGATAAGATAATTAATAATGAAAGTAGTATTTATAATATTGGTTGTATGTAAGTATCCTACGAATCGTATGTACTTATATAAATCAAGTATAATGACTTATAAGTAACAATAACACACGATTGTCCAAAGGAAATGTTCGAAACCAGTCTCCACGTGTTATAGGTAGGCTATTGCTCTCACCACGGTAAGATTTGAATGGGGCGGTCAGTAGAGCCCGTAGTAGTAACAGTTGTGTACATGGTCTATATTATATTGAGAGAAAATTATTAAAATAAATTCAGTTCCAGTTGTTTTGTACAAATATAATTTATACCTATACATACTTCTAAAGTTTTGACAAAAAACTGAAAAAAAACCAAATCTAACTTTGTGTTCTTCTTATCTATATAATATACTCTAACACTCACTTTACCCACTATAGGTCTACCAAATTTGAAGGTATATATCACAGGATTGGTCTTAACCATTGTGGTGATATTGCCTCTACTGGCGCTGGCACACACACACACATATACACACACGTGTATATAAATAATATAGTGTGCCGTGTGCGCCCACTGCAGATTCGCAATAAAATCGGTTGCTGATACGGTTGAATGCAATCAAAGACCGAAAGGTATTACGTGCCAACATGTTTAATGGCCAACGTTGGTCTCCACTATGGTAGTCGGAAGTAAACAAGATAATAATTTTCCTGGCCATAAATCGTTAAATACAAAATGGCCGCCTTCGGGGTTTTGCCACCACCGCAAAGAGCCATGCGGCAGACTTACGATGTAAAACGCAATTACGATTCGTCGAGCACTGCGATCCGTGACCGCACCCGCATCCGTAACTCCCCTCCCTCATCATCACCCATCACCGAATATTCTATATTTTATGGAACAGTATAATAGCCATATTAGTTAAGCGTAGATCATGCAAATATTAAAATATTGTACTAGAATAATATATACTGCATGCGTTTAAAAAAGCCAAATTAACGTTGACGGTTATCGATAATTTAAAAAAAAAATATTTAAAAACATCTGTATACTACAACAGGTATTATACGTCATTATGAAATATTATAGGTATTATTGTATAATAGAATATTTAGACATATTATACGTTAAGTCCAACGTGAAGAGAAAATAATATTGTCGATGAAAATCATTCTTAATTTTGTCTTCTTCAGACTTCAACACATATAATAGGAGTATATCATTGTACTTAACTATTTTTTGACTTATCGAAACAATTATACGCGTTAGTGCACTCCATACTAATAGTGTATGTTATATATTATTTACCTAAATACTGAATGATTCAATGATACGAAGTACAAAAATTTAAACGTGGAAATAGTAAAAAAAAAAATAAACAGATATTACAATATCGTTAATATTATCATTATTGTTTTACTATAATAAAAATAATTATATCATTATTATATATTATTACCTATGTAGCGAGAAAAGTAAACAACAAACTGCTGTGTGGCAGACGCGTACCGTTTGCACACATACGGAGCGAGTCGATGAAACGGAATAATTTCAATTACTACATACACACACACATATATATATATATATTATGTATTATAATATTGTTACGCGTGAACGTATAGGTACACACCGGATATGTATATGAAATACATACTCTAATGCGTACGAACATCCAAATGTATATATAAGCCAGGAGGTGTATCGAATAACGATCGAACAACTAGCGCACACACACACAAATACAAACAGTCACTACGATCCGCTTATGAGCCAGGAAAATGGACACAGTTTTCCGGGGGACGACGTGCCTGTTTTTAGTGTGTGTGTGTGTGTGTGTGTGTGTGTGTGTGTGTGTGTGTGTGTGTGTGTGTGTGTGTGTGTGTGTGTGTGTGTGTGTGTGTATGCCGATTTCCAGAGGTAACGGAATTGTATTGAGACTGTTTTTATTGTTGTTTTTTGTTTTGTTTTGTTTTGTTTCCTATTACCTTAAACGCGTTCACGGCTGGGTGGGTTGTACTTTGTTTATTTTTGGCACGTTTCTGACAAGACACCCCTCTCACTTGCGCGCACCCCCTACCACCGATCACATGTGCACGGTACACAGAAATGTAGCCAAAAAAAAAAAAAATAAATAAATAAATAAAAAAAAAAATGTTATTTTTTTTCTCTTTTGGAAAACCGTCAAGTTCTAGTAGAGCGCTTTGCTCTTGCAACCGTTATTCCGCGAAGCTTTTATCATCCCCTTCATTCCGTTTCTGTGGCCTTTGAGCGTGAGAGTTTATATTTTTCCCTCGCTAATGACATTATTGACACGACGCCAATAATAATTCAATGTTCGTGACGCAATCATAGTATATATAATTGTAGATATGATTTTACCATGATAAGTGACATTGACAACTAGTTACAAGAATGCATGTATAATATAACGATATTATACTAGTGGACCGCCGGTTGGTATATTCGAAAGAGAACTTATAAATCCACATTTTTAGTGTAAAGACATATTTGCAGATAACGTTAATCATTTGTTTTATATAATATATTTTGAGAAAATATGACAGTTTAAATGAAAATCTATTTTTGTGATAATGACAATTCAAAATAGCGTGTGCCTAGTAATTTTTTTTTAAATATTATTCCTTATTCTTGAAATCACACAAAACGCATTAGAAATAATTAACATACAGTTATAAATCTGCATCAACATGTCTTAATTAGTGCATTTCAAATATAATTTTGTAATCACTCAACAACTCAAATCGACAATGATAAATGAAAAAAAAATTAAATTACGTAAACTACTAGTTAAAAATAATATTTTTAAAATAATTAGTAGGTAGACATTTAAATGTTGTAATCTCGTTTATTTATATACATTATACAAATTATTTATTTATGATCAATATAATAAATATTATTATCAGAAATTTCCATAGTCTACGACAAAATATATAAAAAAGTTTCCATTTACAAGACATTGTAATATAATGTTTACGATTTACAAATGTGTACGTGGTCTGACAAACAATATTAAATCGATGGAATTATAACTATACGTACATCGTTTAGTCGAACTAAATTGTTTCATTTGACAAGACTTAATATTTATAACATTATTGACGACGTTTATCCTATTACTTCCACACGTTTATTGAGTAATTTCATATCAATATCGTGCACCACATGAATACATATTATGCTGAGTGATATAATAATACGATTATATTAGTATGGTCTAGTTTCTTTTGTCTGCGATCAGTAAATGAGATGATGTACGTATTCAACGAGGACTTATCATGGTGCGTTTTATAATATTTTAATTATTAAGAACAATATAACTGATCTAGTATCATTAAAATATTAAAAAGCTATATGTTATTTATGATTTTATGAATTCTGTAATTTATGACAAGTTGTATTACTAATTACTATGAATCATGTACAAACAAAAACTAATAACTGACAAAAATAATGTATTTACATCGAACGAAATTAGTATAGTTGTTAAATATTATCGGGGCGCAATTAGTGTAGTTGTTAAATTTTACTGAAACGAAATTCGTATGAAAAAGGGATCTTGGGACGCTATTCGTTTGCACCGTCAAAAACAATAGTTTTATAAACCTTATTAGGTACCCTACTAATATTATATTAAAATTCAAAAATGGAAAATTTCGAAAGATTAATATTTATTCTTTGCGGTTGGTTTACCGAAATTTATCGTTTTGAAATATTCATAATTTTTACTTGTTTTTCTCGATTGTTATTTATTACAAAATATTGTCATAATTTACTCTCGAATTTTATGGAATCTTATTAATTGATTATGAATGATTAGTGGAACCAATAAAAAATTCACAACGGTACCTGCAGATCTCCCTCACCATCATTCTGGTTTATAATCAATTATTATTTATAAAATGCATTCAAAACTAGAAATACATTAATACTTTAAAGTTAGATTGACTCAAGATAATCTCATATCTGAAATAAAATACGGATTGTCGTCGTCAACTGAATACTAGACAATAAAAATAAATATTCAACTATAGTACATACGTTTCTTTTCTTTTATATCATTATCCGCTATATAACTGTATTGATTATTATGTCTTGAACAATAATAAATAAATGCTAAGACTTGAGTTTATAAGAACATGAAAAATAAATTAAGAATCCAAAAAATAAAATGTTTATGAAGTATAATGTACACGTCAAGTACTATATAATAGGTACAATGAATGCCAGTTAACACTATTCAATATCGGGATCACTATAATATGTGTTTTTATGCCAAGGTCACTTATATTAATACTTCATGCTAAACTTGCACTTTTCTAAGAATTTGATGATTCAAGATAATATTAATCGTTATCCCGATACAAGTACAATAATTGGGGATTATTATAACATAATGATTTGTAAAACATGTTTATTTCACGCTGGTCTAAATCAGCGTTTCTTAAACTTTTTTTATCTATGGAACACTTTTTTAAGTTCACTTTAATCGTGGAACCCCTACGTTTTTTTTTTTAGATTTTTAGCTACTTATATTAAACATTCAACAATAAGTTATTACCGCTCGATAGTTAGACTCTGTACTTTGTTTCAATAGTTGTAACGCGTAAAACATTTTTCCCTGTTAGTCGCTAATCTTTAGAAAGATTTTCGAACATTTTGAAAAAAAGCATTTTAGTTTTGCGGAACCCTAAGGTTCCACGGAACACAGTTTAAGAAACGCTGGTCTATATCATATTATAGACTAAGGAGTAGGATGTATGTATCTAATATCGCAACTGCGCTGAATACGTAAAAGCATAACGAATTTTTTAAAATATGAAGTATGTATAGACATAGTTTGTAATTTTTTCCTCAGATAAATACACTGAACACTTAATTCTTCCGTTGGGACAGTAAAACCTAACTTTAATATTAGTATTATTATAACATTATTGAAATAAAAAAATAATATTATAACCAAATTACCTATTATAAATCTTAAAAATATAATTTTTTGTTAAAATTACCTAATTTAAATAATAATACTTATTATTAATAATATAATTTTAAATTATTTATAATCTGATGAAATAAAAACCACAAAAGATACACTATATACAATATACTATGTAAATTAATTACCCATTGCTTTAACACAAACCGCGTTTAAATAAATTAGTATCATCAAAACGGTTACTTACTTAAAATAAAAGTATTTTAATCAATATGTTAATTATATAATTGTATTATATTATATACAAATACGTATTTCTTTGATAATGTGTGCTTTAATTTAAACCGTTTAAAATATTAAATTTAAGTATACTACGTATAATTAATTATACTTACACACAAGTACTCAACGTATATATAGATTTAAAAACATAATACTGAACGAATAGCTTGCCTAAAACGTACAGTTGATTATAACTATTATTATACTATAATATTCTGCGATAACGTAATACTATAATACATATTTTATTTACCTAAGATCTTTATGTTAAAATTATTGGAACTAAAATGTTTAACGCGGAGAACATCACATCATTTTTAAAATTAGATAATTTGATGATAAATCATTTTATACACCAACTGGAACTTAGAAATTATTATTATTTCACGAGTTTCTAGTGAATAGAAGATAGTTAGTTTTTATTTATATGCTAAAGTTTTGGTGTAAAGTAATCAAAGACACAATATGCTATATTATATAATATAATAGTAATATTGTTAATTTTGACGCAAATATAATATTATATTGTTAATAAAAATGAAAATAATAATGTTGCTTTTAAAATTAATTAAACAATGCTGATTAGTATGATAGTTCTTATTTGAAATAGGTATTTGTGCTTTCGACTAATATTAATCGATTAAAAAATTATTTTTATTATTTTTCGTTAATCATTTTATTATTGTATTGATTTTGTCAATAAATTATAAGCCATGCATCGCATACACACACACACAGAGGGTTTTTAGTTTTCAGTAATAGTTTTCAAGATGTATAACATGTTATGTGTTGTTTATTCACAACAATTATATTGTTTTCTGCAGAAAGTTTATCGCAAAGTAGCACATTTTATTATTATTATTAAGTTAAAACCACGCTCACGATACGTATCTTCGTAATATTCAACGTATTTTCTATACGTCGGCTGCATAAATTTAAAGCGTTTCTAACGTTATCGGTGATTTCAAAAATAACAACTGATAAATATAATACATGAGTACACAAGTCATTTTTTGTGTGTGTCTATACGTCATAAAAACGAAACCAACGCAGTTTTCACGTCAATACACATAATACTATACAGCGTCTACTAGTGGCATTTTATAACAGTACTTATCGACAAGAGTGTCTGGAAGGGATGAAGGTGTGACTATGGGTCCTTTTTTATGAATTAAGTTTTGATTTATACATTGAAATCCAATGTATACCTAAATTTGACATTAGCGTAAAAATTAAAATTTGAATCTTTAATATTAAACAAATATTACACGGTATTGAGACAAAAAAAAAATTTAATTTAATTAAATTTTTTATTGTAAAGTGTAGAATATTGAAAAAACAACTGACTAAGTGATAATAAAATATATATGATATTTTGTTTAAAAAATAATAAGTAATAGTTTTAAGTTGATAGATACCTTATATAATATAATTAAAAATTAAAATTAAAGTAATTAAATATTAATTAAAAAAAAAAAACTAAATAAGAGTATATAAATTCTTTAGTATAGAAATTATGATTTTAAATAGTATGATATTGATTTCAGAAAATATCTTTCTTCCTTGAGCCAAAAATTCACTCACAAAGTCACTCCCTAATATTAGAATGTTATACTTACCTATAAAGAACACAGATCAATTGATTGAAAATTAAATGTCGTTTCTAGCTGGTGTTATTTACTCTTTTCTGAACCTTAAAATTCAGAAAAATATTTGTATAAAGCTTGATGAGTGGTGTTAGTGAAAATTGATTTGACCTTAACGTAAACGATCTTAATTTTCCACCTAATTAAGTTGTAAAAAAGATTAATTTTGTCAATATTATTCGTTAATTTTATTTTTTTTACTATAATAATATAACTAAGATAATTACTCAATAATTTCTGTTTACATAGCAACAGCATTTTTAATTAAAATTAAACAATTATTATTTAAAAATCTTATACCGTTTTTGGTTTAGATAGTTTCAAGCATTTTTGATGCCGCAAATTTAAAGCATAGCTAGTTTATTATTACACTCCTAGAAGATTAAATAATACTTAAAGTTATTTTTTAAAATAATAATTATGTATATTATGTATCTATAATATTTTTGTAATCATATTTTCAAAATATAAAAATTCACATTTTTATCTATTTTGACCTCTACTTATCAATTATACATAATATCATCTATTATTTTATTGAAGACCAAATATATACTGTTATATCGCAGGATTGCTCTGTAGATATTAATTTGATTATTCGCATTTTACACGTCTGCGCGTGCGTGAACTAGATCGTCTGTAAAACGATTTACGAGCACGCAGGAAATATTTTGTTTTTTTTCTTTCGTTCGCTTAAACGACGCATAGACGACCGAAAGTTTGAAGATTTATCTGTCTGCTTGGAACAGTCGCATTTAAAATTCCAATACAATATAGACTTTGACTTTTGTTTAAGTCACATTTATCTATCCACGTCTTCTAACCCATTATTTTGATCCACAAATTCTCCCATCCCGATAAGCAATCTTCGATTTTCTCATGTATACCCACATAATAAATCGTGACGGCTTTCGTTTTATATACATAATAATAATATACATTATGCAACCACTTATATAATATATATATATAGAAACACGATATCCACTTACCGATGTGTGGATTCAGATGATTCAGCTGCTCACAGTTATGATCAAAATTTTTCATTTTTTTTTTTACTCTATAGCAATGTATTCTAATTTATTTTCGGTCACATAATATTATTATATATTATATTATACAATTTATTTTGAAAATATTTCTACAATTTTTCGTTCATTGTTATCAAATATAGAATTATTAATTTAGCCAATACTTATAATATTAAATGTCCTTGAATTATAATTGCATAATGTAAGCAAAATTACGTTATAGTAAAGAAAATATTATTTGATACTGTAGTTTACATATTTTAAAATCTGTTGATATTGATTCACTACAGTTAGTTATCAAACAATGAGAATTGTGATAAATGATGTTAATAATATAATGCACGTTATAAAAATTAGTCTAATGTTATATGATATAATAATTTGGACTCTTTCCTGTTAAAGCTAATAAATTATACGACATTAAAATAAGTAAACTTGCTGAATTATTCGTTTAGTTTACAGGATTATAGAATAATAATTTAAATAATAGTACATGTCCAAACGTTGTAATAGATATAAAATAAATAAATGTAATTAAAACAAAAACTTAATAATTATGAACCATAAACTCTATATATTAGTTAAGATTTTTAAAAAAGTATTTGAAAAAAATACTATTGTAGAGATTTATGTGTTGATAATAATTGTATTTATGCACTATTGAAGTTATGTAATAATATTATGCAGAATGCTGGTACCGTCTAAAATATTCAGAAATATGTAAAATAAAATTTCGTACTATAGAATATGGTTATGGTTTAAATCAGCTTGGCATTTCACTAATTATATTATATATTATTATAATACTCTGAATCTAATAGGCATTAGGTAATGTATAGACTTGTTATATCGTAGGTAAAAATTGCAAAGTGAATGTAATTAAAGTTAAATCTATTTAATGAACCCTACTTCTCAAGTAAAAAAGTATAATATATATTATTTATAATTAAGCATTAACAGTTTAGGCTATTATCATTTTCTAAATCTAAGGTATTGCAATTTAAGTTAGTAGATTAATGTATGTTTAATGGTTGTATCAAGTAGGTGGTACAGGTATAGTAAAAGATGAGAACTCGAATTAAATATTTTAATTTTGATAGATATAAACATTTCGCGATTAGAATTATAGTTTTTAAAATAGGTTAAGGAAATTCAAAGAGATTGTATGGGATTGAGGCATTGAGCTCATCTCGTAAAGATTTGTATTATTGTGTGCTTTTGATTATCCACTGAATAGAGAGGATTGACATTCATGAATAAGCGAATTTCGCGGATAATCTACGAAATTAAAATTCAAACGAAAATGTTATAATTGTATAACATACTCGTATATGCATTATTAATAAAATTAAATCATATAGTTTTAAATAATACTCATGGAAAAATAAATTAGAGCATGTTAAATTTTTATTTATCATTCATATAATATTACGAAAATACCTATTTAAAATTTTATAATTTCCTTATAAATATATGACGTATGTATGGAATAATTCCATGGAAAACTACGGATATTTCGGAAAGCAGATAATCGAGGGTTTTTATGTTACGTGTTTTCACTTGATTCGCAGTCAAAATGAGGACTTATTAGAATGGTTAATATAATTGTTAAAGATTTTAACTAAAAAAAATACAATAAAAACTGTATGGAAACAAAATATACAAAAACAATTTTAAAATTCAAAACGATGTTCTTGATTTACTCCAAGAATTTAGGATGACAGACGAAAGTTCTTTATAATATAATAAAGTAATTCAAATATATGTACAACTATACTGTATAAAATGCTACATTTACTTGTCTTACGCTTTTAAAACAAATTTGGGATTAAATAACATACTATGTTTCAAAAAAAAAAACAATATACTAGATCATATTATAATAATATTATACATTATATATAATTGACACGGTTTTTTTTTTATTTTGTCCTCTGGCGCTGTAAACGAAATTTCGATTGAATTTCACGGGGAAAATGGAGACGAGTTTAACAAAAACTTTTGATCTTAAGATGAAGATTTTACGGGGATCAGAGACGGTACTTATGGACTCTATAAAATGGCGGGGGCCAGTAGAAAAACGTGTCTACGCCGTAACAGAATTGAGTCGAGGAGACTTTTCGGCATCGACGCACTTTTAAATCAGCGTTCGATGGTGGAGAGGTGAAGAGGCGCCGACGCCGGAGAGCTCTTCAAAGACGAGAAATAATAATAATACAATAGACCGGAAGCGGGCTGGCAATAATAATAATTCGGAGAATGACGTCGTCACCGATGCCCCATCTACGACGAGATTTTCGCTAACTCCGCGAAAAATAACCCTTTGCGTAGCAGCTCGTGGGTGACGTGAAAATTCCAGGCTACTTATTTACATGTATATAATACATATTATATTCCACCCATATAATAATATTATTATATTTTATCAATATTATATTGTTTATAGGTACTAAATGGTATTATAATATATGTATTTTTACGAGTGTAGGTACTTATTCGTAGGTTATTTTCGGCTAATTTTTTGTTGAATTCTTTGTTTAAATGAGCATCTTTTATCTTTTCTCCTTATAATAAGTAAAAAAATGTGCAGGTATATATGGGTGCTGGCAAGTCGCAATAATATCATATATATGTATAATGTATATTGTATATACTAAATAATATAATGTGCTATGTGCTAGTTGTAGGTGCTTCCAAACGCGAAACGAGAAATTTAAATTACGTAATGTTCCTACAAACACATACAATGTAATACAATTATTATACGCCCAAAGTATCTAGTATCAACCCTAAAAAGTATATGCAGGACAAATCAATATAATTTAATAAGTTTTTATAATAGTAACCTGTAAAAAAATTCCAATTTAATGGCATAAATTCAAAATGTTTGTACAAAATAAACTTTCACGTTTTTTGTATTTTTTTCTCCTCAAATGCTTGACATTAAATAAGAATTTTCTTACAGATTAGTTACTGTTTTAAAAATTATATTTAAACATTTAGATTTGCACAAAGACACTTGGAATGATTTCTCTTATTTTGTTTTTTTGAGTTTCACTGAATAATACGTATACATTAGTATACATTATAAAGTAAGAATTTTTCTATGCATTATTTAGTTTTATTATTAATTTCATTATATTTAAACACTGAACGATCCCTTTCTAACGAGATTTTTTCAACGTTAAATCCGTCTATTGCAGTATTGCATACACACTCTTATTTTAAAAACAAACATTTATGGATTAGGTAAAAATGTTTTAAAACAAATAATATTAATATTAATAAATTGTTTTATTATACATATACTATGTGTGTTACAAATATATACTTGTACTATTTCTGAAGTTCGATTTTTCTTTTCTTTTCTTTTTTTTTTTTTTGTTGTTAAAATGTACGTTTAGTGTACTATAATTTATAAATAGTACAATATTTTACTTTTACACTAGATTCGTATGTATAAAAACTAATTAAATGTTTGATTGACAATCATTCAGAATCTACATTATTTTTTATTGTATTATTCTAGTATTCATATAAAGCGTATTTGTATATAAGTGTTAATACATATAGGTACTATAAATAATGAATGACATAAAATAAATAAATACCTTACATGAATATTATTTTATTATACCTATATAAGATTATATGGTGTAACATTGTCATGAGGTTTATGAAATCTATAATTCTATAATATGAATAGCACTAAAAATACATTTTTATGTTTTCTGATTTGTATTGTTATATACATAAAAATGTCAATCACAAATTTTCAATATCAAGGACGTAATCACTTATTTTTTTCCGAACCAGCGGATCAATAATAATCTGATAAATATTTAATGTATAAAGGTAAAATATACCAAAAGTTCCATAACAATCTTAACTATCCTATAATAATACAAATCATATGATTCATTTTCCTTAAGATTAAATTCATTAAAAATCATTTTTTCGTAAAACGTTTTAAGCTTAACAACCGTTCCGCAATACATATACATTATAAGTAGTCAATACATTGCTATTTTGTTTTATGAGAAAATTCTGTGAGACTTTCGTACGTTGAATTAAATACATTAAATAATTGTATTATGATTGAAATTTTAATTACTAATTTACACTTACAAATTGATTTTAAATTGGCGCTAGTTGCATAATATCCAATGAACTTTGAATAATTCACACATTGAACCTTAAATAATTAGCATATGCTGTGAAATCAATTTTAAATATACTATCTGGTGTTCATAATCTAATTTTATTAATTTGAGGATATACAATTATATTTATATAGACGCTGAAATTATTCAACTTCAATATAACATATAATATATTTTGGTCGAAATAATGTTGATTACCTGCAATTGTGAATATAAAAATGCCATGTATAAACTAAATGTTAAAAGATAAATGTCGTACATTGACTTACCGAAATTCATAAAAGAAAAAACTCATAAAACATTAGGATATAAGATTATAAAACTTATTTTGAAGATTTGCCAAAAATGTTTTTTTTTTTAATAATACTGGAATATACTCGTATAATATTATATTTTAAAAGATAATCTTAAGTAAAACGTTAATTTGCGAACACTTCTAAGATATTCAACATTTTATCTAGAATAAATTTAAATTAATTCTATGAGATTAACTACTATAATACAATAATATTAAACTAAATACTTAAAACTAGTATATTGTATTTAACTGTGATGGTTTCGTATTAACAAAAACCAGAAATCGTACCTATTTGTACAAAAATATGTTATGTATATGTGAGTTTTGAGACATTATTTTGATTATGATTTTCCATAATAATTTAAACGATAAGACGTATAATTTTTATATATTCAAACAGGTAGTATATTGTTTTACATTATAACAAACATATATAGGTACGTGTTTAGTGTACAAAATCATATTAGTCATACTTAATCATAAAGATAAAAACATAAATTACACCATATCCAGATCATGGCTTTAAATAGTAATTCAAGAATTAGTAGGTTTGAATAAATATTTAAATGTTTCCTATGCTTACATTATAGTTGGTAAACTGTTATAATTTTTTCTTATTTAGTATTTACCAATTCCAATTACACATCAAACATAATTTTTAAGAAAATAACAATTTTTGTACAGATACATTTTTCATTTATTCTGAGCAAAGGTTATTAGATTCTCGTAGATATTAAATGTTTGCTATTGTTATAATTTCAGCCTAGATGATCTTGGTCATAGCTAAAAAGCTAATGTATATATATATATATATATATATATATATAATTTTTTTTTAACGGGGTTGGAAGTATGAATTGACTTGAATCCGAAAGTAGTCTCTTAATTAGTTTCTTCTCTATTTTAAATCATTAATACAATAAAAAAAAATACAATGACTATATAGTTTTGAGTAGTAAGAAAAAATAAAAGCCAACGAATTTATTGTTATAATATTATACACTAAATAATAATATGTAAATAATACATTAAGGTTCTAAAGTAATCACAACATTTAATTTTTAAAAATCAGATCAGAGACTTAATTATTTCTTATGAATTAATTTATAATATAAACGTTAATAACGACGTTTTGAATTTATTTTCTTCAACGGTCTTGAAAAGTACATAATATTTGCATATATGGTGACCCAAATAATAATATATTTTGATCCTTTTCTCATCGTCATATTTATAATATGATATTATATTATGTTCATTCGTGCATATTAAATTTTTATCCGTCGCTTGTCGCTATAAATGTGTATTTTAGTTTTGGGAGAAAAAAATGTAACTTAAAACATACATTTCACGTGTCAAAACCTGTATGTTTATTTTACAGTACGTCGCTCTACGTGGAGAATTTTGCTGACGTCAACTAATTTTGAAAGGTCAATGAAACTTTTCGTTTTTCATTTTTTATTTATAATGCTTAAATGGATAAGTGACATCAAATGAGAAATCTAAATTTATATGCTTACTGAATGTTTCAGGGAAATATATATTTTTATGTTGTATTAATATAATAATAAAAAAAATATCAATTATAAATGGTTTTAAATATTTTAAAATATGTACGATTGACTCGTTGGATTTCTATGGAATTTCGAATAATACAGCGTATTGTTTACCGTGGACCACCGTTGCATATAAAACCTCAAAAAAGTTATTTTGTTTCAATTAAAAAAGTTTGCTAAAAATATATATAAATATAATATTATATAGTAATAATGATATAGTTTTTATTGTGATGTTGATAATTGCATAAGGTCATGGTTGCTTTTTTGGTACGATAATCATGTGCATCAGTTAGGTTCAAAAATATTACTTATACGATTTTTTAAAACTTAACTTATTTCAAATAAGTATATGCATGTGAATATAATTTTAAAAGTGAAATATAAAAATATTTAGTTTTAGCAAAAACTCTTTTTTATCAATTCTACCAGATATCTATCCAACATGCTCAAAAATATTTTCAAACATTTTAGCTGATCGAAGGAAATAAAATATAATATGAATATAATATTTATTTATTTATTACACAAATTATTAATTCATTCATTCTGTGGTTTGATCGCAAATGAAATATAAAGCCTTAGGTGTGCATTTTAGAGTCTGTTTGTAGTGAGTGATTTGCATTTATTTTTTAACATTTATCAGTCAACTCGTGATAAGACAAAAGTTGACGACTGACATTATAAACATAAAATGTATAAACATACTTATAGTTTATCATTGAAGTACAGGTTCGCACTCTGTAAAGAGAAAAAGTCATAAATAATATTCTTCACATTTGCATACATATTTATGGTGTTAAAAAAAAACTCATCTTCCGATCTGCATATAATCGTTTTTGAATAGACACACACGAAATCTGAATGACAAATTGACGACCATCATGTCATATTGAATTATAACTAAACTATAATATTCATTCATTGTGACATGAGCGTATTAAATGCTTTACCTTGTTAACATATTATAGTAGTGAAAAACAATCATACCATTAACCCTTTTCAATTCCCTTACGTTTTTGGAAATAAT
The DNA here is from genome assembly GCF_020184175.1 of Aphis gossypii. Lineage (NCBI taxonomy): Eukaryota > Metazoa > Arthropoda > Insecta > Hemiptera > Aphididae > Aphis > Aphis gossypii. The sequence continues at coordinate 79,927,690 of NC_065530.1, forward strand.
TTACAAATGATGGCAGATACACTAGTAAAATACGGCTTGTAATATAATCGTAATCGGTGTTAATATATTATTACATTGTTTTGTATAGCGTCAATATTTTTACATTACCGTAAAACTAAATTATCACAGTCTCAGTAATAAAAATGTATATAATATGGCAAACCATTACATGCGAATCGGTCGATCGTTGTTGAGAGTGATACAACAAATATGAACATATTTATTACGTCTGATGACGGCCGATTAAATTGATTGACCTAAAAGCAACACTAATACCATACATTTAAATTCATACCATATTGGTTATTTAATTTATAAAATTCTAAGTTATGAACTATAGCTTGTAAATAAGGTTCTAATATTGTGTGTAATTATTAACTCCAGGTTCACAATAGATCATGACAATATTTAACATAAATATGTACATTACTATTGAACGTAAGCGTAAACCACTAAATCATTAATATAGCTAATAGTATTGGGCTGTATTTACGCAATTATGAGTTATATGTTATATTTTCAGTACATAATTTTTTTTTTTTACGAAACTATCGCGGTAGTTTGTGGCTCATATCCAACACATTAACACATTTCAACTGTTTAGGTTTTATTAAAATTGTTTCTAAACATAATGGTACTTAACCAAATCATTTAACTGTATTTATTATGAGACAACAAGTATCTTTACATTTTTTATTATGATAATAATACTTAATATAGTATTATACGAGGTTAAATTCACTTAAATTATAATTTAGCTAGTGCCTATTTTCAAATGAATGTCATTGAATGAAAATTAGTATTTTTAGTCTAACTGGTGGAAATGATAACCTAAAGGTAGATGGTTGTTGCTTGTACACCTGATGCAAGAACAGAAGCCCTTGCCCAGCAACGAAATCTGAAAACTTGACGGAAAGCTATTTTTCTTAATTCTTTTTTTTTTCATCAAAGGATTTCACATTCGATGCACGTAATCCAAAACATATAGTGTGGTTTATGTACTTGAATTTCCAACGAAGCTATAGCCATAAGAATGTTTTACGTTCGTTTTCTCTTTTTTCCACTCATGTATACGTATATAAAATTTCCTCTATCTCGTCCTCTCCCTTACACACACACTCATACATTTAGATATTCTTACGAGCCTGCACATTTCTCACCTATCCGTAATCCGAATAGTATGTTATGCATTTAAGAGGCTGAAATAATAATTTACTGTTACGTCCGGCCATGTTTTAAAACAAAATAAACGAAACTTTAAAACATGTTGCCACGGAGTAGTAAAATCCAACAATAATTTATAAATCACATAACTATAATTCCAAATTATTACATTAAATAAATTGTAAAGGACGCATTATAAGAAACTGTCATAATAATAATATTCTTATCAATTTCGCATAAAGAAATATCAAAAAATATTTTTATTCTAGATTCTTAAGATTGACTGAAGATAGTAGAAAAATATATTCAGTTGTACCACGAACATTTTAACCTTAGATTTGCACGTGCAACTTTTAAATAATCCCTACGAAAGAGTTTTCAACTCCAGTTTGTCTGTGTATATACCTTCTTAACGACTTAATACTTTAAGAGGAACCTTTTTTCGTACCAACCATTGGGACTTCTTTTTTGTTTTGTATTTATTATTATAGTTTTTCTTAGGTTTTCAATAATAATAATATTATACAATAATAATAACACGGCGTCTTGGATAGGCTATTTAGCAACACCAATGTCACGGGTGAATTCTACATTCTGAGGTTTTTCGGTACTCTGCAAACTGCAGTTTTATGCTGATGCGTGGTAAATTAATAAAACAGTATAGTTAAAACTGAATAGATACTTTTAATTTAAAATAAAAATTAAATAAAAATTTAGAATTATAAGGTTAGGTTAGGTTAGATATCTGTTAAACACAAGTTTCTCCTTCGCGTTTATGTATATAATTACGATCTATAATATAGTACAACAAAAATATACGGTACTCGTGTGTGTTTTGTTTGTTTGTATAATTTTAGACGTTATACAGCAAACTGCTGTAAACACCACTCTATGCGATACCCATGAGCATCATGCATATGACAGTCGACTTAATACTCAAAGCTCGCGGAAGACTTTATTATGTCTCATGCACAAAGGCCAGATTAACTTTCGCGATCTTATAATTAGTTATGACCCAAAATATTTGTACCTTTTATTATGTATTATAACATGAATAATTGGTTGTGATAGTAGAGAAGAGAGATTCAGTATGCTTTTGATATTGTTTATAGATGTTAAAAATAAGTTGTAGCGTTCTCATAATATCTTACATTGAATCTTATAATATAATTTAGTATTAAATACGTTTCATTTTATAGAATTTATTTCGAGGTCACTTGCAAAATAAATATATAATATTATTGTTATGGTAAAAAATAATAGTATTATTGGGTGAAGTATGATTCAATTTAAGTGATAAAAATTATATACATATATATTATTGACTATTATATTATGATAATATTTTAAGTCTTACGATAATTCATATTCCATATTATTATGATTAACAACGTTTCGTATTAAGCCTAGGAACTTATAGGTGTATTATTATTTTTTGTTATTATTCACGTATACTCTTTTCCTTTCTAAAATCGCAAGCCCTCGTCCATCGTTGATAAAACACGACTGCGGGTTTCAAACAGTTTTTCTCGAAGCATGACGTAAGCTTTTTAGTATCTACCTAGTATTTTATTTTCCGGATTCTTTTCGGTTGTTCACATATTACTACATTTAAGACGAGAGAAGAAAAAAGACAGCGTGTTTGTATAATCGCAGAGAACTTACAACTGCATGCACGCGTGGACTAGAATACGATCGGAAACGACGCGACCTAGTGCCGCTGCAGTTGTCGACGACGTCTCATCTTGACATCCGGGGTAGTCCCGCTCGAGCTTTATCGTCATCTGGATGATCGTTTCTGTATGCTCGTGAGAGCTCGCTAGACGGTCGAGCTCCGACGGATATACAGACAAAACCATTACATACGATAACTATTTATATACTTATATAATATATAAGCGTGTATATGTGTGTGCATGTAGAATTTATAATGTAATGTATAGTGATCGTACTATAATAGTGCGGTGTACGGGTGATAGTTTCAAAAAAAAAATATTACTACGTATATACAATATTATAATTATTATAATACCGTAGAACATTAAAAAAAATTTACACTTTATATAATAAAAAATATATTAAAAGAAATCAAAAATGTCATTTCGTCTTGTAAAATTCATAATTATACATACATATATATATATAAGATATATAAACGTACCTATATACATAATAAAATGTAATAGTTTAAGTTCCCGATAATTATGTTTTAAATCATAACAATATAATTAACATTTCGTTTTTTTTATAAACGTCCATTAAAAATATTATTGTTTCTATATATTTTTTAGATTATATAGTTTCAGTATGAACTGTATAAATACAATTTTTCAAACGTAGACACAAAAATATCATTTTTTGTAAATTTGTATCTACAATAAAAATAAGATATACAATTTTTTGAGGTTTTAACAACATTGCATAACAAATATACAACGCAATATGCATATAAAATAAACTGTCCCTATACATTTTTAAGAATTTTATACTGATATAAGAATAACTTTAGTGGATATTGTATTAAAATTTCAAGAATTTTTGAAACAGTGAATATATTTTTGTTGACATTAATAGAAAAAAACAAAAATAAATTTCAATTTTTTACGCCTATTTATAACTCAAACATTTTTTTAAAAGTTTAATTATATACAAAATAAAAGTGTTTAATAAAAAAAATTGCTGAAAATATTAATTATCTATTATTATTTTTGTAGTACAATAAAATACCAACAATCGTCAGAGGAGAAATTATAATTTAACGATGAATATACCTATAGAATTTTATAAGAATTGGAACTTGAAATACATATGACATTAATTTGACTTTCAATTAGAAGTATTTTTATACAAAGATTGAAAACTGATAAAGAAACTCGTATGACATTTTTTAATTTTGGGTATAAAATTAAAATTGTTTTAAAGTTTCTGATTACAATAAAATTAACCAATTTTCACAATTTTTATGAATATTTTCAAAACTAAAAAATATCATGAAAAAATAAATATATTTATCGTTTCGCTTAGAATTTACAATTATTGTAAAAACTACAATTCGAATTTTTATAAATATTGTTCCTTGACGACGGAAATAATGTAATGAAAAAAGTGTTTGAAATGATGTATAAGTACTTAAACGAATAACCTTGAATTTTTTTGATTAATATAATAATTTTCAAACCATTTTAGATTAATTATGACCAAGAAAAAAGGATGTATTAAACCACTTTATAGGTACTTTTTTAATTTAAACACAACTACGCTCGTAGTGTCATGATAATTATTTTAACAGCCATAATGATGCACAGCGTACATTCATAAATATAATCTAAATAATTGGTACGACACGCATTACAAATATGTTAGTTATTTTAAAACGGTTAGGTAACTCTTTAGAAAAAATCATAAAATTAATACAGTATTTAAACATTTTTAAACCGTTTTGAGTCTTTACAACCAACGGCAGCCGTCACTTAAACGTTTTAAAAGATCTGTGATAGTTAAAAAAAAAACAATATATAAATGAATAAATTGTACAAAATATAATGAATAATTTAATATGAAATAATATAATGATAATTTGTATAATTTTATACAAATATTATAAATATTGTTTTTTTGCGGTCGCATTCTAGAACAATATTATCTAATAATAGTATAAAATATGATAACGCTGTTATAATTATCGTATGTAATATATGCATTATTCGTAGAATTTAAAACATCATTAGAAATCATATTTTTGTTTCCGCTTCTAATTAAAACATAATATATTATTAATAACGGCCTGCAGTGTATTGTTAACTGTGTTTTTCCGTATCATATGTAAATTTATACAATTAACAACACAAAATTAGTGTTTATGCTACTAGAAACTACACGCAGTAATAATATGGTATGTTTTGTATTCTTGTTTCAATATACATTTTGGTCGGTATAAAGTATACATATATCTAGTCAATTGTAATCAAAATATATAAAAGAAATAGATAACATTTATGTATACGATTCACGTTTAATTGTTTAATTTCTATTTACGAATTTCTTCAAGCTTACTTTATATTAATTTATATATATATTATAATACTTATAGGAATATAACATAAAATCCTACAAAATAATAGTTATTTATAAATAAATTAGTATTTACTGTTAATATTTTTAGCTGTTAAAAATAACAATTTATTAAGAGAAAATATAAAAATACAGTGGAGGTTCGATAACTCAAATTGGTTGAAGCGAAAAAAAAATTTATGTTATCGAAAATTTTACTTACAGAAAATAAATAAAATATATATTGTAAGGCTTTTTTATTTAGTAAATATAAATTTAATACTAACTAATTAGTAGTTATTGGTGATTATTTAAAATTAAATAATAATAATAAAAAAAAAAATACAACTACAACAAAATATAAATTAGTGAATTATAACCATAATATTATTGCAACAAGGTTTTCATTGTTTTCAAAGACATATTTTATTCATGATTCACTAATGAAAACAAACAACTACACTGAGGAAGATGTAAATATTGTTAAAATAGTTGCATTTTTATATTGTATACACATAATACTAATTTATTATTGAGCAAAAACCAACCATATTGCGTATTTTATATAAGCATTAAAGTATATTGCGTATTATATATTATTATGTATAAATGGCGTACCTAATCGACGATAAATTATCAATTTATAAAAATAATAATATTTGTGCAGCGCCCGTGATCGGATTTTTCGACTTAAATCATCTGTATATGCGTATACACTATACATTTAGACGTATTCATAATATATTATAAGTATTTATCGTTTGTATTATTTTTGGCGGAAAAGGGACTTGATGAAAATACGGGCGATTAATTTTATTGCACTGAATAAAACGGCTGCGGTGGCAATATATATATATATATATATAAATATAGACAGTGGCTGGAAAAGTGGCAATAATAATTGAATATCTTTCGAGGCGCAAACAGTTAAATACCACTGTTGCTATTTTTGGGGGGTAGGCTATGTATGGTAACAGTCGCCACCGCATCAATTTTCATTATGTCAATATCAAATGCCGTTGCAACCACCGCACACCAATGATGAAACCGACGATGCCGATGGCGTGAAGAGCACCGGCACAACGCACAAGTAACACAGTTTTCCTTCGGACAATTATTTTATACCCCGCAAAAATACGGAAGCTAAAAGGCTCTCTGAGCGTTAGAAGTTCATTTATCTTAGCGACCCACCCGCTCTTCGCCGTCATCGAATGCCAATCACTCGCCGCCGAGGTCGGTTGATCGATTACGCCGCGGAAAACGATATCTCATCGTCATCGTCGCCACCATCACCTCCGAGCTACACCATCACCTCTTCTACGATCGTATTATACATATAATATATTTTCTGTCACTCTGTCTCTTTTGCTCTCGTATACTGATTCGGCAAACGACTACTACGCCCACGAAAATAACAACAATGTTGACTAAGAGCATACGTACGCACGCCAGTTTGTTCGTATCCTTATAAACTGTAACACATGGTACGCAGTATAGATAAAAATACTGATTTTAAATCTTATACGATAACACACAATACGCGTGGACACTATCGGAATCGAGAGTTTGTCACCGAAATACGTTGATAAATTTGATCCATTTTTGTGGTCAACAAAAATATAAAAAAAAAATATCCAAGAATGTCGTAATTTCTTTTTTTTTTTCAAAAAATCATCGATATAATCACGCATCACATTCGTACGTAATAACATAATTAATTTATTCACATTTTATATGAAAGCTATGAATCCAAATAATAATATGATTAATTGATATTTCCATTAGATGACCAAAAAAATTTTAAACTTACTGTTTGCAAATTACACATTGACGATGAAATACATACAATAATATAATACGGCTATTATTCTATTCGGTATCTCGTACAAAAATATTAGAATAGAATATTATTTTTCTGAATGCGGGATCCGTCTAGTCGTTAGCCAGTCGAATGATTCACCCGTCTGCAGTGTTTATTCACGTGTTAAAATTATATTCTATCTCGGTCGAGTACTATCCGTCGCTGATTATTTACAGAAGTCACGGTGTTTCATTGACATCAATAATTAGTTATTACGAAGATATTCAATATACCTATATTTATGTACCATCTACTATGTAAACTCCATGTATAAATTTTATTTTTTTGTAATACATGAATAGTAATGCCCTAATGTAAAGTGGTAGGATTTCCGTATACCGTGATGCATATTGTTTCCTAAAGCTAGTTACGCAATGCTTGTTTTTTGAAGTTTTTTGCATTTATTTACCACTTTCGAATTTAAAGCTCTTATTTTCATTATTTTAGCGTTTTAGGGTTTTAAGAGTATTTGCACTAAAATGCGAATTATTTTTAAATACTGTAGTATTTTAAGATTTTTATCTGAATAAGTAAATTTTAAAGAGTTACCCGATGGCTAATCGAATATTATTAGAATATTAATAATATACGTATTAATTTTTTGAAAAGATTCATACGACTTAAAATTTGAGTGTATTAGTACTGCAAATTAAATTGGAATACGTTTTATTCCATATTTTTTCAGATTTTTAGATGACTTCAAATAGTATAGTCCTGCAAAACATTTAAAAAAATATAATAGTTAATAAATCTACTAATTTTATTTTTAAAGTTTATTATTTCAAACTTCAGGACTTTAAGGCATTTTTTTTTAGACCGCTTTTTGATTTTCGCATGGTCATAAAATTTTTAGTCTTAAAAATAAATATGACGAGTCTATTATATTACAAACTTTAATAAGCTTCATATTTTGATATTTTTGAGTAAGCAATATTTACACTAATTTGATTTAATAGTTTTGTGTATACGATTAAAAACATGTTTGCTAATGTCTAAGAAAAAAAAATAGTTCATACATTTTTTAAAGAGTTTTTTAATCTACCACAAATATATTTACGCTTATGTACCAACAAATATACATTCTATAGTACTAGATACAAACAAAGTGTAGTAAAAATAATAATAAAAGATGTATAAGAACATAGGCATTAATTTGGCCACCGTGAACTACATAGATATCCTCACAAATACATTATTAAATTAATACCGCCAATGAATTACAACTCCACGCTGTCAACAGTCAAAAGCTTAGCTTATATTTTTTTGACGTTCAAAGCCATTTTTCTTACGAGCCTAAACATTGTTAATAATATATAAGTATTAATAATACAATTTAGTTTTATATTTCTGCGATAAGTTCAATTCATTGTTGAACAATGACATAATTAACGTATGCATTGAAGGTATTTTATTATATAAAAGCGAACGAAACCTGTCACGGTCATAATACACCTGTACAATAAAAAATATATTCAGTGTTTTGAATATTAAAATTACGAATGGAATGACATTTGAAAAATTATTTTTATAGCAGCATTTCATTTCTTACTATAATATACATACACATAAGTATGTTGGTTGACGTTTTTTAAATAGATTACTGGTGTACTGTGGCTTATAAAATAATTATATTGTTGGATATTTTATGCTCGAGTTGTAACGTATATTTATCTTTTTTGTTTTTATATATAGGTCAAAAATTGTCAAGGTATATTAAAATCGGTTCATTAAGACTTTTGGAGTACAATTTCTACCCACCGGGTGAGTTAGCGTCATTACAATAATTTTATTTTGAATTTTTTATTAAATTTAGCCTTTAAAATATTGTTAGTTAAAACAAAAATTGATACAGTTTTTAAATGGTTGCATACTTGCGTTATGTGTATTTTTTATCACCTTGTGTAGATTAACTAAAACAATTAATAAATAATACATTTTATGAGGGAAATCAATGATGGAGCTGAATAATTAACTGCGATATTTATACATCATGACAAAATATATCTGTTAGACATTTTCAGTAAACATAAATAGGATAAGAGATAGTAGGTTGAGTACTTACCTAACTTAATTTAGGTACTTATTATTTTATTAAATCTGAAAGCATCAATTACAAATATTGTTATTCAATCGTTAGTTTAGTTAAATCTTTAAATCCATTATAAGTAGGTACGTCATATTATGTTATATTATTATGTATTAATTGATACTAATTTGAAACAAAACATTATGTACCTACTTATGAATACAAATTATTATTGTTGTTAGATACATATATACGCACAAGCAGAAATTGTGTACTTCGTTGCCCGTTAAGTTAAAATGCCAATTCTATAAAATGATTTGAATTTTGGTTAATTTGTTATTTAATATTTGGTTTAACGGTGTTCAAAATTTAGACATTTTCATTGACTATTTTGATTTCCAAAAACTTGTGCAAGCACCGCTTCAAAATGCAAATTTTGTAAAATGCTTTCTTATTACACACTAAATCTGTAGTACGATTGTAGGAATGTATCGCGTAAATTGCAAGCATTAATCTATCACTGTTCACACTCTACGTTTATCAGTCAGTAAATTAGTCCAGTAATAATATTATAGTCATTCTGCTTGGCGTTGCCCGTGAGACTCTCTTATGATTATGCGAGTAGTATATTATCAGGTAAGCAATCCACCCGTGGTGGATTGCGGACCCCGCGAGATGTGTACGTAAGTTTATAATTTCTAACCTTTGAGTTTCAAAGTTATATCAATTTTTTTTTTTAATTCGGTGGATAAAATACAATTATGTGCCATTCGGTGGTTTTTTATATCGTTTCTTGTTGGTAAAATTATAAAACTTAGTATAACTTGTTATATTAGTCTATTGCTGTGATTTTGAGATTTACGGTGGACATTGACTTATTTCACTAATTCTTTTTTTTGTTGTTATGGTTTTGACAAAATATAACAACAGGTCTACAACTATTATATTCAATTTTAACCAATACCTTACAATAAAGCCATGTTATGTCCATACCTAAATACATACTTGACATGTATAAAAGGTGACATAAAATAATAATATTCAATTGTGTATAGTACTGGGAAGATTCGCGTACAACATAATTTTAGTGTCAATTGGTTGTTTTTTAAACAGTTTACTAAAAATAATTAGATAATAGTTAAAAATACATTATTTGGTCCGGTATTATTATTTCAATGTCCAGATTTTAATAAAAATTCACTGCAAAAAAAAATGTATGATAAATTATTACGATGTACCTATACTCGGTTCAATCAATTTATATTACAGAAGTCTGATAATCAACTATTTAAATTTAAAACTACAATATGCACACACACGCGTATTCATATATTATTTATTGTACATAGTCAATAAGCTTACAGTGATATGGTAAACCGCATATTTTAAAAAGGCATATTTTATAGTGTTATTATTATACCACAAATATTATTGAGAAACCATGTATGATAAGTCTGTAAATAAAAATACTTACTATATTATAACAAATAAATTAAAATGCATGTTTCTCGAACAATAAATTAAATCTCTTATAAAATATAATACAAACATTATAGGTATACATGGTTATGCAGTATAATAAAGTATAAATGTAAAAATAATACTCAAATAGATTATTTGATTTTCACATATATAGAAGTAGTTTTATTTTTAAAATTAATAATTTATATACATAAACATTGCTTATTTAATTTCGCTTCGTTAGCATTTCGTTCAAATAAAATTTATAGAGTTAAGTAAGGGACTGTATCCTGTAGTCAATAGTCATAGACATATTGTATAAATAAATATAATGTAACGATAAATAACAATTATGTACACGAAATGCTTAGGAAATATCAAGAAATATAAAATTCAAGTTTTACTTTTTTTTTTTTTTTATCAGCACACCCGCCCAGTATATTTTCCGTAGCTAACCAATGTACCGTCTATCGCGCTCAAAAGTCCATTATTTATTTGTGCGAAATTTAATATCGTTGGTATGGATTGCGTTTTTGTTACATTCATCGTAATCCGTCTTTGCCGTAATATTTTAACAATAATTGTATTTAGATAATACGCTCCTACCCTTTACTTTAAACAACGGTGCAGCTCATGTTGCTTTTTTTGTCAGCGTAACGGTATTGGTTACAAATAAATTCAAAATAACACCAAGGGAAATTGTTTTGCGGGTGCCTCAATGTTATTTTTGGGGCGTTTATTAATTTTTTTAGCGTTTACATTTTATACAAATCAAATTAAGAAAAAATAATGAGGAAACCTTAGTCACCCAGGTTGTAAAACGATAGCTCAGATAATAATTATATTATAATATATCAACTACGTTTATTATAATACTATATTATATCGTATAAGTAATGCAGTGAAGAATGTGTTTTGATATTTAATTAGAGATAGATCATAAACATTGTTAAATCATAATTTAACACGGGTGTAGCATAATTTAAAAACATATTAGTAAAACTAAAAGTATAATAAAATGCTTGTAATAATATTATATTGTAATATACTCGTACATAATATATTTTTATAATTTTTTTTAAGACGTGTATGCATTATTAAAATAAAAAAAAATCATTATATTAGTTTTAATAATTTTATAATTTATTTTTAATATCTCGCACTGATCAATAAGTGTTGTAGTAGGCACATTATAACTTATAAATTAAATGAGTATAGATATATTGTATAATATTATAAACTTAAATAATTTAATAATCTTTTTGGGATTTATTTTTATTTTCATTGTTATATAATAATATTATATTACAACAATAATGTTTGACTCAATGACTTTAACGCTGACGAACGTTCTTTGTATAATTACGTAAATCCGGTAAACAATACTCAAACATATTATACAGTATAGGTGATAGCCAATAGGTTCCATATAAAATGACAGTATAATATTATTTTATAATGTTGTGTACTCGCATGCATGGCTTTACCAATGAAAAGATGACTTTTTAATTTAGAATGTTAAGCATCTGATAGGTATCAGAAGGCTTGAATAAATTTAAAAGAGAAAAAAATTTCAAAACGGTTTTCTCGGTCTACAAATACACATTTTAATATTAAGTATTTAAGTACAACTCTAGAAAATATAAAATTAAATCATGTATAATTAATTTTGCCATAAAATAATGTTAAGATATGAACTAGATCGATCGCATCAAATAAATTGTATATTATACCTACATAAAGTAAATTCCAAAATCTGTTGATTTAATAATTATTTTTGTTTTTAAAACTGTTAAAAGCAAAAACGTTTTTGAAACTGTGCTTTTAAAGCCCAATAGAGAGCCCCTGGATCCGCTTTCGGTAAACGCAGTGGCTCAAAACATTTACCTATTCGATATAGTTCACTACCTATAATAATAATATGAATATTGAACTATGCGCGTGGAATTCCGGTGACGCGTTTACGTACAACTGCGGAGTAGAAAAAATATTATCCTCACGTATAAAAGTAATACAACACATGGTACACGAGCGAACGTTTACTACTTTTCTTTTTGCCTATACCGATTATGACCAGCGATACCTATACACGCGGTGTATATACGTATACCTGCAGACGTAAATATAATTGCATAATACGGCAGCGTATAAATGTTTCATATCGGCGTGGTAACATCACACCTGCACGTCTCGAACGACTGTTGTACTACGTACGTATATGTAGTCGGACCCCGTGCGGAAACCGGGCACGTAAGAATCGTAAAATGAACGCTAAAGGGATGAAATCGATCGATTGGCCAGCCGAATAAATACCCACATGCACGTGCACACATACACGACCTTTTTTTTTTGCACACAAGCGCCGCTCGTTCCGAGGCCATTTAATAGCAAACGACCGACAATACATGCGCGTAAATGTCACATTGTACAGTGTATTAACCGTGTGACTTACGGTTCAATTGCCTTCGCCGACACAGCGTACGCGGTTTGACGGTACCAGCTGCAGCTGTCGAGTGTCGACTGCAAATCGCACCGCTGTTGTGTACCCGCACCCCGACTACACCACACCGTCGTGGTGCCGACATTTCCGTTGCCCGAAGTACAGAAAGAGATCGCGATAGGACGACGTCCGAGAGCTACAAAATTCCCAGAAATAATAATAATAAAAAATCCAAACAATGTAACGATCGAATTTCCGCAAATAATAGTTTTCAGCGAACGCTGCAACTCATCGGCGGCAATAATATAGGTCGTCATCGACTCCATTGACGTTGGGCACGATAATATGTATACAATATCTTACGTCGAATACTCTGAAGTACTTATACGAGTTCCATCAAATAAACAAAACATTTTTTTCGAAATAATCCAGTATTGTAATACAGAATTAATGAACATCAATAGAAACGATTTTTTTTTACTATTAACAAAAACACAAAAAACACAATGCGTGTTATATATTTTATTGATGAATAATTAATTCAATAAAATACGAGTTTAAATCGTACTGTAAAAAAAAAAATAAAACTTCTATATCTTATTTTTTTTTAATTCAATAGTAATGGATTTGTATGTAAATATTTAAAAAATACTACAAGTATACCTAATAAACTTTTATGAGTGTATTCGTGAGTCCTAATACTATGGCTATTTTGACAAGTCATTTAAATCATTTTATTCGCCTAACTAATAAAATAATTTTTTTACGTTCAACTTAAAAATTAATATTATACTAATTGGTTGACATTATAGTATTACCTACACCCTTACGTACACATTTTTCATTGATTTATACGTGATAACATTTTTATACTGTGCTTATTTTGAAGAATATTATATGAAGAATAATATTTTTAATGTTTACGATTTAAAGGTTTAAAATATTATGAACAAAGAAATATAGTATATAGGTACTATAATATACCATCTCTCATTCAAATATCAAAAGCCTTCGGGATTATAATCTTTATCGCATTAGGAATTCTCTTTTAGTCAGTTTTTCGTTTCGCTTTGTTATTTTTTTTTTTCAAATAACTTTTATAAATCATCTCATATTCTCTGCTTAGTTGCGACTATACATGGCTATTTGGCATAACAGTGAACATTATTACTATAAATATATACATATTAAGTTCACCAAGCTTGATCATACAGTATAATAATTCACATAGATATGCGTAACGATTATTATATTTTCCAAAACTGACGTAAATATAATATGTTATAGTATTTTCTATTCTGTAGTTAACGCGCATAATTCTGCACACACCGCTTATATGTGTCATTGTTTCAAACGTATTATGCAATAATAATAATTATACGGACCATTAAATTTGGTGGTAGTATTAAGAGTGTAAATTAAAATACCAAGTATCATTTGAAACGAGAATATTACATCCTATTATGTGTTTTGGGTAAAAAAAAGTCAACAATGAATTCGGTTGAATGTCCATACAGTTCGCTTTTGAAAACAGATGCCACAAAGAAAACGAGATATTATAATCTTCCTATTTTAAACTCATTATTATCGCACTTACTTATAATGATCAAAATAACTTAGTCAAACACATGCCAGATATAATAATGTGTATATAATATTAAATACTGACTAAAACTAAAAAAAAAATAAATTTTAGGGTGTGTGATATTGTATTAATATGAACTATGAAATTATTATACTATCAAGCGATGATACAAACGTACCCACACTACCCATATATTTACACTTACCTACATTAAATGGTGTACATCCAAATATTGTAAAAGTAATAAATACTTAAAAATTAAATAAAAAATAATGACTTATAATAATTATGATTAATAATTTCAAGTTAAATAAACAAATTTTACAATGTCTATAATATTTTTGGTTTTTAATAATGTATATCATGTTAGGAACTATGTCTGTATTAAATTTAAATATTATTTGTATATTATTGAAAATATACGGCAATTATCTAGAATGTTATATAGATACTGTACAATGATGATATTTCACCTCTGGTGTCTGATTTAATTAAGTTTTTAAAATTTATTCAATAAAAATAAATTTTCAATTTATTAATACTATCCAATTTATGTCACTTAAATATCATGTTAAAAATGAAATCACTAATACATCTTACAAAATATAGATACCGTATTAAAGGCCCCTTTAGTTTAATAATGCTCCAGGCATAAATCCTTGACGTTTTGATTTTTTTTACTGATCATCCTTTCCAGGAATCCAAGATGAAATTATAAATAGTCATACGTCATAAATTCAGATCGTGATTTATTAACATTGTGTGCTGCACATAACGCGACTATAAATGGCCTTATGATCGAATAATATTGAATCTATAAGGACTAACATAATTGAATACTATAATAGCTACTATACACACGAACTCATTCAAATACCAAGTATAAAGTCATGCCTTAAGTATCAAGTTTAAATGGATGTCTGTCCAAGATTTGTTTTCAGACCTAAGTGCAACATAGATAAAGTTAATGTATTCATATAAAATCGTTTTTATTTTAGATTTTTTGAGTTACCTCGGAGAAAAATGATTGAAAATTAGATATATTGATATTTTATTATATTATAATTTGACTTAATATATATATATATATAACTACATATACTAAAATAGATATTAAACATTAAATTATTTTGAAACAATATTTTGACAATTTGCAATCTGTTAATAGTTATAGGTATATCCTAAACGAAATTATTCTCAATATTTATTGTGATTGGTAATTTATATAAAAACAATGATTTTTCAGTAAATACGCTTTGTCTTTGTTGCGTGAGGGCTTGCAGAAAGACAAAACAACTAACAGTGCACTGACATCCACTTGTGTCATTCTTAATTCATGACAGTTACCAGAAAGCTAAAAATATACGCACAGAATCATTCTCATCGTGAATGCTTATTTGATTATTTTATAATATGCATATAATATTTATACGAGAAAAATCCTCGTTGTGCCAAAAGCGTCGGTAAATGAAAATTTTAAATGGTTCGGGGCAGAAAGACACCGAGATGAAGGAGGTGGGGAGAGAGGGAGAAAGAGAGAAAGATAGAGAGATAGAACTACATTTCTCTGTTACCGACACCGAGCCGTTATACTAGTACAACTGTTGTGCGTATATACACACATATATATATATATATTTATAATATATGGCTACGTGGCCAGGGAGGTTTACGCCAAGGGAAGATTTATTATGGGACACCGCCGTGCGATTTTCCCTCCTCCGGTTTTAGCGTAGGTTTTCGTTCGAACACTATTCCACCTCCATCGCCGCTATTTTAAATGCGCGCACGCCATCAGCTCCACACTCACACACAACTATGTACGCTAAACTCTACTTGTATGGTGTTGCCATTTTGGCAAATATAATTGGGTCAACGCATTACATTATACATATTATATAATATTAAATTATGTGTGTGCGCTGTTGAGCGGAAATTCGACGGAAAACGTCCATTTTGCTGTAATAAGGTCGTCAAGATCCCAGCTTCAGTGCGGTTAAACGCAAACCATCCGACCCACAATAATAATCATTAATAATATTAATAAACAATAATTTATCATTACGTAAACCGTTTATAAATGCGGTGCTATAGAAGTGTTAGTTCTGAAAGATAAAAAATACTCTCACAAATCGTAAACTTTGTAAATTACTTAGGTTTGTAAATATGTTATTATGTATAGAGTGTATTACTGTGCGTTAATAATATTTAAATTGAATGCGAAAGTGGCAGTAAAGACAATAAAATGATTTTTTTGTTGGCTAAAAGTCACAGCTAACCAATAGTAAGTCATTAAAATATTTTTTTTAAAGCAGGCACACGTACATATATATATATAATTATCACTCATCATTTTTGAATAGCTATACAATATTATAATATACAAACGAAAACATTGTATCACGAAATCAAACAGTTAACATGTACGCATAATTCCGTATGGGACTTTACGTATGTTTCCTACAAAGATTTAAAACTTCAGAATGGGATGTGTGCGTAAAAATTATGTTTATTATACAGTAGATATTATATTATGTAGATAGTAAATATTGTTGAAAAATTATAATGATAATAAACCAACTTAAATGCGAGACAATTAAATATATACATTAATAAATACATATAATTTTGAATCACATAGGTAGTCTCTCGTGACCACGATCAATTGAATCAACAAAAAAAAAAAAAAAATTAAAAAGGCAAGCAAATGGGTACTTCTTTTCTGTAAGGTATAGGTGTCGAGTAGGTCTCTGTAATGAACGTTTTAAACTTGAATTCAATGATATATCGTTATATACGAATGACAATTCTGAGCAGATGTGGTATGTCAGCCTATATTACTAAGTCTAAGTGTATTTCATGATATTGCTATTTAAGTAATTTATTTTAGATACTGAACGAAGTGATGAATGTATTGGTTTTACAATGATACGTGTTTGAGTGTGTGTGTGTGTGTGTGTGTGTGTGTGTGTGTGTGTGTGTACTAGTCGAAATAATGCTTCAATATCAAACTTCGAGGATGGTTTACCTTTTCAAAGTGAATATCCTTAATGCAAAGGTCAAAAGTAAATATTATCAAATAGTTTTCAAAAAAATCAAGAAATACAAAAAATAAGTATGAGTAGATGTATAGACATATTCATTTATATTATATCTTATAGTAATATACTTGCTTACAGTAACAATGTAATACAAAGACAATTAATGAAAATAAATCTTTTACCACGATAAATATGATTAATAATAAAATATTTATTTTAAAATAATTTGTTGATATGGTAAAACATTCAATGTACAGTCAAAAAATAAAAAATAAACAAACTAACAAAATGACACATAATATAATTAATACAACCTCTTATGCATTGTAATTAGCCAATATTATCTCCTTTGTATTAATACCAAGAGGCTTGCATTAATTATATTTTTTTTGTGATTTTTTTTTGTTGAAAGTTAGGAATATTTTTGAAATTTACTACACAAGTGACAAAACACAGTTAACTACATTAATTCGTTAGGGGTATACAACGTGAACTCTATGTCTGTATCATAATCTTGTTGTCAATATAAACAATGTTGTATTCAATATTTAATAATGATCAGTGACAATATCGTCGGCATCGAAGTCACTGGGCAATAAAATTTCAACTGTCTAAACGGTTACTCAAACCTACATTGTTTTTGTTATAAATCATTGTTTTAGCCGAAATTACCACTGCCCTTGTTATTAAATTTACATTAGTAGACTATCCAATTATAGACTTATAGATTATAGTACAGTTGGTACAAAAGTGCACTACTCTGGACATTCAATTGTAGGTAGGTACATATCTTAACCGTTCCAAAAAATCACGCTTAAGTTATCATCTGGTTCGTAATTGAATAATAAAACTATAAAATGTATAATATTATTAAAATTCTTATAGTAATAACAATAAAAACAGGTTTTGTTATCATCTACATTCTACAGTATATTTTAATAAATAAATGCTTAATATTACAATTTACAACGTACTGAATTTACAATTATTATACATTTTTTTTTTTTATTTAACGGTAATATACAAAAAGTCATAACATTTTGGGCCACAATTGTACATGTTTTTACTTAGTTTACGTCACGATATGGCATTGAATACCAATATAAACTCAATAAATTTTGGTCTTTCAAATAATCATGCTATAGTAAAAAACTTTCATCTGGGGGCGTAGCTCAGATGGTAGAGCGCTCGCTTAGCATGCGAGAGGTACCGGGATCGATGCCCGGCGCCTCCAAGCTTAATTTTTTTTTTTTTGTTCTTAAAATAGTGTTAATTTTTAATTGAATTGTAATTAAACAGTGGCTTTACAATAAAATTTATTTAAAAAACAAATTTACTAACAAATTGATTTTTCGAAATACTGGTTTGTGTAAAAATTCCCGTTTTCCCTTAGTTTTTGTTTTTCAGATTATTTAGAAAATAACTTACAGTCTTATAAAATTTATCTCCCAAAATACTATAAAGATTTATATTTTTACTTAAAACCATCGTCGAACTTAAAAATAAAATCATTTTTATTGACTCTCAAGATGACGAAATACAGAAAAAAATATCATTGGAAAATCAATACATTCATCAATACGCTCAGAATTTAAAAATGCTTCATCAGCGAAGTGGTACGTTACATAAACAATTTGGAAGACATTCATCGGCATGGGAAGCGTAATATATCTAGGTACATGTTTTATCGAATAGGATGTTTTTATCCTCTTCAAATTGCAAATCGAAAAAAATATAAATTTCGAGTGAAGAAACATTATACTCTGAGTGTAAAAGAAAATTACCTTTGGCGTAGTTGGCGAGGATGTGAATAAATTATGAACGAGGGATGTGCGTGCTACTTTAAATTTATATACATATATATATATATATATACAACGAACAACGAATATCATGGGTCCGCTCGTTTTCCACATCGTACGACACACAAGGAGAGGAGTCACTACCGCACTTTAGTCCACGCACGTCTAGAGTCTAGACCGTCAGTATACATAATATAATTTGTTATTATACATTTTATATCTATCTGTATAAATGTATATAATAAATAATGTATAACCACTAAGAGGAACCCGAGGAATAATTATCACGTATTCCGCTCATTAACAATAACAATCGTCAATATAAGTAGTAAATATAAAATAACCATATGGATACATGTAATTTTAAAAATTATATAACTTATAATACAACAACATTTTTAAAAAAAAAGACTGCATTTAGTTTCAGCTTTCATAATTATAATTATCGTTTAACTCATAAAATGTAGGAAAGGTGACTCCGTTAAAGTTTTTAATAATAACAACTAAAACAACTTTAGAAAGACTATATTGTAGTCATATTTTATAAGTTGTATTTAGCAGACTTTTTGTATTATTATTATTATTTTAAATTGTATGATATTGTATTATACGCCTATTACTTACTTACAATTATTATACTAAACATAATAGTCGTTAATGTTGTTTGGTAAAACAATGTTCACTATTGTAATACCAATAATTACTTCTCGAATTAGTTGTTATATTTAATAAAACAGAAATTTAACAATGATAATATTATTATTTAAATAAGAGACAAGCTGTCCATCTTGAATTTTTTCAATTCGAAAAATGAGCAGTTTACTTGTTGAGACATTGTTTAAATTCCTCAAATTGAAGTATAGTTCTATGGAGTCACAGTCATATTAATAATTAAGAATAGTGTAATATTTTAGATTCTGAACAAAGTGATGAAACTATTGATTTTACAATACAATAAAAAGTGACGGAAAATGGGAATTTTTACGCATAACCAGATTTTGACAATATCGATTTTTTTGTATAGTTATAACTTAAAAACGTATCACCGTAAATATTTGAAATTTTCACCAATTGTTTATATTAGTGTTATCTATACACGATTTAATTTTTAAAATATTTTTGAGCTATTCATAGACAATTGAAATTTTCGATTTTTCTGAGTATTTTTTTTTTTTAGTGTCAATAAAAATTTTGGATGCCCAAAAAAACTTGAAATTTTAATACAAAGTTTCTTTTAATAGTAATTCTCATTAATTGTAATTAAAAAAATTCAAAAATTGTTTTTAAGTTTAAACTCATTATAGTGACCTACTCTATGTCCGAGGTCCATTCGATACCTAACTGTACAGCAGAGTGTTACCCACTCGACCACCCTTTTATGTTTTTGATTATATATTAGTAATTTACATTTTAATTTGTTACCAAGAGTACAAACAAAATAATATTTAAATACTATAAAGTTATCAAATCACTTGTAGCTTTTACTGGCTCGGTTGAAAGATGTGTAGACTAAATAAGTTCTCCAAAAGCTAAACCCTCTTAAGCCAACTGCAGTAAGAGGGCAAGTGCTGATGGAGTGTTAGATTAGAAATGCACATCTGTTTTTCACAACATATTTCTTCAGTACGTTTTTTTAAAAAAATAATGATAATTTAATCTAATTTCTGTCAACTTAATCGGTTTTAATCAACAAGTAATTATTTAGTAATTGAACTTTGTGGTTCGATCCCAGGATAATGACAAAAAATGTTATTGATTTTTTACAATCCTTATTGTTAAATTTAAATTATCTTTTATTATAATTTTGAGACAAACCACCACAACTATTCCGAAGACGAATTATTATTTTCACGATTCGTACCACCAAATCGTTTAATTTAACAGTCATAACAAAGGAAACACTACGCGGATCCCTTGTTAAGTAAATAGTTGTTGTAGATTGGCAAATATTTTATGTAAATATCTTACTGAGTAAATACGTATGTAAAAAGGAAATAAATTAATAATAATCACCACTAGTTCACTAAATATTATATAATAATCACAATAATGATACCAACAATAACAATAATAACATTACATTCATTACAAGTCATTTTATTTTTCCAACATGCACCTATACAATACTGATAATCGGTATTCAAGAATAGTGATCATTGAAATTTATAATGGTTTTATTATATAGTATTATTTTTAATACTATATATAATTAAATAGTACGTTGAGACATTAATGAACCCAGACTGCCTATTTGAAACGCCGAGCTGTATTATTAAAATTTTAATTTTGATAATAGCAACAATAATAGTATTATTATTATGTATGTAGGTACATTGTACATATTATATTATTAAATAAAAATAATAATTGTTACGCATTATGCATAACCAGAAAAAAAGTTGTAATGTGGTAAAAAATAAAAACAGTGGAACTAAAAAATATGAGTTCAAACTGTGCAGTAAGTACTAAATGGTGGTATACCCTTAGTTAGTAATGGAATAAATCAAGCGTTTACATTTTATTACGAAAATGTTGTTTTATGAATACAAATATGTTTAGGAAAAACGATGAGGCAGATGGTCTTTGGCTAAGCATAGCGTGTTAAATACACAGAATATAAACCTATAAAAACCATACCTAGTTGTAATATACGTAGGTACACATAGCTGGACGTGGCATGAGGTGTAATAATGAGAGATGAATTTAAAGTCTCAAAAACGTCAAGTCTACGTCCACGAAGGGTACCCACCGTTCACTCCAACTATTCCATCAAAGGTCGTCGTCCATACAGACAGGGGCCAAGGCATTAAAATACAATACATATTATGTACGATTGTACGTAGCGCATAACGTGGCAAACACGGGACCATGCCGTCGACAAATCCCTTCCTGCGTCTTTAACCCCTCTCCACTCTCCGATCATAATAATATTTTCAAGAGCAAACAATAGTCGAATAAGTACTTGGCGGCAGCACGGTACTTAAATGTATTGTTTCGGCACGTCATAACAGATTTCGGTTTTCCTGCGTTAATATAATAGTTTTATGGTTTCGAAAGCTCTCCCTTTGTGCGCGTATAGGTATATAATCATATCGCACACACATACACACGTGCTCGCGCAAAAACACAGATATACAATATATACACATGGGCACAAACTATTTTCTTTGCAACGGGTTAACTCCGAATGTTATCCCCCCCCCTTACTCCAACGCACAGAAAATACACCAAATATGTATATTATATTTCACCATACCAATAAGTTACGAATCATTTCCTTTAATATTTTCCAACACTGAGAGGATGCGCTTTTACGTATTATCTTTCATATAATATATTGTAGTCTTTTGGCGTAAGTAATTTGAAAAATCAAATCCAATCGATTCCCACGCACGTCTAGAAATTTAAAAATAACTTCATATACTTTTCGTAATAATTGTGAAAAAACAAATAATGAAATAACGTGAATAAATTTTAAACGAATACTAAAATCTACTTAAATCTATGAAAAATGTGTTTTATTATTTTATCATAGGTAAATAAAAAATAAAACAAATGCAGAAAATTATCATTATTACATAAAATATATTTTCTTTACACAATGCCATTTTTAAAATATTTAGGTTAATATAAATTTATTTATACCAAAACCTATTTACACCATTCTTCAGCACTTGCGCCAGGATATGACTTATAACTTAAGAACAAAATATTATTTGAAATAAAAGTATAATAATATATATTATTTATTTCGGAAAAAATTAGTAACAATAGTAACGGTAGGTACTACTAATAAAACATTAAACTACTAATATTATTAGGTATACAATTATAAAAAAATTTCCTTATAGAAAATAAATAATAATTTATAATTAAATTATATTTTATATCACAACACTTACTTAATGACGAATTAGAATTGACACATACTAGACAGCTGCACATCAATTTTCATGGTTAATTTTGTATCTAATTCTGAAAACAAAAAATAGTTAAAATATAGTTTTTTCGACCAAAAATAATGGGTTAAATTCTAAAATGTTTGAAAAAAGTGATAAGTTTCGATAATCGGGAATCAGTATATTTTTTAATTGATACTATACAAATCGAATATAAGCATTACAAAATAAAATGTTTATAACAGAATAACATCAATTCATAAAAAAATAAACCTAATCAATAACCATATATATTGGTATTATAAAGTTAACAAGTCTTGTTTGCTTAATGAATTATCGACATCGTTAACATTGTATCCAGTATATATTATATAGTTAACAAACATTTAATCGTAATAATAATATACTTTAAAAATAAGAGCGTATATTATAATATCGAAGTACTGAGTATATTAACATAATACATACTCGCATCATATATTCATAATATAATATATGTGTTTTTCAAAGTCGTATATAATAATCTATATGGTACGCAGTTCCGGCACAGCATATAACAATATAATGTCACTTTCCGAGAGCAGTAAATAATATGCATACATATAATATATACATGACGTGTATTTATTCTTATCACTGTTATTCGAGTGGGACATCGCGTATAGTGGTGCAAAGTGTAATCCAAAAGACGTCTCTCTTAACGTCATTTCTTTTGAATTTTCTACTTTATATTTAATTTGAAAAACGTATACGCATACGCATCTTGCCTGCAATTACCCATGGAAAAACAGCTAATAAAAACGTCGGTACTACATAATAATATAATATATGGTCTACAGGGTGATTTACTAATCTAGCTCATCGCCAATTTTTTCCTTTAATAATAAATTTATCTAAGTTCTGATTTTTTTAATTTTCAAATACGCTTAGGGTGATATTTTTAAATACTTAGGTTTTGTACACCATTTAAGAACTATCATATAGGTAATGGTTCTGACTACATTTTTTCTAACAAAAATCACCTGATCGTCAATCAAATAATTTGTTTAAATATATTTATGTATAGGTCTCTAAATAAAAATTCAAATGAATAATTTTTGAGTTATTTACATTTTTTTACCAAGTATTATAATCAGTAGTGTGCACAGATTTCGTTTATGGGGAGTACATTTTTAAATGTATAAAAAATGTTATTAATTTAATATTCCATAAAAGAAATCATTATACATGTTTTACTTATATGAAGGGAGGTTAAACCTCTATTATTATTGTATAATAATATTAAAACAATCGATTTTTTTTCTCTATATAATATGGAATTAATGAGGTATATGTGTATGAGCGTGTGAGTTATAATTATAAAAATAATGTTTTTATATAAATTTTCGTCTGAGATTTTTAATCATCGTATGGCTAGTGGAAGTAGAATAGGGTTAGTTAAATGTGTTTATTTTCCCAAATAATCATTTTAAGTTAAGTATAATATAAGTACTATATGCTGACTCAAGCGCTTGAAAAACTAAATTGTATCCACGTCGTTTGTAAAAATCACGCAATATAGAAACATCCATATACATGTCACGTTCTCAGTTTCTACTGACCTTATATTATTATAATACAGTAACGTTTACAAGGGTAAAAAAAAATAGACGTAATTAAATAATTTAAAAAAGAAATGTACGAAATATATTTAATTACATGTTTGAATACAAAGGGATTGTAACCAACGTAAATGATTTATCATATTAAAGTAACGATGATCCAATCATTGTGATATAAAACTGCTCCGAGCCGCAGCTTTTCCCGACCTCTGTGGGTCACGACCCGAATTAGTTACTTAAGGACAGGGTTTCAGTTGCAATAGGTCACAAAAAGTGGTCTAAATTAAAATGATAAAATCTTAAAATTATACTAGTTTTTAATATTTTGAAACCGTGTTATAATTAAAAAATTATAATAAATATGAAAAAATCGAGTACGACTTACAGTTCAACAAAACTACAAATAGATTAATATAGAAGTAATACATTTAAGCTTTGATATTATAGTTAAAAACAATGATGAATCATCGTATTTAAAAAAAAAAAAACAAAAAACAAAAAACGAGGACAGTTAAATTAAAATCACAGTCACCCTTTAATGTCTTCGTATTTTGTAAATCTTCTTGGCAGGCTTTGTAAAATTACTGCTTAAAATTAATTATCCTATATAAGAACTAACTAGACGTAATTGTCTTAATCTACAGACATAGACACTTAAAAATGGTAGATGACTGCCTGTACACTAAAAGTGAAAAATTCATCAAATTATTAATGTATAAATCTCAAATTACTGAGAATTTTTAGATTAAATCTCATATTCATACGTATGCCTTAATTTTCGTTAATATTTGTTTGCGCCGGAAATAGACAATACTTAATAAGCCGTGCGCCGGTTGCGTATTGTACTTCATACGCACCTCATACGACACATTAACTGACTTATGTTAATTGTGTGTATATATGTAAATAGCACTCAATAGGAAGTGGACAGGGTCGCAAAACAAATCCCGTGAGTGCTAGTGTGAGGGTATTATGTGTATGTGTGTATATATGTTTGTGTGATAGATATGAATATAATATAATCATAGACCTTATAATAAGATAAGTATAAGCTATTGAGTATAAGGTCTATGAGTATAATATAAGGTATAAAATGAATTAAGGCCCTTTGGGGCCAACAAGTAAAATATATGTTGTGAATAATAATTAATAATTAATAACTATAATAGACAAAATAATAAATAAAAAAAACACACGATACAGTTGGTTCACGGCTGGCCAGTTGCTACCTGCTGTGCCTAAATAATAAAATTGATACACACAATACTCAAAAAATCACAAATTTATTTTAAAATTATAATGAACACGATAAAGTAAAAGCAAGGTGGCGATTCGCAAACACAAGGTATAATTTAAAATAAAATGTAGCGAATCGCGACCACAATACAATATTATAATAAAAATATCCGACGGCAATTAGCACGTGGCAATTAATATAATGTAATTTGGCGATTCGCGCCCGCAATACAATATATAAAGCACAGTGGCGATTTGCGCACATAGAATACAATAGTGTAATAAAATTGTAGCGATTCGAGCCCACGATACTACAAGAGATAATATAATATGGTGATTTACGCACACTTATTCTTCGCCTTCGCCTTCGCCTTAATCCCAACTACTCGGGGGAAAAAAAAAGTTACGCGTCAACACTTTACGGAACGAACAGATAAAAAAAATAATTAAATAATATGGACAAACACGTTAGGCGACGAGTATAAAATTAACATATTAAATAATTCACAGTTTAAACGATAATAATATGTGCGTGTTTGTGTGTGTGTGTGTAGTCGATTTTTCTATTTAACATTAGTGGCGCAAACCATATTGACCGAATAGATTTTTATTAATAACAGACGTTTAAAGTTTAATTAACAGTACAATACTCGATAATATTTTTGAATGAGTAAATATAAAAATTCCATAAAAAATTGTAAGTATTCTGTTTGAGATTGCGAATATAGTCAAAAAGAAAAACGTGAAATAAATTAAATATTATGCAAACGAAAATATATCGACCGAGGTCGATCGAGAACGCTAAACGATGAACTCATATCACAACCGATTCGCTAGTCATTCGAACGTATTCTGTTAATATTTAGTTGCGTGGCGAAGGGAAATTTCTTTTAAGCCTCCTTCTCACCCATGTTTGCGTTTTTAGTAGTGTGGAGGTAAATCCTATGTTATATGCCTCTGAAATATTTCCAGTTCGCCACTCCACTGACGATTGTTATGATATTTTTACAGTTTGAAGATCCTATAATAATATACGTTGTTTTATAGTGTATCATCATTATTTGTTTTAGGCGTGTCTGCAGGCTGTCAAACGCATTAAGTACACGTAGAAGAACTTACAAGATAACATGACGGCGGCAAGTCAGTGGCGATGACTGTCGTCGCCTCGGTGACGACGACGACGGTCACCGCTGACACTGCGACCGCACCGCAACGATGACGGGAACGACAACGTGGTCGGCTGCGACCGCGGCGGCGGTTCCGTCAGCGGCCGCGGACACGTGGTAGTGCGTGCGGCCGTTCGACCGGCTCAGTCGTTGTTCAGAGTCGTCGTCGTGCGCGGTCGGCGTCGGACGCGACAACGACAACGACAGGGCACCGACGACAACAACAACAACAAAACAACACCGAGGCGGCGGCGGCGGCGGGGGGCGGCGGCCGTCTCGACGGCCGCTCGTCCACGACTGCGACGCGACCGACGGTTCGTTCGCGCCGGCCCGCTTATCGCGTCGCGGCCACCACCACTGATCGCGCGCGCACACCGACCGCCCCGAGAGCACGCGACCACCGAACACCCGCCGCCGGTGGCCGGGCCCGATGAACCGGACCGAGTGCCAGACGCTGCGCGACTCGCTGGTGTGGAGGGACGCGCAGGTTTTGGGTACGCTGGCCGGCCTGTCCTTTATCGCGCTCGTCGTGACCGTCGGCAACACTCTCGTCGTGGCCGCCGTGTTCAACAGCTCCAAGCTCCGGTCGCCGACCAACACGTTCATCGTTTCGCTGGCCGTGTCCGACCTCATGGTCGGCGTGGCCGTATTGCCGTTCAGCGCCACCTGGGAGGTGTTCAAGGTAATCATCACAATACAATATTCTAATATTATCATTATTATTATTATTATTATTATTATTATTATTATTATTATTATTATTATTTTTACATCGTGATAAACAGACCGCATTCAAGACAAATTTGTTTGATACTTATAATATGCTATACTGTCACAATGATTTAAAAAAAAAGTTTTACTGACGAAAATTAACACAGACAAAACTGAGGAATGCACCAATAGTAGTTAGTGGACTAATGTGAATGGTCCTATACAAATAGTATCATCATAATTTATAACTATCTCGTATCTAATTATTTTTAATAATTTTCATCGTATAATGTATATTATAATATACGATTATTAACGTGATTCACCGAAATACCACCATAATTCTCTCTTATAATTATAATATTATATAAGCAAATAACATTAATGACTGGTCGTATGGGCTGATCACAGATAATTATAAGCTGTGAGTCTAGTTAACTATCTTAACTTTGTAGCATAAGTTCACAAAAGACCGATGTAAGTGTGCATGTGGGACGTGGGTGTACGTGATATGAGTAGTTCAATCAGCAGTGAAAGGAATCGCCAGATAAACACTAATAATTAACTGATAATAATTATGAACTATAGGTTAGTCTTTTATCCAATGCTCATTGTTCAAAAATGTATTAACATTTTCGAAAATATTTCGTTAACATAGTTTTTAGTTTTGATAATATAATCAATATTTTTTAAACGAGATAATACATATTTTTAATTACATATTCCGAAGTAGAATATTTCTCAGAATGTTTCGATGCATAAAAATCGAAATTCGGACGAGTAATTTAAGAGTTATAATTGTTTAAAGTTTTGGTTAGCGGAGTAGAATGGGTTAGTGGGTACCCGTATACTTCGCAAAATGTTGGTCTACTAGCTACTCAGCTCACCGAAACTTTAAACAGTTTAAACAATTACAACTCTTAAACTACTTATCTGAATTTCAATTTTAACGCATCAAAATATTATTCCAAAAAATATTCTACTTTAGATTATGAAATTAAAAATGTATGATTTTATTCAAAAACGTAAAAACTTAAAAAATATATAATATAATAAAAAATAAAAAAATAAATGTGTTTTATGTATTTTGACTGAATATTATGTTGATAAAACAGTTTTAAAAATGTTCATAGATTTAGAAACTATGAGAATTTTTCGATAAAAGAATATTCACCCCGAATATGTATATGTGTTTATGTATACTTAAGACTAATAAATAACGGTAACAAGGTTTTGGTAATAAATAGTTGCTGAATAATAAATACAATTTTGCATAACACTCAAAGTATTATAAATCACATCACAATATTAGTACCTACTACCTAGACATCTTAGACTACACGATATAATATTATAATATTGTGTGCCTTCTGATCCAACAAAATAAAACTTAACTTAGTACACAATTTCATAATACAAAGGCACTTTCGGCTCAGCAAAACACAACACAAAAAACTACAGTATATATATATATATATATATATACAAAAAGATGATAATAAAAAATAGTTTAGCTACTTACATTACTTACAACGAATGACAATGCGCAGACTGGCTAGCCGCCTCAACTAAATTTGAATAGTACCTATTCACATAGACAACGATAATTGACAATTTGTATTTTGTATGTATCTAATATAATTAATTTAACAGAAAAATTGGTATAATATCTAAAACAATTCACAATTGTGGATAGTTAATAATGGCAACTACCGTAGCGATTAGCGTATAAAATACAATAGAATAATAATAACAATAATAATAAAATCAAATACTAAATACTAATAAAAAGTAAGAACTGATTCATGCTCACCATGTAGTATATAATACAAAGTCCTTGGCGATTTCAACTAGTATGATTATCGTAGTATAAAAATACAATAGTAAACAAAAACGAGTAAAAGTTGTGGATAATATTATATAACACAATATAGGGTAATCGTATTATGTAGGAAAACTAATTATAATACATAACCCACATTGTGATTTCATAAAAACAAATCGTAACAAAAATGTGCAGCCCATATAAATTTAAGAACTGTTATTCATAAATATTAAATTTTCTTAATATATGTTACCATTTTCGTAGCCTGTAGACGTACGATCATCGGGGCAATGATTTACTCATACTTACCCGTTTTCACGACGCCGCGTATTCAGATTTCAGATTCGGTTATACGTAATACGTACGTCGTATAATCGAGTATGAAGACGAGATATTAATTCAAAACGCGTCGTGTAGTATTATTATTATTATTATTATCGATTCATCAAAACCGCACAAACACAATATGAAGTGTCGTGTTGCTAATCCGAAATAATTTATATCATTAATCATAATAAAAAAATCAAAAAAAATCGTATCACTACGAATGATATAATATATAATATAATATTATGTGTACGTGTGTACCTACACAATATTATACAGGAGGCCCATGCTATATATACTGAGTGCACGCATACGATTTATCTCGATGCGACAAAACATTTGTTATGTATTGTATCTCCGATATCGGCATAATACATTATAATTTATGTATATATATAATATAACGCATATATTCGATATATCTATGTATTTTTATTTTTTACGATAGGTATGTGTACGTACCAAACATTCATAACCTAACCCATACCGAGTATAATGTCTAGAGCAGACGGAAAAAGTTGTAGGAGCCTAAAACTAATTTTTTTTCAATTAGGCTTAAACGTCTAATATATTTTTATCAACACTTAATTGTTAAACTTTATTAGTTGTATTGTAAGTTAAAAACTCATAACTAATGAAGTTTATATATTTTTGATTTATATAATATACATTTTTGCATGTTATTTAAACGCCGGTTAATTTTAAATTAGAGCATTAATTACTTATTCTTTATTTCAAAATTAATAAATAAATAATACACGAATAATATAGATTACTCACTAAATACACGTACCTATAGTAAAATATAAATATATTTATGAAATTTTGCTAGGAAATTGTTGTCAGATATTAATAAATTAGTTATCTATATTAGTTTCTCTAGATTAAAATTGAGTATAATACTACTATTAAATTCACAAATTATCGATATCGACTAAATATTAAATTATTTTAAATTTCAAATAATATTTAATTTTAATTTATATGGAAACCTCAACTGGGGTACCAGCTGGGGTATTCTCTAGTTAAATTTGACAAAAGAACAAAATAAATTAAATCACTTAATAATTTTTATTTTTAAATTAACAAAAATTGATAATTGTAATAATAAGAATTTACAAAAATTAATTCAATTTTATAAAAAATAAAATAATTAATCAAATTAAAAAATAAAGCATACCATTTATTTAAAATATTCAAATATTATAAGATATTTAAAATACTTTGAATAATTTATGGCTGTGATAATATAGTACGTTTTCTTCTGTACATTATTACTAGTATTTTGTATAATCACACTAAGCTCAAAAACCGAAATTATATTTTAGTGTGTACTGTCCAATAGTTAAATTTTTGTATCATTTAAAACGGCCGATGCTTCGATTCGGGTAAAGGTCAATCAACGGAATGGTTTTAGTTCTACCAAGTAGGAAATTAACGCGAACAAATGTTCTTGTTTAATCGAACCGGTCGAAAAACACCGATCGTTAGTGGGGAACGACAGATGAGCGTATGTAATCGATTATTAATTATCCAGTGAAAATGTTATACAGTGTTTATCGATGATAATACGGTTGAAGGTTTATTATACATTATCAATATTATACTATATTATATAGACGTGAAATCGAGCAATAATGGATCGGGTAAGCAGATTACTATGTGTGTATAATTTAATTCACAGCAAAGATAGTATTATACTAATAATGTCGCAAATTTCAATGATTATCGTTTATTCGCAACGTGAAAAAAAAATGAAATGAAATAAATTTGAAGTTTTTGAAGATAGACATGTATAATATTATACCAAATAAAAAAAAATGCAAAATTGTCCTTTATCATAATCAAACTCATGAGTACAGCTATTTATTTCAAACCCTCAGTGGGCTAACCCTAACTTCTGCTTGTATATTATTTTTGTAATTTTTAATTAGAAATAATGACTTATGATTTTGCTTCATATTGCTACTACATAATAAATTAGTTTATAAATTAGTTGATGATAATTAATTAAGGTTTATTTTATGCACATATATACACACACATATAATTTAATAAACACAAATGTGTTTTTATTTATTACTAATTAATCATTTATTGAGCGCCAAGCGTTGTGGATTATTCGAAACTCATCATGCTTGTGTGACAGGCAAAATATTGCGCACCAATTTATCCAAAACAACATTTTGATGTTCATCATAATATCGATAACAGTTTTACCAGACATAAGCTTGCTCATAACAGAATTACAAAGATGTGCATAATATAATTAGCTATTTGTCACCAGCACTTAAACGAACCGATGATAATGCACAATAATACTTGATATGAATATTATGGTAATATACTAGTTTGTTTTTGGGTGTAACTACTAAAAGTCATACTGTTTGTTACGCAATTATTTTACCAAGGTGTTCTTCGGATTTTCAACTATACATATATTATACTATGTGAATAGAGTAACTAGGTTTTAATTTTTGAATAACAAACATACTGGAGTATGAGACGACATTACCCTAAGATGAGTAAGATGGTCTAGTGAATAAATAGTGAATTTGTGCGTACTTTTTTTTTCATTCTTCATAAAATTACCCGTAAATTTAGACTTTATGAGTCTATTGTGACATTTATTTCCAACTTTTTAAATCTTTTTTAAAGCTATTTATCCGTTTATATATATATATATCGAGTTCTGTTGGACTAAACATGTTATTCAGCATCAGTGCGTTTTTAATATACTTTTTTTTTCACAAATTATTATATTGCAAACATTTTTTGTGCATCCTACCTTTTACCTACCTTAAATAATCATTCTACCTTGTAAATTTCGGTTAAACCGACGTCCATGGTAGCAATAGAAATTGTATTGGTAATAAATCGAATTTTAACGTACGTCATAACACTACAATTATATACAACGGACGTATATGAAGTTAAAATGCAAAAAATAGTGTAATTTAAATTAAACGCCAGAAATTAACGTTGAAAAAAATGGGCGTGACGACTATTTCATAAAATACTGGATGACTAAAAATATCGTATTTATAATTTCTCCAAAAGCACCGTAAACCATATGGTCAATATTCATTCAACCATGCTTACCAAATTTGTTTATAATCTCACCAGACTTACCGATGAAATAAAATTACCATGAAAACAGCATTTATCTACGAATTTAACCAGTGAATTTCTATAAATTACATGTTAGTTACCACTATCCATATCTTATACGGTATAAGGTATGCAAGTGGTGAGTGTGTAACTACCATGTTTTTCGTAAGCCACCAACCGTACAAGTCGTACAATAATGATCGCTCGATTAACGATGATTTTTGTTTAAATTGTTTTCGCATCGCTGCGCGTATATAAAATAGTTGTGTGCAGTGCGACGAAATTTCGGTGAAACGGTTCTTGAATATATCTCTACATGATCTCATGCTCGATACAACGCCTAGAGGATTATGCGCCGGATAGCTCGTAAAGGTAGTATGCAATCAGTCACCTATATTATTCACGAGTTTCATAGAAGAAAAGCGACATTTTCATATGCGATTTTAGGATGACGCTTAATTAGAATTTATAGCATTTGATTAAAATGACGTGTGCGTTTTGTTATACATATAATATGGGTTCGGAAAATCTGGGTAAAATCTTAATCATGCGACATATAAACATATTATAGTAATTGCTATTGTTCTTTATTGTAGCTTCGTATTATTTATATGAATATATTATATAGGCAGTGTTTA
The DNA here is from genome assembly GCF_020184175.1 of Aphis gossypii. Taxonomy (NCBI): domain Eukaryota; kingdom Metazoa; phylum Arthropoda; class Insecta; order Hemiptera; family Aphididae; genus Aphis; species Aphis gossypii. The sequence continues at coordinate 79,961,634 of NC_065530.1, forward strand.
CTTCATTGACAGCATTATTAAATTATTGTAACTAACAACGGTATATTTGGTGAGATTAAAATTCTGCAAGTTTATAAAAAATATCTCAAATTTACCTTGAGTATAAGGGTACAACGTGCAAATATAACATGATTAAAATTAGGATTTTTATATATAAGAAATTAGACGATAACTTATACAAAAGTCATCGTATATAAGTTCTTGTTTATTATTAGTTTTAAATTTCACTGATGTAGTTATTTAAACTAAATGATATAATATTATACCTTTAATATCGTTAATAATAAAATAAAGCAATGTATAGATTCTAAAACATTAGAAAGTGAAACTTGCGTTATTATTGGTTGTTTTAATTATACATCGTCTTTAATCGGCTTTATTCCATTTTTTTAGATTCTGTATAAATTTTGGGATAAATTTATTAACTTTTCCATGATATGTATTTTTTATTATTATTATTATTATTATTATTTCTTTAATTACATTTTGGAGCTGTTAATATGTTTAATTTTTGACTAAAAGGATATTTTCTAATAAGTAGCTAATTGCAGCATCTAAAATTTAGACTTTCACTCAAAATCAGTAATTCAACAAAATTGTTTTTTTTTTTTTTTGTATTACTTAAAAATAAATACAAATTTACAATTCACAATAAATATTTATGTTAGAACATCTTACACTTAGTTTAATTTTTTAAATATTTTAAAACATATCGAAAACTTAGTCACTATATTTATTTATAAGCGTATCAAAATTAGTCAAAATCTTACAAGTGTACAAATTATTTATAGTTAGGAATTCATACTTATTTTGTTATTTATATTCTTCTAAATTTTCCTTTACACACGTATAAATAACTAATATTTTTTTTAAAACAACTACGCTATTATCTAAATTACTATTATGTATTATAAAATAAATCACAATTAAATAAAGTACAATATATTTCAAGTGAATTGTAAATTTTACATTTTTGGTGTTACAGGAATATTAATTAAAATGTGTTAACAATAAACAAATCAATAACAATAGTTCCCATAAATTTGTTATAATGTAGTTATTTTTATATTATAATTATAAGTTTAAACATAATCATATTATCTGCATTGTTCACGGTTTATGAAGAAGGTAGTACAAAAAAAAAAAAAAAATAATGAGGGACGTTCTTACAGTAGATTGTTGAATCTGACAAATCCGAAATTTCTTTCCAGAAGTATTGGAGCGTGTCGTTTGTAGTTTCAATCTTTTACGATATTGTAAAATTTTGTAAAATGACAATCCTCCCTGAAAAAAATTCGTGGCACGTTTTCGTGGTGGGGTGCACAATTATTGTATATTATGGTCACGTGTAAACGCAAATGTAAAATTATGTTTGGTAAATACCTATATTGAGTATAGGTAGTATAGAAATAGATAATAATATATATAATAGTAAGGGTAAGGTTTAAAGGATACAACAAGCTATATCAATAAATTGTTGTTTGTGTGGGGAGTGAGCATGGTAAAATTGTTCTAAAGACAAAGATTATAAACCAGTAACATTACATGTATTTAATAGTTGAAATATAACCACTCGATAATAATTGCAGAATCAATGTACCAATGATAAAGTTTAATACATATATTATATATTAGTCTTAAATATGGTATGGTATGCCAACACCCTTATAAACTATTTTACAATACATAAATTCAATAGTTTTCATTACATTTCTTCAGGCGATTTGATAAATGGAAAAAATTACTTTTATAATTATTATTATGAAAATTATTCAAAAAGTACACAAACATTACGGATTACGGAATAAACGTATAAATAATTAACAATATTGTACACTTTGGGATCTCTGAAATTGTGTATACGACTGATATGACTAAAGTTATTGAAGTAATTAAAGTACCTATAAACTAATAAGAATATAATAATGTATAAGATAAGACACAGCATAACACAAAGATTTGTAAAAAATAAGTTTGCATGTTTTATGTTATAATGCACTATTATATAAATTATAAAAAATTTTATTAGAATTTTTACGTTTACTGAAACGAAGGTTATGTCTGTAAAATCAAGTGAAATTTTTTTTCTCCCAAATAATATATTATATCAAACTTTTTTTGAAAATGTGGGGTTTTTTTACATTTTCTTTGTCTGAAATTTCGGCTTAGGTCAATTTAAACTATATTATATACTCGTATGTATACTTGTACTATTATTATCTGTAAATATGTGTCTTTTTCCAGGCAACCTATCTGGAATTAGTATAATTATAGTTTTCATTATTACACTTGTCATGAATTACTACGATAATATCATTCGTTACTTTGATAAAAACATAAATAGGTAGGTAATAATATATGGTGATATTATGCCTAAAAAATTATTTTCTTTTTAATTTAAAAAAACATGTGCATGGTACTTACCATGTATTTTTCAGCAAAGAATAAGTTATCATTAAGTATAATTTTTTATTCTCTCTTTGTGTATTGATATAATCCCTATTTGTTTAGTGTACACAAATTATAGTTCATCAGAATCGTAATGCTCCGCCTGTGGTCCCTGCGGTACCCGTTACCCGAGACTAACAGAAAATGCGCCATTTTCCCAAACAAAAATTATCCATGCATCTCCATATTATGTCACAAGACTAATAAATAACGGTAACAAGGTTTTGGTAATAAATAGTTGCTGAATAATAAATACAATTTTGCATAACACTCAAAGTATTATAAATCACATCACAATATTAGTACCTACTACCTAGACATCTTAGACTACACGATATAATATTATAATATTGTGTGCCTTCTGATCCAACAAAATAAAACTTAACTTAGTACACAATTTCATAATACAAAGGCACTTTCGGCTCAGCAAAACACAACACAAAAAACTACAGTATGTCACGTACAATATGACACCCGTCTATTTTTGAATATCTTTATTATTTTCTACTCTTTTAAGCTTATACACTCCATGACCTAACTAAAATAGAAACAAAATATTTTTACCCTACATTCAAACCGTAAAGGCTTATACACAAAATAAATTATTATGCATGTTATGAATTCTATAATGAAATTATTTTATTATTATATTGTGTTAGACCAGTGAGCTGAATGAATCACTATTCTTTTTTCGTGAGATGATTTAACAATTCGTATGTAGTATTGTGGTGTGGCAAGCCATATATAGCTTTTTTTATTTTATATATTAGGATAATCCACAAATATCCACCAAAATTTAAAAAACTAAAAAATACAGAATTTCAACTTAAGACATTGCCAAAATCAATATTTTACAATAAAAAAAACGAAAATTCAAAGACAAATAATTCAAGCATAAAATATTAATTAAACGTTATAAAATTAGTTTTAATAATTATGTTATTATAGTATTTAAGTATACACTAGATTTATATACTTTATAAATGTATATATTTGTATCATAACTTGTAGAAAAAGTCTAATGAAGTTGCAGTCATAATAAAATAAAATTCTTTACTTAGAATTTTAAAGTTGATATTAAATTGTACTCTTATACGCTAATATTTGTTTTTAAATTTTTATTACAGATATATACACATACTTAACACTCGCTATAAATATTTAAATACCACATAAAGTACTCATGCTAAATCCAGTATAAGTTGCTAAATTATATTAAACCAATATAATACCTATTATAAAAAATATGTTTAATCCATATATTACGAACGGTTTTTAAGAGCGGTATTGTTTAAGCTTTGTTTCACTCGATTTAAAAGAAAAAAAATAAAGATTTATTTTATTGCATACCATAAATATTTTATATCTGAAGTTTTATTTGGTAGTTAATTAGACTATTATTTTTTCAATAAATTATTAGACTACATACAATTAAATACCAGAGGTCTACTTATTTTTGTTATAAGGTACATTAATAATATGTTAAAATGAGCAGTTTCAACTCATTTTTATCTGTATATACTATATACACAAATTTACCACGTTTATTTACGTATACATGTTGACTATGTATATACACTAAGAAAATATTTTCTCTTTGCTATAAAAAAACAAAATCAAGACAAATGACATTCAAATTATAAAACCATGAACAATGTATGTTTAGTGATTTCAAATAAACTCGTATTTGTTATTATATTATGTCAATCATTAATGACTGCTTTATTGATTTGGGGGAAATAGTACGACTAACTTGTTTCAACACCAAAAAAATTAATATTATTTTATTAAAATAAAACCAAGCTATTTAAAAAAATTGAATAACAATAATTTGACAAATAATTGTTTAAGTGTACTTAACCAACGCACGGTTATATTATAGTACGCTGCACTATAACATAACATATTTGTCATGTGAAGTTTCAAAATATTTTGAGTATTTTTACATGATTTAAGAATGATTTTAAAACCAATATTAAAAATTAATGAAACCTATCCATTTCTACTTCTAATTGTATTATTATTATTATTTGTATTGTTGTTATTTACCGCAAACAACGGAGTAATTCGAAAACTAACCAACGCTAATGAATAATAACGTTGTTTTACAATTTACAAGTATCTATGTTTACACAAATAGAAACAGACTTAGGTGCATCATAGAAACATTTATAGTATCGTCTAGGTATATCATGTGTGTTCGCCACAACCATTATAGTCGTACGTAATTATTTCACTTTGACGTTTTCGATTATATACACGTGTGGGACGACTACTTACAAGATAGGGGATTACAGGTGGGTTGGAAATGAAAAACTTCACCCTTGTTTGCTTTCCCACTCATCACTACACGCACACAAACGCAAGCGCGCGAGCACATTCGCGATCATCATTTTGTTCAGATTCATTAAACAAATTTAATTACCTACCCAAATGAATGGGAACATTATGTTTTTCCGTTATCCTGCTGTTGTAAAGTAAATATACGTGCATAATATATGTGTGTGTAAATAAGCACACAGTAAAATTATACAATAATTATTGTACTTCTGAGATGATGACGTTGATCTTCTGTTAATATATTATAATACATTAAATTAATTGTGGTGAAAAGAAAATTTCTGGCATCGGTGCTGTCATTCAATAATATTTTTTTCTTACGAAATTAAAACAAAATTCTTTTACACTGTCATTGTTTATTTTGCTCTGGTCACAGCCTAAATCGTATTTAAAAGTATATATTATTTTCACAAATACTTTTTATTTTATTAGATTGTAAAGTCGTTCTATTAATATTAACCTTTATAACAATATAATTGTTATAATATCAATAACAATGTATGATTATAGCGTATCAAAAAATATTTTTGGATACTTAAAATTAATTTAAAAATAAATTCATATGTTTATTATTTATACTGGGCAGCTAAAATACAATACATTTTATAATACTCGCTATGATATTTCTCAAACAGCAACACGAGTACTAAGTGTATAGTTTGGAAAAAAATCTCTCTTAAATGTAATACTGTAATATGTCCAACTTTCTTAACGTTAATTTGTATTGCATTTAGTACAATTTACTAAGTACATGATTATTATGTGTGGTGAATTTCACATTTTTGTTGATAATATGAACTTGACCTATGTATTTAAGTTTTTACTTTCAAAGTAGGTATTTCCAATACGTTTTTTCATTATACATTTTTTCTTCTAGGTATGTCTAAAAAAAACCTTCATATACTAACATACTTTTATTTTTTAACTTTTTTTTATACAACAAACTCACGAGTCACGATGGCAAACAATTTTTTCTAAGTATTTGAAGTATCCTGTAATACTGAAAATATAATAATGTCGGATCTTCCATACAGAGCGTCGTGATATGGTGTACATTTACTATAGGTTAAATATTATTTTATCTTGATTTATTTATCTTTTGGTACAACATTTCGTTTGAATTATCAAAATAAATATAATATTACTTATTCGGGTTATCGAGTTATTGAGCATATAAAATTGCTTTCAGTTTAATACGTTGAACTAATTTGTTGTTAATTAAAAAATAAATAAAATAATGTTTTCAAAAAAAATTTTCTGATGAATTGATATTTATCCATGGCAAATATCAAATAATACCTAATCTAGAAACCTACTAATTATAAATTAAGTGTGTGTATTTGTACGTATAAAATATTTTTAAGTAGCGTTTGAATTTCTTGGTTTTATTTCAAATCCGTAATGTTGAAACTAATTTTAAACCAGAGTTTAAATCAAAAATTGTATTCGGGTTTCGAATTTTTGTATGTATTCTGAATATATTTGGTTGTTCAAATACCAGAATAAGAAATTTAAACAACGTTTGAGTTTGAATAACAACAATAACCGTTATTGTCCGGATTAGTGTTAGTTAATACAATATAGATGTTCAGAAGTTCAGAAAAGTGTAATTTTTATAGGAGGACTTAGTTTTGCACAATTTTAACACCATTATAAAAAATAAAAAAAATAAAAAAAGTAGTAAATCAAATTTTTATTGCAAACACTATAAATGATATTTATAGTATTTGTATTTTGACATTTAGTCAATACGTTATTCTTTTGTTGACACCAGATCAGAAAAGACCATACTCGTATAAAAGTTAATTTTATCTTGATATTGGCTATACTTGGATTTATTTTATTCTAAGAAAGTAATAAATTGTAATTTAATTAATTTTTTAAATTGTAATTTGTAAGTAATATTAGCGATTTGGTTTAATCAGAATTTAATTTAATTTATTTTTCAAGTATTTCTAAGAAAATGTTTATTGTGTTAATTTTTTAACTAAATGAATAATAAATTGAAGGTGTATGTATAGACATAATATAATATATTATAAAATTTTATTATAATATTATTTAGCATTAATTATGTATTTCATATAATAAATGTTATATTATTACATTTTACTCTATCAATACAATGTTCTTATCCATAATTGATTTTAAAATTATTCATGTTATAGTAATATTTGTATTATATTAATAAACAACTCAATATAAAATCAAACTAACTAGGTAGCAAAAATACTTATACATTGACATATCAAATGAAGACTATAAATTAAAAAATGTATTCTGATGATACATGGGATTCTAATATTTGATTTTTTTAATAGTTTTTAGAATGAAATGGTGGGTTTGTATTGGACACTCTGTCTTCCTAAATAATTATACAATAAAGGTTTTTCAGTATCACGTGTTTTTATTTTTTAACTTTCTTAAATTTTACATATTACATGGGGGTGATTTATAAGTCCGGGACACACGACTGGCTTACGCAAGCGAATCGTTGCAGGCAGTATTTGACCTAAAAAGGCGTGACTAAAAATTACAATGGTCTGCGGTGACATTTCTATACAATCTAATTAATTATAAACATAAAGTTAAGAGATATAAGTCGTCACAGTCGTTCGGCGGTTAATTTATACGCTGTATCATAGACGTAAAACTTGCTAAAAAATTGAACTATCGTAAAAAATCAACATACAAACACAAATAATATACTTATCATCAAGTTTCATAATAGGTCTATTAACTTTTAAACTACCGGAACTAAACACGATCTTCTGAGCGTAAATTTGCTATATTACCCACTTGTAAGACGGAGACAACGCATGTGGGTGTTGCGTCATCTTAAGGTGGCTAATCTCTTGCGAGTTGTCAAGAAGTTGTTAAGCAGTCACGTTGGGATACAATTCTAGTTTTTATGCAGTTGGAAAAGTTTTTGATTTCATCCTGTTTGAGTGATATCTTCAAATCTCGATAAACGGCTTTATTTCTGTTGAACCACTATGTCACAAAAATGGTATGAAGAGCGATACTTTGACAATGCTAAATAACTCGAATGTTTGATGTTTGATGAAAGTTCAATTCTTATTATTTATCAGGTCTAGTAATAAACTTCTTCGTACTAGTCATTATGACGTGTATTTTTTTTTTTTTTATAGTTTTTTTTTCTGTTGGACGTGCTGTTTTAAATTCATGTGGAAATGGAGTGCATGTCTATTTATGCTTTTTGTAGGATTGTCGTGTTATCCAGAACACTTGGAAATATTTGGCTTTACGTTAAGTGTAATTTAAGTGTATTTATTTATCACTTTATGTTTTATATATGATTGAGTCTCATTCTAAACAAGTACCTATATAGCTAATAGTGTATCAACTTTACAGTAATCACAATTGTGTTGACAATGTATATGACAGCTGGTTTATAATTGCATTACTATAACGATAATAATGTATAAATCATTCTGTGGTCTACGAAGGTTTTAATTTGTATCTGGAGATCGATTAATCAACAATATTCGTTATTTTAAATATTTTGATACAGTCTGAAATTTTCTTAAATACAAATAAAATAGAAAAAGTTAAGTTTTTTAATTACTGAAGCATAGTGAAATATTTATTAAGTCATCATCGAGTTCCAAAATGAATTCGCAAGTGAGATTTAATAATATTCTACCGTAATATAAGTTGCTATCACAGTATGTTATATCCAATTATTATAACATCGAGATTTTTTTATTTTTGTAGGGTCTTATTAAGACATTATTTTTTTCCAATCTTTAATGAAATATGTGGTTGTTTGTCAATGGTGGATGGTTATAAAAGAACGTACACAACCACATGAAAAAGTTTAAGCTACTAAAAGCTTAGATCAAATTTCACTTCTGATATTTTTTCACTGTTTGTACCTCGCGTTATAAGCATCATACAAATTAGTTTGCTTATATTATAGGTATATTAATTTACTAAAAACACTAAAATACCAGTACTCGCCTATATTAATACAAATAATACAACAATACACATTGAGTCGTATAATTGGTCTTCGCCGATAGAGAAAAAGGAGTAAAAACGCGGAAAGGATTTGGTCAGTTGAGCCTATTATATTATACATACATAAGTATGTATAGTAAAAATCCGTCACCGCCATTGTCTGTGTGGCATTTTGCGCAGAGGCCGGCGGTACGGGGGTTGACCTTATTTGCCCTGGCAACTGCTCGGCGGACTCGGGTGAGAAGGAGTAGAGGTGTGTCTATTTTTACCATCCCTTTAGAGTGCCCATCGTCAATCAACCCCTACTCCAATCGTCCACCCCATCACCAAACCTACTGTAGAGCGCCCGCGGTGACGCGTATATAGTAGTAGTCCTGTACGCACGCCGTCGCAGGTATATCGCGTGACCTATTCAATTCACGCAACACACGGAGCATATACAGGTCGTATACCGTGACGACACGATACGGGCAGTTGGAAGAAAAACCACAGCTAACCCTATATCTTTATATACAAATGTGTGCGTATGAATATAACAATAAACGACTTTGCGCTGATTCCCGTGCATTCAGACCGTATAAAAAACACAATATAGCCAGTGACGGCGGCGGCTGTAGCGATGACAAACGATTCAACTGGGTCAGAGCTGGTATACAATATATATGTGTGTGTGTGTGTGTGTGTGTGTGTGTGTGTGTGTGTGTGTGTGTGTGTGTGTGTTTATCTAATACTGATATGAATCGTATTAACATTTTCGATCGTGCAAAATAAGACTTACTCCACTTCCCCCTATCGCGGTGAACTGCACTGGCAGATGATGGGGTTTTATAAAGCGGCGTCTTATCGGATACAACAATCGGCTTTAGAAAAAAAAAAAATAAAAATAAACTGCTTGCTTGGAAATTAGTAGGTACCCTATTATACGGTAGGAAAAGACACGGTCTTATCGCCATCGAGATTTTTTGTCGAAAAAACGGCGATCGGTTATAAAGCGTGGTGCACGAAAAATACGTAAACTAAAACCGTTCGGATTTGTTTGCGAAAATACGATGTGTCGAAAAAAATAGATAAACATATATTTTACCCCTAAACATAATCATCATAAGTGCTTGGTACTTTTATAGGTCTATTTGCAACTTGTCAAACTTATATCTTTTTTTTTCTAAACGCATTTACTACAACACATAGTAATAATAACGTAATATTATAGGTGTATCTATTGCTGCAATAGTTAAGATAATTCTTGAACTCGAGCTAATGCACTATAATTCATTATACGATTAGATTATTATTCGATTCCGTCGGTGTATACATACAAAACGTTATTATCACTAATAATAATAAAATCAAAAATAAGAAGTTTTTCACGTGTTAAATTTACGTATTTAATAATCAATTTACGTAAAATATTTAGTTTAATAATGTTGTGCGAGTGTTCAGTAGTCGTATCTACAGTAATTATATCTAGTTAAAAACATAAACTAAATGTTGATGAATATTCATCGTTTTACTACTAAATATATTGATGTATACGCAATAAAGGATCTTTAACATTTTGCCCCAGTTTTTAAAATAACGTAAAGAATAATAATATAGCACTCCGAGGAGTCATTCAATTATTTTCTTTATTTTCACGCCTTAACTGTGTGATGCTTGAGGAGCTAACGTGAATGGCAAAATTAGCGTAAAGCCATTTCTGTTCAGTCACTTTCACGCATCAAAGTACCTACGCTTTTTTTCCACTTCCCCAGAGGATTTAATTTCCGGTGACTTTTTTTTACCGATTCGTGGATGACAATTTTTACTATAATAATAAATTACAAGATAATTTACGATAATATACGTGTTAGATTATTGTATTTTAAATATAAGCTGCCCCGTTTGACAAAAAAGTCTACTATACATATTATGTTGTATTTTTTTGTACTAGTTAAATAAATTAATTTAATAAAATTAGTAACCATATGTTTATATATGAGTGATATACCACTACACTTCTTCCTACTTCATGTGTTTAATAAAGGAGTCGTTTATTTTAATATTACATTGATACGTAACTAATTGTCATAAATATTAAATATTCACACCATGATGATCACTGACTGAATCGTTATGCTCACTCTTACTTCAGTTTTTGTGAACGGTAAAAGGGATAAATATTAAATATTGTCCATTTTTTATGAGTTGAATCTTATTAATTCGTATAATTATAGTAGCTAAAAACTATAAAATACTTTTTTTACATAAAAATGTATAAAATAAAATTAATATACAATATATCGAATTCATATTACAAAAATATATTTTTCAAAACATCTCAAATTCATTTTATTTTCATAGTTATGTTGTAACTATTTTATGTGTCGAAAAAATATTAAAAAATATTCGACTGACAAGTTATAACATTTCAAAGTTTTGAAACTAAAACTATAATAGTATGTGTATTGTTATTTATCTTGTTCGTAAAGTGAAAAGTTTTGAAGAAGTTAAGTGAAATTATCATGTATCTTTATTTAATATTAAATCACTGTACTGTTCTTATTAATATGTTAACTGTAGTACTATTTAATTAAAATAAAAGACATAAAATATTATAGTAATATAATATCAAATTGGTTTAAAATAGAGTTAAAAATAACTGAATTAAAAATATATATATATAGTTCTATAGTATTACAAGTGTAATACTATTTTTAGCAAAGATTTATTTAAATAAAACAGTTATTTAAAGAAAATTTATAATTTTAATAAAACAATCAACAAACGAAAATTGTATGTTAAATAAAAATACGTTTCGTTAAAAATAAAGACAATTTTTATATTTTAAAAATCTATAACAGACAAAGAATATGTTTAATTTCAGTAAATAAATGTACAAAGACTCACTTAAAAATGAAACTAATTTCAATATTAAATAAATTTAAGTTCAAATAAAAATGATACAATTGAACTAACTTAAGTTTAATAAAAAAATTAAATATTTTTTTTTTAATTCTATAGCATACAAAGATCTGTAATTCAATGATTATATTATTATTTTTATCTAAACAAAACTTTGAGAATGCTTACTGTATCGGTAACGCGCCATTCATTCAACAGAACTAACAGAAAGTAAACAATTTAAAAGCTTAAAAGCTTCAATTCTTAATGTATTCATATCATGTGTCTACTTATTATTGTTTATTATTTCCTTCTAAGAACAATATGATATTATTCTGCATTTAGTTTTAAATATTAATAAATAAATTGTTTCTTCTTATTTTCTATATGTAACAGTATCAAATTATTTACAATATAAATTCATTTAAACTATGAATGTGACAGTAGACAAATAAATCAAGAATAATTCTCGTTCTTGCCTTTACCAAAATTTAGCATAACGTGGAAAATATTGTTTATAAAAATATGCATACAAAAATACTCCACAGTGCTTACTTGTATTGTTTTTAAAGCAAGAGAAAAAGGAAATAAATAAAAAAAAAACGATAATTTTTTTTTAATTCATCTAAATACAAATTATTTTTAATTAGATCAAAAGTAACTTTTTTATTGTTGTTAATATTATATTCATGTAAAACATTATTAGTATCTTATTATAAATATAGAGTGAGTTTATAACTCATCTAGAACATTTTTTATTTTATTATTATTGATGTTCTTAATTTAAAAAAATACAGTTATAAAATTATTTTATTTTTAATTTTTAAATGATTTTTAAAACGAATAATAATAAAAAAAAATAGTCATAATATTATTATTATTATTAAAAAATAAAAAAAAATAATAAAATACAAATCGGTTAAAACTTTAAAAATTAAAAACAATTTTCATTGATATCATATCAGTTTAAAGTGGCATTAATTAACATTTTATTATTAAAAGCCCTTGTAGGTACCTACAAATTATTTAAACACGACTGGAATTAATAAAATAAAATATCAAAATGACAATAAATAATATCATAGTTATTTCAAAAACAGAAACGAAATCAATTTTATTTTATGACTAACTCTAAAAATGTATTTAAAAACTTATAATCATACTAGTTGTTTTTATGAAGCTTCATAATTACGATAAAGAATACAAAATATATGAATTTCTTTAGTAAACATTTTGTCAAGAGAATATAAATCATTATATTCAGTTAAACTATTTATCAATGAAAATTGTCAAGAAATTTGTAAAACTATTTAAAACAAAGTTCATTGAAGATATATGACAGTTTTAAATGTTGTGATATATCCTTAAAAAGTAGGACAAACATTTATGCTCATATTTTTGTTACAGATTCAAAAATAAACAAGTATAATATATATATACTAGTGTAAAATAATATCATTACTTATAATAATTCATATTTAATAGCACTCGTGTGTCGTAACTTGTAAATTATACGTCAAATTAAACCACGAGTACCTACAAAAAAAAAAAAAATTCAAAATTACACCACACCTACCATATATAGGTCGATACAATGATGCAATGTTTCAATTCGGTGATAAAAATACATTTGAAATGGTAATAGCAATAATAAATACGTTGTATTTTGTTTTATTTCAACCGCGGTCACATCATTATACTTTCTAATCAAATTGAACATTGCATCAAGTATACTGCAGTATACACAATATTTCATTAAAATTTGTAATAATTTTTATTGGTCCCATATGACGTCTAAATACGTGTAACCTTTTTTTTTTTTACACAAAAACGGAACACAATATATAGTTCGATCGCAGTCGCATCGCATTCGTCGGGTAACGTTTCATGTATATTACATCAGTTTGCAGTGTAATGCGCACATACAGCTGATGGTGGTCGTTTTGCGTTTCACCTGACAAGATTTCTCATTCGGCCGCTCGCACCGCAGCCCGAAACTTTTACTCTCGGTCTCATCGACTTTTTAGTTGCCGCCAGAAAGTTGTGTGCGGCCGTCTTCAAAGTTGTTTTCGTACTCTGCCGCCGCCACTGCTTTAAATTTCCAACGTACAGACTGCTGCCACTATTTTATACAATGTAATATATAATATAACGACAACAATGAAACGAGTAAAACGACTGACGATTCGGGCGTTTCAACCCCATCAGTATACCGTACGATAATATAATATATGTGTGTGTGCGCGTGTGGGTGTGTGGGTATACACACAAAGGCGTAGGAGTTTTCTCAAAGTATATAATACAATAATATGTATTGTTAAAATAATAATCTCTAAATCTTTTTTTCTGTTAAATTGTTCCATTTATGTAGAGAACTGTGTGAGAAATACTTCTGCGGTTTCCACCTCTCAATCCGACACACACACGATAAATCTTAAGAAGTGCCACACCTGCGGCATGTATTGTTTCCATCTTATACAAAAGTACAATCAAATGTGCGTTTAGTACAACCAATTTTATTTTGTTAGCTATAGATTAGATTGCCTGAGATATACCGTTGAGTTAAAATAATTATCTACAGAGTATCTCGTCGATTTTTATTTTTGCTTAAAACTTTTTACTGGTTTATGAAAATGTGAAATTTTAGTAGAGACGACTCTCGGTAACTCAAGATTCGAGGGAAGGAGAAGGGAGCAAAATAAAATTCACCCTACTACAATTTTTGAATTATCAAAATTTAATAAAATATATTATATTACTAATATATTATATTGTTATACCAAAATATGTATAAAAATAGTTTATAATAAATAAATAAAAATAAAAAAAAATCAAATTATTATTATTATTACATTTAAAGTAATATATAGTAGGTATATGATAATATAATATATAATATATATTGTGTAGCTTACAAAAATATCTTAATTTACATTTATATTACATATCTATTTATGGAAATGTGAATATTTGTATAATAATCCAATAGTAATGATTTTACTTATTTAAAATATCGTGTTTTCATTGACTCACAAATCAAAAGTGATCTTAATTTTCCTGTGCCCGACATATTAGCTCCTAACAAAAATGGTAACTTTTTCTTTGCTATGTTTTCCACTTGAACAAGATTGGTCTATAAGTACAAATTTTTTTCAGATAAATATTTAAAAAATAATCTTATTTTGTCCAAATTAAAAATATCATCTGGTAAACAATTTTTATAACATTTGGTAAATTATTAATTCCAAAGACATATTTTTGTACGTCTACAACATCACTTTCACCTATCAATGAAAGCCTGCAATTTCCTAAACAAATCCTTACATTTAAGTTTGATAAAATAAATCAAATTACTATAAAATTAAAGATATAACAAATTGGTTCAACCATATGAACATTTTAAATATACTTTTGTTTAATGTCATCTTAAATACATCATGTATCCTTCTATTATCAATTAAAATTACCATTATCGTCAAATTTCAAACATTAGTCATTATAAGCCAAGCTCAAATTTTAAAATATTTATTCATATCATTTAAAAATAATAATTAAAACTCAGGCTAATTATTTAGTATAAAGATAATGTATGTAGAAACCAAGTTCATACACTTATCATGTAGGTAAGTTTCGGTTTTCAGGTACTTCGAATTACAAATCATTTTTTATACCTTAGAAAAAGTTTTATCTTTTGATTTACAAATGAAAATGCACAAGATGCTATGGAAAATAATATACTAAATCCATTAAATAATTCCGATAGTACTCTCTCGGAACTTTAATACATTCCTGATTGTATGTCATGTTATAGCATAGCAAATTGTAACAATCCTATTTTATTATATTATATTAGTATATAATTATACTATGAGTTTCATATCGACTTTCCGAACACCCATAACGATAATTTCCTGTACGGCTTAAGTACGCAATATGTTATATTACATGTCAATAATAATAAATTTAATAACGTACTTCATGTTATTATTACATAATCGTAGTACGCTTAATGCATTTAATGTATAATGTGAACAAAAAAAAAAATCAATTAATAACAATTAGCAGCGTTTGTTTAATTTTTATTATTAGACCATGTGAGTTGGTATAATACATTATTGTAATAATTTTAATAATAAATCAACCATAGGGTTGGGATAAAGACACTAAAAATGCAATTGCGATTGCCCGCCGGCAATTAAATTGTGCGTACGTTTTTAAACAATCATTTACCAAAACAATATTGTTTTATATATTATTGTTATTTTTATTATCATAATAAAGTGTCTATGTGTATGTTCGAGTAAAAGAGGCGTATTTTTGGAAAACGTTTGCATATTCGTATATGTACCCATATAAGTATATATTATATTATACATATACCGTACATGGGGTGGTGGCTTGCTCATCGCGAAATAGCATTTTAGCAATTTGAGCATATTACGCTTATATAATACAATAATATTATATGAATATATTATGGCAATATTTTTTATAAAGGCAAGAGTTTAAGTATATTTTGAACGGCGTAAGTTTTAGATCGCGCTAAATGTTGTTGGCCCACGTGTTTTTACGACATTTTGTTACAAACTTTTTTCATGAAATAAAATTTTAAATCGTTTGAGATTTACTATATATATATATATATGTATATGTATACTTGGAACTTTTTGTCTTCGCTGTATAGCTGTTTCGTAAATAAATGCGTTAAATGTAAACTATTTTATTCACGTCGCCACCGGATAAAATACACGGATAACCGTAAAAATATAAAATATTATATGACATTTGCATTATCTGCATAAGTTAATATAATAAAAACCTCAAACATAATGTGGGAATTAAATCAGGGTAAAAGGTATTTAACTGTATAGGTAGGTATTATGATTATTGGACTGTATTAGATGCATGCGTGAAAAATTATCATTAATGTGATAAAACCACGTTATAATGTAGTGTTTGTATTAAATAAAACTTGCATTGGGATTTATTAACTTAACTAAAATATCAAATAGTTTCTATTAATATAATATATAATGTTAATTACACTTTTCATACTTAAATAATCTTAATTAACCTACCTATTCATAAACGAATACTCTAAGTCTACAGAAAAATTATATTATGTTTATTTCCAATAACTATTATTTTTTATTATTAATAGCTTCACAATTCAAATTATTAGCTTACAAAAATAATAATTATACTACCTACGTCATATGAGTCAAATACATTGTTTTTTTCTATATTGAATTAATGTGTTTGAAAAATAGAATGATTTTATTGCTATTGCCATTAGCTCCATAATGCCTGGAATTTCAAGGCTTCTTGGTTTCCTATGATTTCGATAATAAGAAATAAAAAAAACCGAATTATAAAACAAATTTTGTATTATAATAAAAAGGAAAATAAATATTAGTTCTATTATTTTAAAAAGTAGTTTTCAACGGTTGCCATTTAAAAGTAAGTAAGGTATATTATAGCATGTATGTTGCATTGTTTTGAGTAATGTCATTACTTGTCACAACTGAGTAGGATTTGTCATGTGTTTATGTATTAAAAATGTGTTGGTTGGCTATTCAGCCAAGTATTGAGATGTCAGGCTGCTGTTGGAAGTGGTGACGGTATAGGTATAAGTTTTTGGAGACGGGAGTAATTACCGTTCATTGTTTTCAGTTTACAATTGAGAATATTATTATTATTATTATTCTTTGTGAGTATAGTTTTGATTAGATATTTGGTTTTTAATTATGATAATGGGTAATGCATTTTGTTCCAATTTTGAAGTATTGATATCTGGCTTAATAAGTTTATCTTATTTAAGTCCAAAAATCATCATGCACGACTGTACTTTAGGAAATGCTAAATTTGCTAAATATTGTTCAAATTTGTTGAATTTCTGTTCTTTGGAAAAATGGCGAAATTCGTTCAAAGAAACTTCAAGTCATTAAACTGTTTAAAAAAAGGCATTGATAAATATAACATTCGATAAATTTGGTAGGTATGCTAATTTGAACATTTCCCGAGAGTAACAATTATGCGTGAGCACTGGACGACGAAAACTGAACATACATTTTTTATTCTTGAGCAGAATATTTATTGGAGTATTTGATTAATAATAATAAAAATTTCGTCAAGCAGCTTATGAGTTAAAACGTATGAGTATTTATTGGTTAGTTAAGCGGAGTTGAGTATTACGGTATCCTCGTGAATACCCCACAAACTATTAGCCAACAAAATACTTATCTCATAAACTACCCGTTCAAAATTCGATTTGTGTCAAAATAGTACGAAAAATATTCTGCTTCAGAAAATTAAATTAAAAATGTATATTGTCATTCAAAAAAGTAAAAACTTAAATCATTTTGATGTTAAAAAATATTAAAAATATAATATATTTAAAAAAAAAAAACATTATATTATTTTATTTTGACTTAGATCTATCTAAGAAAAATACTTTTGAAAATGTTGATATATTTTGAAACAATCAGTGTTTTTTGATAAAAGAATCACTCTGTATATAATATATTATTGAAGTTAATTATAATTTAATTTTTAGTGTACCACAATGTATACATATAATTATATTTTATGTAACAACATTATCTTATAAACTTAAAAACAATTACTGTAATACAAAGTTTAAACAATATCTAAAATATACAAATATTTAAAGTTCATTATAAATGTATACGCAATACGCATGTATATGATAGCACTTGTTCAAGTTTTAGTAAAGTAATTCTTACTTTTATTGTTCGTCGTATTTTTACAAAGGTAGGTATAATGCAAAATAAAAATTGTACTTAGTTACCAATGAGAAAAATTAAAAATAAATGACGTTCTTTAGTAGATACTTAATAATTTTGGATTTTGTGTGGAACGATAAATGTTTTTATTTAACAATGTTGTTTCTTTTTTTTTTATGTGCTTTTGTTTGTGTAGTGTTATAGTTGAAAAAATGGTTTGATTATGCATTTTGAGTGTGATTTTGGATAGCATAATATACTAAATTTGATCTAGTTTTTACATTAAATATGAAAAAAATTCCTAGTATTTTTCTAAATAATCAGGAAAACAAATAAAAAATTTAGAAAAAACAAGAATTTTTATACAAAATCAATTTGAAAAATAAAGATTTTATATCTTTTAGTGTAACTTTAAAATAAATAACTTTAGATACTTTAAATTTCTACAGAATTTTCATGTAATTTACTAAGCATAGAATAATTTTCAAAATATTTTATCTCTTTTCAAATTATTTAAACATTTGAAATTTTTCATTTCAGTTTTTTTTTTTTACAAATTTTGATAAAAAAAAAGTTATCTCTTATTAAAAATGTTTGATTATTAAATATATTAAAATTTAATTAGAGGTTCTTCGTGAGTTTTTTTTTTATTTACATACTTGAAAATATACAAAAATAATGAGCACCTAGATCCTAGATCATAGATTATAATTTGATATTTTTTTCAAACATTGTAACAACTTACTAATAAGATATGAAGATATAAATGTCACTTAATTACAATTAAAACATAGAAGACGTTCTTCTTTTTCAACTAAAGTCTAAAATAATTTAATTTTCTAATATAATACCTACATAAGTTTGATTATATAATTATATAATCATGATTGACCTTTTCTAAGTATTATAATAGCATTACATTGTATGCAAAAATATAAACTTAATTATAAAATGTATAGCCTTACGTCATTTTTAATTTATTATAATAAAAATATATATATTTTTTTTTTTTACTATGAAAAAGTTCTTTTATTCTTACCGATTAATTTTTATACACAATAAGAATAATTGTAAGATTGTCAGATTATGCATTGAGTGCAGTTATACCGTGTTAGAACCTATGTAAATAACTATTTTATTTTTAAAAATTATATTTTTTAATTTTTAAACTAAACTTATTCTACGTTATTTCAATACACGGTAAATGTAAAAGGCCTAATTTATGCTATCCCGGTTATACTGTTAGGCTTGTTCAATACATCGAGATACTTGTTTACTATAGAGAAGTGAAATCAGTCAAACGGTATGGAAAACAGCGCATATCTACTTATAGTTTCTATATAGACAATATTACAAACGCAAAAACAGAAAATTACAAACTTACTATAGGATGTCATTTTTCAAAACTTGATTTAATTAATCATCACTTGCAGCACCAATGTAAAGAGCATTACTACTTTTTAATTTATATCAACTAAAGGTCGTGTATATTTTAGTTGTAATAAATAAAACGCAAGACTTTCTAATTAATAACCCATCTAATAATTTATTTACCTATTGTTTTTTTTACGATTGCATACAAATTATTAATAATTTTTCACATTTAAAATAATATTTTATACTTAATGTATTCACTTCGTTGGCTTGGAACATGATAATTACTTGTTTACTTAAATAAAATATCAAATGTCCAAATAATTTTTATAATAAAAGTATATATACGACAGCACAATGTATTAAAGTTGCTTTAAAAATAGAATTTTCTGTCTTAATACATAATGTAGATATTCTCGAAGAATTTAATATGTATTAAATAATTCTATATAATTAGTATAGTAAACTATAATATTTATATGAATATATGTAGTAGCAAGCTTTGAAAATATCATTATTAGTACTATTATTTTTATTATTATTTTTGTTATTATTATTATTTTTAAATTTCTTTAATAATTTTCATAAAATTTCGATTTATCTCCTTAAATAATAAATTTAAATGAGCACAAATAATTTATTCTTAAAAGTATTAAAAGTTTTAATAATGCATTAATGGACCACAAATGTTCAGGCAACCCTTCTTCATTTCACTTCATTTGTTTAAGTAAATAAAATAATATTATGTATTGATTGTTAAATATTCAATATTATAAGAAATTGATTCCGATTACAAAAATAAAAGTATATGTTGTCATCATAAAAGTTAAAACTTTAACATATATTATAATAAATATAGTGTTTAATAGGTAAAACGATCTAATTTGTCTGTAAATAATGTAAGGTTGTAAAAAAATATATCAAACTATAAAAGACGTTTTCATTTAAAAATCATAAAAATAAGCTAAGACAAAAGAGCGTTTCCTATCAAACGGATCACTTCATATGTAATAGATTTTATTGTACATATATTAGTGTCGGAAATATGAAATATAACAATTTAACAAACCCTTGAACCTTCAAGTTATATTATAAAACGCCTAGACCCGTAATTAGGTAAAATTGTTTATGAAACGTTCAGTAAAACATATAATTTTATAAAACTCCGTATATTTTATAATTCAAAATCGAATGATGACTGTCCGACGTCAATACGGACGACTCGCTCACAGTCATTGTGTGTATTGCCATTGATTATAAATACTTAGTATTCATAATAATCAATGGTATTATATAATATGTATACTATTTATGCTGTTCCCTTATTGCTTTGTACATTTTTAATTAGTATAAGTGCAATAATTTTCGACTGTAAACCCTATGCACATAACAACGGTCAACGAAGACGACGACATTAATTACTATTATGACGTACATTATAATATTATGTATAGATGCATTCTAGTAAGGGGCCAAACGATCATTTTCGACATACCGTGCCAGGCCGTTATTACTTGCAATAATGTAACACAGGTGTAACCAAATTGCCCACACTGAAGGTGGTATTACCTAAAGTATTATAATACTACATTATAACCAGAACTGGTCGTATTAAAAGTTTTACACGTACGGTAAGTGTACACTTTCGCGTGGTCGGAGCAAATGTACGATGATGCGGTTTTTTTTTTTGTTTTGTTTTGTTTCTCTCACAACAATGTGGAAAGGAAATAAATAACAGACAGCTATCTATCGTAAACGTAATGCTTTCCACTAAAATCTTATTATTATTCAACGGCTACAGAGTTCGGAGACTTCTCGTTATCGTCATCCTAGGAAGAACCATTACTTTTTCTCTTGTCATTGAGTATAAATGGTAGAATCACATTAAACACTACGTATTTTTTACTTTAAAACAAGAATAATATATAAACCTGCATAAAATATAAAAAAATGAAAACGGATGAGATTTTCCAGAAAGCATAAGCTGCATCACTGATGTAATGGTATTATTCGTTATACCGATTATTCTCCAGCAAATTCTAAATTCCCAAAAAGTCAAGAAAATATCATACCACACCAATTTCTCGAAAAAATAAAACGTGATCAATAATTTGACCAAAATGGATCAGAATATTTTAACAAGTGTTTTTTCTATTGTATTATTTTATAATCATTATACTATATTGATTTATAAATTAATGTTGTCACCCACCAACTATGATTAATATTGTAGACATTTACTTAAACGTAGTATATTAGTGCAGTATGTGTGTGTGTAAAGTTTGGAAACTCTAAATTTGTATTGGGATCATAATATTATATGATAATATACAACGATTAAAGATAACAATAACCGTTAAGTCTTGGTAGTATGTATTCAATTAATCTTTAATGGTTGCATATGTGTGATCTTCATAACAAATTGAGAGTTTCAAAACTTATTAGAGAATACGCGTTACGCACTAATACTAATTCACATATATTATAATATTATAAATGTATCATTATTATACATAATACATAATATATTACCTTAATAAGTAACTATGTTCCATAAACTTAAATTCAACTAACAACTAAATAATACTGAACATTTAAAATTTACAAAATATAGTATAAATCATTTAAACTTATTACGATTAAAACTCGACAAGCAATATTTATATGAATGAGAAATTATTGGGCTGTGAGATTTGAGTTATATGTAATTGAATATAGAAAAAATTCATATTTGTAATAGATAGGTATTTTTTTTACTATTTAAAATGCAACAAAAGAAAAAAAAACTATTCAAAATTAACTCTGATCATATTACCTATTATAAAACCTATACCTAATAAATTGTTACTTAAATATATGTATATTTATCGCTCATAATTTAATAAAAGAATAAAGAAATCACTCAATATACAACATTATCAACAATTAATAATTAATATTATACTATTTGGGCTATGTAGTATTGTAGTATATCATAACACTAATGTAATTTTAAACGGTTGATAGAAATTTTGGGGACTTTAAGTAAGTACCTAGCTTTATTCAATATAGATATTTGAATAGTTATAAGATATAATAAGATGTAATCATAAAAAATGGCTTTAAAGTTTTAAATAAAATTATTAGAATTTTAATATAAATTAAAATTTAAATAGAATTTTCATTATAAATTCCTAGTATTATTTTATATTTTACCAGGTGGCCAATAAACACAAACCATTTTCATAATTATATTTAACAACCAAATGATTTATATTAAAATTATTAAAGTTAATTATTAAAATAAATTATCATTTTAAAAAACTATTTTATTTACAAGAGCTTTGTAATAAAAAAATTAAATAATAAAGTATTTAGGTTGTTTAAAAATTAATTAATTTAAACATTAATCGACTTAAATATTATATTAAATTATGTTTTTCATTATAATTTTTAATATTATTGTTTTTGTTTTTGAACGAAAGCGTTATTGACCGATTATATTTAATTATGTTTTTTATGTACCTTACTATTTAAATAACCTCAGAACCTTAGATACTTTATTCTAGTGCATAAACGCGCATTGTATTTAACTTTTAAAATATGATACTCGTATATATTTTATATAATAGTGGAACTTCATTATGTGACAATAATATTTGCGTATTTTTATTATATTAACTATGTTTTTTATTGATACAAAAATTAAATTTATTTATTTATTAGTATGTAATTAAACTTTGATACTTTGCCTAGTATTTTATGAAAATAAATAATAATAATAATTATACATAAAAAAAAGATTTATTCATTTTAATACATCCGGTATAATTTTAAATACCAAATTATTAAAGTTAACACCAAATTATGTCAATTATTTTAATATACATATATGTTAGATGTATTTCACCTTCACGTGGTGAAATCATTTATTTCACAAGCTGAATATCCAGATAGTGAATTTTAACGAAAATACATTATATGGACGTCCATTTCACGAAATAGTTAATATATCTATAATATATGCTAATTATTATAAAAATATAATATTTTTTTTTAATGTTATTTAGTAATTAATTATATTATAACATGATTAACTTTCATTGTCTATATTGTTTTATGACAAAAATATAAAAATAGTGAACAAGTTATATTATATTTTAGAAATAACAGTGTTACCTATTGAGCATGATATAAGACTTACATACCTACCTACTTGATTCACAAGGATTTTTCTTTAGCAAAATAAAACAAAAATCCATATCCTCCTGAATTTTTTGAGCTGAAAATTTAATGTTTTTATCAATTTGAACAATTGTGACAAACTGAGATGTCGATTTTTTCAAGTATTCATTTCTGAACCATCTTTTAAATAAACCATATCTTGTTCCAAATTAATGCAATAATTTAAGTTTTTGTTCCACGATTACATAAATTATGTTTGGTGGATCTTTAGGTCCTTTATCAACTTTTGGTATTCGTGTTATAATTAATTACTTAATTTCAAAATCATTAATTGTTCTT
Source organism: Aphis gossypii (assembly GCF_020184175.1). NCBI lineage: Eukaryota > Metazoa > Arthropoda > Insecta > Hemiptera > Aphididae > Aphis > Aphis gossypii. Next base: position 79,985,909 of record NC_065530.1, read on the forward strand.
TTTTCTGTTCCTGTTAAAAATAAATTTAAATTAAGATCTAAAAGTACATTAGTACTGTATTTATCTACCACTTGATAATTTTTTCTACAATTATAGTTTGACGTTCACGTTGCATTTGTATTTTTTTTTTTTTTTTTATTTAAATCGTATAATTGGCAATAATTTTATTTTTTTTAGCAATCTCCGATTATAGAAAATTCACAGCAACTTGACAAATGCTGCAGGCAATTTAGCGTTTTTCAATTTCCTTAACTTTAGATTATGTCTCAGATCGTTTTCCGTTGTTAATTGATGACAAATTTGATATACCAATATCCAATACTTAGTAAAATTGTTGGTTCAATCTAAAAAAAAAAAACTTTATAAGAGCTACATCCAATTGTTCGATGAAATGAACAATTTTTTGAAATTGAACAAAATGTAATCCGATTTTTATTATCAGCCATACATGCTCGTATCATATGTTCTATATCATCGTGATTAGATATCTCAATACTCTCCTAACTTAAAGGTTCTCTAGAGCAGTCATGCACTATACCACAATATGGCCAAAGGTATAATGGTTTATACACTATTAAATTTTTTTAAATAAATTCACAATATACTAAAGAAAAACCTAAAATATCAAAATTGAAAGCATCTTTTAAAGAAAAAATGATATTTTATCCATACTTGTCAAAAAGTTCAGGGTAGCGCTTGATATAGTCAATGTCCAGTTTTTATATATCTGTTATTGCAGCCGAAATCCAAGACTCACCGCCGTATCGAGTCATCATAGTTATTTTGGTAACTTTTTTGTTCGATCGACCGTTCTACTGACGCCGCTTACAGTTGCCTCTACACTCACATACACAGTGCATCGTTGGCCGAGTTTATATTTTATTGTTCCCGGACTACATTTTAGCATGTATATGGAGTGGTATGACGACCACGGCGACGGGAAAATCGTGAGTGTGTATAAAGTCTGCCAAAGTTTCTAAACGTGAAATTGACTGATCACCGACAAATAACGTGTCTCGTATATAATAATAAAACTATCTGGCTAAACGAAAAGTTTTGTTATTCTATATCTGTCAATGGCCAATGCGTTTGACCTTTTATAGTCCACATAGGACTGAGTAGTAGAGTAGGCGGACGTTCTGCTCGGCTGGTATAATAATACGCACATATATATATATATATATATATATAAAGGTTCCCGTTACAAAAGCTTTCTGATTCAATGGACGTTTTTGAATTCACGAGATATACGAAAAGGCTGTCGATAAACGTGACAAGTCGGTGTCGCGATAATTGCAGTGGTGGCATTACTCTGTCGACGCGTTAAAGGGTCGGATGAGATATCGAAAAAAAGTATCTCATTGTCACACGATACAAGATACTTTTGTTTTATGTTTATATTATATATAGCTACGAGATGCGAGATTATGTATCAAGATAAAAACAAAAGATACGAGACACTGACAACAGTTTGCTCAATATATTCAATTATTACATAGTATACAGAGCAAAAACATAAAATTATTCGATTATAACATAATGCCATACAATTATAATTTGACATAAACAATTTATTAACAACTGCGCATATATTCTTACAAAAAATTATAATATATGTGTGTAAAATATTAAATAAATAAAAATATGTTAATTCAATAATCATACAAAATCGTATATTAGTATAGTGATTGTAGTTTGATAAACAGTATTACAAACTCCACAAACAAATATATTTTTATTTACGCTATTAAGAATTAAATATTAAACCAAACAAACTCCAACATAAAGTACTATTAGTAACATGTTTAACAATTACAGCCATATTAGCATCAAAAAAAGACAAAAACGTTAATGTTCATGACATTCGATACCACTCAAATCAGAACTAAATTTGAACAAACAATTATAATAGTCGAAAACAAATTAGTTCAAATAAATTGTATTCTTAATATAAATGATTGTCCCCTATTCATACACATACCAATTCAAAATCAAACTAAAAACCTAGGAGTTTATTTACACAATAGATTAACTTAAGCTCAACATACAAAAAACAATGCATTAATCGCTACATCTTCTTTACTCATTATTATTCACATCAACGAGTCTAAAGAACAAAATTATAATATACAAAACAATATTGTAACCTTCCTCTGATTAGGTTAGACTGTCAGGCAAGATCAGAGATACTCATTAAAAAAACATGATGATACAATCAGATCAAAATGTATATTGCAATTAGATGCAATTTGTATTTCACTACCTATATCTGAGATGTTGTATCACTCTATCGAAGCGTGTACAAGTACACGCTTAACATCAGACATGTATCATCTTTATAATATGGAATAATTTACTTCTGACTCTGAGTTTGTATTCATTTTATCGACGATTTTTTAACTTGTATTATATAATCATGAACTATATTTTATCTTTATATACGTATTATTCAATTATATATTTTTATTGAATTTATATGTGTCTTAGATACTATTTGAGTCAAACATTTACAGCAACAATTTAATTTACAAAAACCCTCCTTCACTATTATAGGTCTAAAAACGTGTTAAAATACATTTATGGAATACACGGCATCAGCTAAAATGTTCCATATTAGTATTTTATTATTTTTATTTTTTACCTACATAGGCTGAAGCAATAAAATGCAATAATTTATAAAAATAACTAAAAAGTATGGGTAATTTACATAATTTATACTTTAACTATACTTATTTTTATACATTATTTGTCTTCACTTCGTTAATGTTTCAAATTATACAAAATATGATTACCGTTTACCATTAACGCTGGGTCGCTCGAGCGATATTTTATCTTTCGTCTTGGTTCGGTCTATTCATGTCAAATATAAATTGCTGCTCGATTCAAAATAAGCAATGTTCATATACATGTATTGTGTTATACATTCATAAATGTTCTGTGTTTGTAGAAATAAGTTTAGAGTAGCGTGCATCTCTAAATGCCACAATAGTCATGCGTGTACAAATAAATAGTTAACTAAATTTAAAATAAATAAAATATTATAATATAATGTTAGGATTTCATTATTCTAGTGTTAATATCCTTATTATTATTTTAAATTTTGACTCAAGGATTAAATTATATTATTATACTATTTTTTATTAATTATAATTTTATATTATCAGTTGGTCGGCGCGGTGAATAGACAATTTTGTTACATTGGCGTGTAGAATTCTTTGAAACGAAATGCCGTGCTGTTATCGGCGAACAAATAAGATATTTTGTTTTTAGTACAACAGTGACAACTACTTCTCAACTATCCACGTAACATGCGCATTCGACTTACTTAAATTAAGATTAAGACGAACAAAACAAATTCTTAGATGTCAATTTGAGAAATAACGGTCCGACCGTTTTAATTACAACACGGTTAAGTTGTCACAATGAAACTATTGACCTGTTATATTATACAGATTGATTCAGTTGTTATAGATGTATTGAAAAAACGAGATCTCGACGTTGAACAGATTGCAATAAAAATAATTGACCCGATAAGAAGATAATCCCATAATTTCCCATAAGCCCATATTCTGGTTGGTTTTATCTATATGAAAATAAAATAAGATGTATAAAGTATTTTATTCAGTATTACATTATGAATGGTTATTAAATTTATTTTTAAGTGAGCTTTTGGACAAGGAAATGATAAAATGTCATGTCATAAAAAAATAAAATAAAAAAATACTAGCTACAGTGTCGCTGGTAGTGTAATGTGCGATATAACCAAGAGATTCGAGAAGTATTATTTATATACATATTATTATGACTGGTATCCTGAACATCTGGAATGAAAACATAAATAAATAAATAAAATATTTTTATCACTTGAACGATAGAGATAGGTGGCGGTAAAAAACGAAGAGTTAGTATTACAAAGAGTAAAGGCGCAAACACTCATTTCTGCACTAAAATATTTTCGTTTACAGTAACACATTCTTCAAATACTTCCCAACAACGTGTGATACATATTACACATCAACCTCGTGCATATGTATTAATAAATACTTAGGATACTAATATTAATTTACTAGGATCACAACTATTACAAACGTTTAAAATAATAGTAAGTCAAAAAATTAAAAGTAGATAATTATTTCTGCAGAATAGTAATTATTCTTAACATTCCATAAGCCAAAAAATCATATCGCACTGCGTAATACTAAAAGTTTGGCGGCACTATTTCAGTGTTGTTGAGTGGGTGCGCGAGGAGGGAATAATTTACTAATCTGACCCCGTATAATATCATATATTATTTCAAAATCGTGAAAACATAAATCATTATACTGATCTTGCGTGTGTGATGTGACGTTGCAGGTGTGGCTGTTCGGCGACTACCTGTGTTCCGTGTGGCTAGCCGTGGACGTGTGGATGTGCACGGCCAGCATCCTTAACCTGTGCGCCATATCGCTGGACCGGTACCTGGCCGTCACCCGGCCGGTGCAGTACCCGAGCCTGATGACCAGTTTCCGGGCCAAGGTGCTGGTGGTGATCGTGTGGGTGCTGAGCTTCGTCATATGCCTGCCGCCGCTGGTCGGCTGGCGCGACACCCACATACCCGCCGAAGCGTCCACGGTGCTGATCCGGAACGAGCTGTACCGGAACGGCACCGGGCGGCCGCAGCAGGACGCGCTTCCGCAATCGTGCCCGTGGATATGCGAGCTGCCCAACAACAAGTGGTACGTCGTGTACTCGGCGCTCGGCTCGTTCTACATACCGATGTTCGTCATGTTGTTCTTCTACTGGCGCATCTACAAAGCCGCCGTTCACACGACGCGGGCCATCAACCAGGGATTCCGGACGATGCGCAGCCGCCGGACGTTCGGCAACCGGTTCGACGAACAACGGCTCACGTTGCGCATACACCGCGGCCGCGGTTCGTCGCTCAAGCACGCCGCCACCCCCTCCACCGGCGCCCCCAACGGTCCGGGCGGCGGCGGGTCGCCGGACGTGAACCGGCCTCCGAACAGTCGGCGACCGTCCGTCCGCCGCAGCAACCACGAGCGGATCAAGATCAGCGTCAGCTACCCCAGCTCGGACTGCATAAGCGCCGCCGCGGCGGCAGCGGCCGTGGCCACCGTCACCACGGTTGACGCCAACGGCAACTCGCCGCCCGAGACGCTCAGCCAAAAGTCGCGGAGCTCGTTTTCGTCCACCACGTCGCCGACCAGCTCCAGTCCGCTGTACGCCGTCCACTACACGGCCAACGAGACGTACCAACACCAGCGGGCGGCCACCGTCCGGTCGACGGTCGACTCTTCGGCGTGTCAGCTGCGCGTGGCCGGGGGAAGCCGGAAGGAACACCGCCGGTGCAGCGCCGGCGACACGGCCTCGCCGCATTCGCGTCTCCTGTTGCAGACGACGTCGTCCCCGGGCGAACACGTCCAACACCACCAGCACGGCCGACCCGCTTCCTGTTCCGTGGCGTCCGTCAAGGACCAACTGTCGCCGTCGCCGTCGTACGACGAGTCCACCGGCGGCGGCGGCGGTGGCGGAAGTGCGGGTGGCGTTAGCGGCGCGAGTGACGGCGGCGGACTGGCGCGAGTCGGCTTGCTCGGACCTACGAACAGCAAGTCGTCCAAGTTCGCGTCCAAGATGGTGGGCGGCGGCAAGCGGAACATCAAGGCCCAGGTGAAGCGGTTCAGGATGGAGACCAAGGCGGCCAAGACCCTGGGGATAATCGTCGGCGGTTTCATCGTGTGCTGGCTACCCTTCTTCACCATGTACCTGGTCCGGGCTTTCTGTCCGACGTGCATACAGCCCACCTTGTTCTCCGTCATGTTCTGGCTGGGCTACTGCAACAGCGCCATCAACCCCATGATCTACGCGCTGTTCAGCAAGGACTTCCGGTTCGCGTTCAAGCGGATCATATGCCGGTGGTGCTGTTGGGCGTCCGCCAGCGACTCGACGGCCGGCATGGGCGGCGGCGGACTTACCGTCGCCGACTACGGCCGCCGCAAGGGATCGGACGGTTCGCAGCTGGGCGTCGGTGGCCACGGCGGCGGCAGCGCGTCGCCCCGGAACAGGTACATAGTGGCGGGTTCCGTGGTCGGGGCCGTCGGTTCCGACGAGTGCAGCACGCGCAGCATGCGCCTGCTCCAGTACTCCGACAGCGAACCGCTCAACGAGCCGTGTTCGGACGACAGGTGATGGCCACTGAGCGAGCGGCACTCGCGCGCCGCTGTAACGACGTTACTACGAAAATATATCCTGCGTTACGACGTGGGTATATGACGACTCCTGCTGCTCTGTGCAACCATTGTTTTTGCATTATTAATTATTATTATTATTATTATAACTATTATATACAAAATAATATAATATACACTAATGTAAGATGATTATTATTATTATTATTATATACGATAAAGTTATATGTGTTTCCGTTACCCACTCATTATTATTATTATTATTATTAATATAATACGCATTGTGTAATTACATATTATTATTATGTTTACTGACATGTTTTATCCTTATATAATATTATTATGTGTTAAACATCAATATGTTGTATTTTAGTATCGTTTATAACTTAAGACGACCGTGGTACTACAAACACGAGTTATTTTGCTTAGTGATTTACCGACCGATCGTCCAATTTATTATGATATTATAATAATATTACGAATAAACATATACGACACACAAGACATCGACTCACTCTCAGTTTATATAATATATAATAATATTATAGCACATATATATGAATAATAATTGAGTTTGTGGTATTATTTCAAAATATTTTTTTTATGCGTATGAATAGTGTGATATCAACTTCCTCGCTTCTAAAACAAAGGTTTACGATAACAGCACTTTCAAAGGCTATAACGATCATGATTTATATATGTAATGTACCTATACATATATATATTAATATCATCTTTCCATTTAAATAATAACAGATATTGAAAATCGGCATAAACGACTATAAAAATTCATATTTTCGTAGGATATTTTAATTTATCACTGAATTCGTGAAATTCAAAAACATATAAAAATAATAGCGCCATAGATTCAGACGATAATTTAAAACGAAACACGCATACATGCAGTAGACTATTGTCAGATCTTGTATAATATTCTTAAAAATTATTTGAAACCTATGACGTTAAATCACGTCTAACTACAAGTATATACCTACTTTAATACCTAACAAAATGTAATGCTTTTCTAAAATTACAAACCGAATAAGTTATTATTCTTGTAAGTGTTTTATTTAGCAACATTTGGGCATAGACCAAAACATTATTTGATTTTTTGTGAAAGAAAAAGTGTTTCATCCAAAATTTACTCAGTAAAATGGATTTGATTTGAATCAAAATCAAAAAAAAAGATTATTCAGCAATAAGCTTAGAAGAAGAAATTCTATAATGAATAATAATAATATATTAAGTATTAATATTATTGAATAAATATTAAAAACATTGTACAAAATATAATATCACATTTGAAAAATATTAAATAACCAAATCAAGCAGTCAATGATTAGGTTTGAGTTTAATTTGAATTAATATTAATGGATGTCAATATACATTTAAAAAAAATAAATAACTGTAAGTGGAACAAAAATTCGTCCAAAACAAACTAGTAATTTAATAATAATCAAATAATTTCATTATTATTAATTAATGTCTTAAATTAAGTCATTAAATGTTTTTTTTTTAAATTTATGCATAAAGTTATATTTTTAGTTTTTACTCAATATTATGTTAAATAAATTATTATATCGTCCTATATCTTAAATATCCATCCTATGTTAGGTTATCCTATGTTAAGTGAACATAAAATGTCAGGTATTTATAAATATACAAATATAATTTAAGTGCACAACAATATTAATATAAACCATATAAAATAAAAGACGATTTTTGTCAATTAATAAAACATGTACCTAAGCAAATAAAAAAAATTGGCATAGTAAACTTGTTTTAATTTGTCTCAATTAAAGACACTATCTATTTGTGATCGATGTCACATTTGCGTTTACTACGGTATGAATACTGCAAGTTATTCGGTAGAATATTAATTCTGTCCATCGGCTATCTTCGTTTTAACGACATGATAATAGGTTTGTTATTCAATATTCAAAATGCAATTTTGAATCTTTTCATATTTAATACGACTCTTGCGATCGATTTAATCCATCTACTGGAGTCATAGATGATTTTCCAGTTCCAATGCTATAAATTAAAAAAAAAATAATAATAATAATACACTAAAAGCCGCTTATTGGGAACACGAATAATTGATAGAATCACATTATTAAAACAACACGTTATCGGTTATTTGAAACAATTAGAGCCAAGGTACTATACTATAATACTACTACTGCATGAACTACATAATATTATCTTTAATAGTGTAGTTACGGATCGATGTTGAATTCTATTTGACCATTTAATTTCACTTATTTTTACTGTTTTTTTATCGTAATTCGTTAGTACAGTACCTACCACACGTTTTTTACTGTTATCGTTATAACTTTCAGTACAGCTTCGTCGTGCGAACTTAATGGTGTTTAAGGTTTAATGAGCAACACTATTCTTATGAAAACGTGATCATCAAGTTATTTGATGCAACAAAACAGACATCGATAGATAAATAATATTTTACACAACATATAAACTGATAATCCAATCGCTTATTAAAAACAATCGGTTGATTGACACATTTCATCTTCCTCCAAAAGTGTTTCTAATAAATGGCTTCTATTATATTCTATATATATATTATCAACAGCATACAATTCTTTTTATTTATTTTCAGTTCTTTTGATTTTTTTTTTATGTATCTTTTATTGGTTTTTGTGTTTTATTTATAGTCTTTCACTCATGTTTCAATTTCGACGATTTTCAGCATTTAAAAATGCTTTTGACAATATTTGTTGGCAATAGTTAATAAATATCTTATATTAATTTACGATTGACAAATACAAAATAATTATAACGCTATAAAATCAATTCCTAAGTTAATATAAATTATTATGTAAACATTATGGTTTAAAGGTGTAAACAATTTGAATTTATTACTATTGCATTCAAAATTATCATATAAAAAATAGATTTTTTATTGATTTCATGTTTAAAATTAAATTATTTTAATTACAATGTTTATTTTGCGTAGGTAAATAAATGTCGCATGCAACATGACATAGTTAATATAACCATAAACACGTTTATAATATATTAACGATGCAGTATCTGTCTAGTGTCTATATAAAACAATTAATTGCCTGTGGTGTGTTCTGTCATTTTCAATTCATTATTTTCTTAATAATGAAATCGTGGTTCCTATAATCATCATCAACTAGTAAGTTCAAATACTACAGTCTACAATCTATCGTATACTTAGTACTAAGAATTAATAAGAATTTTGCGGTGAAAACGGTAAGTGTGTAAATATTGAAAATAACGAGAAAACCATTATTTAATACATCACATTTATTATTTATTTAAAAAAAATAACACTGAAGTATCTATAAAACGTCATTTAAATGTTAAAACTATTTTTATAACACGTATATTCTAACTGACTAACTACCAGTGTTATAATCAGTGTTATTGAAAATATAAATTTGATTATAAATTTACTTGCCCCTAACTTAAGTCGATTAAATCTGATTAATTTTAAATAGTACCATATTTTTATTTAATATTCTAATAATTTGTAGGTATATACAAATAAAAAATAAAAATGTATTAATCATATTTTACAATATAGGTATGATCAATGATGTTATATTGTATACAGTAAACACGTCATATAACAGCAAAAATGATAGATTTTCAATAATAAGTATATTTACCTATTATAATATTATATAATATATAATAATACTATCAATATTTAAGAAGTTGTTGTTTTACATTCATAAAATTAAGTATTTGTAAAACATCTACAGAATTGTACATTAAATTGTTCATTTGTAAATGATATTTAACTTTTAACTAAAAAAGGTACAATTTTGATCAATAGTATGTAATTTAAATGACATCTTATTTTGAAAATCATATATATATTATATAAAAGAATACTTTCACTTTCAATACAGTCAGCTGTCAGTACACCCATTATATGACGTTGTGGAAAAAAATCGTTAATTCTCAGGCTATGTGTCTGATAGTATAAAAGTACACATCATAAACTTTAATCTAGCAACAAATTGGTTTATCTTATCAATTTCAGCATATGCGATCACGCCACTTTTTAATTCATCAGAATCCACTACAGTACTTTTAACGGGAGTGCGACGTTAGGTAAAATAAGTATGAGTAGATGTATAGATATATTCATTTATATTATAATATTATTGTATAGTAATGTAAAACGTTTTAATTAAAAACAAAAAAATGTACACACAATATTATGCACAATAAATAATTAACAATTAACTTTAAAAACAAATATATATTATTTTACCAAAATTAATATTGTAATATAAAGACGATTAATGAAAATTAATAATTTATCATAATAAACATAATTAATAATGAAACATTTATTGTAAAATAATTATTGATATATGTAGTAATATGGTAAAACATTCAATGTACAGCCAAGAAAAATAAATAAATAAACAAACAAACAAACAAAATGACACATAATATAATTAATATAACCTCTTATGTATTGTAATTGGCCAATATTACCTCATTTGTATTAATAGCAAGTTGCTTGCATTAATTTTATTTTTTTGCAATTTCTGTTCATTGAAAGTTACAAAACATAGTAAACTCTATTAATTCGATGGAGGTATACAACGTGAACTCTATGTCTGTATCATAATCTTGTTTTCAATATAGATAATGTAGTAATTAATATTTAAAAATTGTCAGCGACAATATCATCGGCATCGTAGTCACCAGGCAATAAAATTTCAACTGTAAACGGTTACTCAAACAGACTTTTTTTTTGTTATATCGCTATATTAATAGACTATCCAATTTCCAACTATAGGCTTATAAATTATAGTACAGTCAGTACAAGTGTACATTACTCCGGACATTCAATTTGTAGGTGCATAACTTAACAGTTCCAAAAAATCACGTTAAAGTTATCATCAGGCTCGTAATTTAATTATATAACTATAAAACACAATATAATATTACTAAAATTCTTAAAGTAATAAAAATAGTAACAAATTTCGTAATCATAATCTATATTCTACAGTATATTTTAATAAACAAATGCTTAATATTACAATTTACAATGTACTGAATTTACAATTATTATAATATTTTTTTTATTTAACGGTAACAAACAAAAAGTTAAACAATTTTAGGCTACCATTGTACATGTTTTTATTTAGCTTGCGTCACGATATAGCATTGAATACCGATATAAACTCAATAAATTCTGGTCTTTCAAATAATCATGCTATAGTTAGCTACTTTCATCTGGGGGCGTAGCTCAGATGGTAGAGCGCTCGCTTAGCATGCGAGAGGTACCGGGATCGATGCCCGGCGCCTCCAAGGTTAATTTTTTTTTTTATTCGCAAAATAGTATTAATTTTGAATTAAATTTTAATTAAATAACAGCTTTATACAAATATTTAATAAAAAAAACACTATTTTTTAATTTCCTATTTATATATCAGGTATTTATCTCATATTATGAATACTGGACATATATTTTATTTTTTATCTACCCCCTTCCCTTAAAGTTTTAGCTAGATTCAATTTGCTACAAAATATAACTCTTAAGTTAAATCAAAGAAAATCAATGTATTTTATCGATTTCTTATCATGTACAATAATGTACACTGTACATAAAAACAAAAACATATTTATATAAAACTAAATATAATATACCATTGCTTGACTCTGCAGAATCTAAAACAAATAAATCGATTTCTTACATAAATTCAGTATGAAACTATGAAAACAATAAAAAATGAAAACTTGAATTTATTAAATAAAAAATTATAATTATATTTTACTTTATATTTAATAGTTATTACGAAAATTAAAGAAATAAAAATACATTGTTGTATACATAGAAAATTACTAACAAAAATAAACTTTGTACAAAATATATAATTTTTATAATTGTGTATGTATTATTTAAATGTATATACACAATGTATTGTTATATTTAAAACAATCATAAAAGTTTACGATATTAATATTAAAATATATAAATTGGCTTTTCAAGATTAGTTTTTGACATGTAAGTTAGTTAACTACAAATAGTTAAATAGCAAACGACACAGTAGAATCGTTATGGAGACCACTCTCGATTTTTGGCAATTTTCCCTTTAGACGATTACTATTGTCGTTTATTCCGTCTGGTGAACGCCAAAACGCCAACAATCCGGTGCTGGTGCAAAGTACATAACAACTGTGCCAAAACTGATAAGTTTTTCACTATGATTTTGCCTACTGATTTAGTAACAATTCACCTTATCCTATACCACCTTTACAACAATTCTAAAATGTCCTAAATTTAACAACAACATGAATCTTCCAAAGGGCATTTAATCCATTACCCATTAAATATTTCAAAAGTACCAGTATCCAAAAATCCTGTAACTAGTGCAATAAATCAAAAGTACTTACCTAATATAATTAATATAATTCGAGACCCATCCTCGAACTCAGGCTATTATAAATTTAATTTCTAAACTGTACGAGTATTATATTAATATTTTATTAACTAACTATATTTTTTTTATTATTATTATTTTGTTTCTATATTTTTCAAGGGATTAACAATCATAACTTAGAATCTAAATTGATTGATAGTTAGATCAACAATGGTTTAAAACTTTTATATTTAAACTACTAATATATAATATGTATATTAATATATATATAATATTATATATATATTTAATATAAATTTAATATATAATTTATGATTTAATATAATTAATATATATAATAATTTTACGAAATTGATTAATGTATTATCCGACTAACTTATCAGTATTATTTAGTATATTTTTAGTGGATAATTGTATTTGAAATATATTTATTTTTTATGTATTCAAAATTTTAACGAGTAGCTTTTGAGTAATTTAACTTTGTGTACTAAAAATAAAAGATCCATAAAATGGGTAAAATATATACGAAAACTGTGGTAATTAAACAATTTTAACAACTTACCTATTAGATATTAATCCATAAATATTTATAGTTTTTAAAAACGGTCCAAGTATAAATACTAGATTCTATATGGTGATACAAAATCTATTTTTAAGGACTATTTTCATAAAAAAATATAAAACTAAAAACCTACTCGTTTGAACATGTTGAATTAGATAGATCAATATATTTAAAAATAAATATTCATTGAATAATTTACGGTAAAAAAAGAGGAATTTTCAATTGAAAAACAGAAGATGGTATCTCTACAGGGCATTCCTTAAGTAGTACAAACAATCTCAAGAATGTTCTCCAAGTATATTTAAAATAATTCAAAAAATCTGAATTTAAATAAATTTATTATTAAATGAACAATAAGAATAAGCATGTTTGGTGATTCACTTTGTATAAATACACTACGAATTATATGTTGTATGAATACGTATGTTTGTTGAAAAAAAATATTTACAGCACCTTGCCAACCAAGATTGATCAATACAGTTAAATGGGAAAATACTTATAGATATGTCCAACACTTCTATAAATATATTTAGTTTTTACAATTTATGATATTTGCAGAGTAAATGCAATTAATTGAAATACTCTAAACGTTAAATAAATAATACAAAAGTAACCTGCGGGATGCGGGCCGCAACCGCCTTTATTATTGAGTAGAATTATTAAGACAATTTATGCCGTTATTCAGTGGTAACCGATCCATAGTAGTTGTTTTCTTCTCAATATTATGTAGTTCCTATTAGGATTTAGCGTGTTCATTTGTTTAAAGAATAGGTACAATAATAATAATGTGAAAATCATACACAAGATTTTTAAAAATTTATAATATACTATCTAATTATAAAAAAATAATTGTAAATATTATAAAATAAATAAAATATTCTTACACTATAATTTTAAATTTTAAAATTATCATAACTTGATTCCAAATAATTCACGAACAAAAAATAAAAGCAGCTTACATTTAGATAAATAATAATTCTTACCTTAAAATTTAACTATAACTTAATCTACTTAAATTTTAAAAATAACAGAGTAAAATGAATTATTCTCAATATAAAATTAAGCATATTATGCGTTAGTAAGACATGGATTAATAATAGATGCACCAAGTCAAAAGTCCCAATTAAGTACCTACTAATTATGAAATAATCCGTCGTAAAAATTATCTCATTAAAATGGACTTAAAATTAATATAAGCGGTAGGTGAAAAATAATTAAAAGTTAAAACATATATAACTGCTTTCGTTCGTATACAAGTAAGTACCTAAGTTTGTATGCAAATTTAAATTTTGTTATTGAAATAAAATTACTAGCCACTCACAAATGACTGCATGAGCTAAGTTGGTCTATAATACTGGAATTCTAAGTTGCGGCATCATCGATGCCGTCTAATGTCATAACTAATATGACATAAAATAATAAGTAAGCTGATCCCTATTACTACCATTACTTCTTACATTCCTTCTAATCATCAGAGGACTCTCAGGATCCTGATTCGAGAATATCAAGTACAGCGTGTAATAAAACATTGATAAATAAATTATAAAAAATATTATAGATCACCTATATAATGCGCATACACCTTACCTTACTCGAAGCTATATATTTTGTTTTATGCCGTGGTTTTAATAAGGTGATTCAGGCTAAAAAGCTTATAATATCCAAATAAATACAACACTGGTATATTTCATTAAAAATAAAAGGTCCAGTTGTCGCTCGCCGGATCCGTTGTGGTTGATATGGTTAGTGCGCATGCACTGATGAGAAGAGTCGATGTGGTCAAATAGGCCAGAGTCGCAGGCGGCCTCATCAAAGGCCTCTGCGTTTCCAAAGATTTAGCTTTATCATTGGTGGTAGAAACCCTCATTGAGCTATCCCTTATCTCTAGTGGCCCATGAATAAGTCACTCGTCTTACGCCACATTGTCACAAACACGTATGAGTTTCAATATGACCTTACAATGAAAATCGTCCCTCTCATCAGTGATGAAAGATGTTTATTGAAATTAACGGTTATCTGCGTGTAACATCCTAATCGTTGTTTGTTTATTGTCTACTTAAGAATTATACAGTTATGATATATGAGCGTATCATTAAAATATTTCCTTTATTTTGTAATTACTAAAAAAAATTACATTACACAGCCCACATTAAACTAAAATTGGTTTTATGATTTCAAATAATAAAAGAAAAATTATATAGAATAAATTAAAACATTTATATTTTTAATACGTTTTGACAGTAATTGAAGTATTACAAAAATGGACTATAAAATAAAGACTATTGACTTGTGTCAATCAAAAAAAAAAAAGATTAAATATTGTTAATTAAATAATAAATGATAAGTCCCACGAGGCGTGATGTGTGATTTTTAACAACTTGACACTATATAGTCAATATAGTCAATAAATTAAATTACATCAGTACTAATAATTATTATTGTGTTAACTAATTTAATATAGAAAGAATAATATGGATATAATACATTTTTTTTAAATTATAACATCGGGTTGAAAAAAAATAATAATTTTATAATATTATATGATTACCATAATATAATATATAGTGTCACATTTTTCATTAAAATTGTATATCACTATAGGACACTCCCTATATGATATTAAAAGGATAACTATGCTAACCTAATTTAAATAATTTTTTATAGATTTGATAATCACTATTATTCTTAACATATTCCTATAGTTAAAATTTGAATAAATTCATTATTAAATTAAAAATGAGTGTGAAAATATTTTATGAGTGGTGTCAAATTTGTAAAAATCGTTTTATACACAACTTAAGAGTTGAATTTTTTACCATTTAGGGGAAGTGCGGTATTTGCCGCCCACCTAAGCAGAAACTCTTATAAAAATCACAAAAATGGTCCCAGAACCTCTGTTTATAGCTCATTAGATAGATAAACTTGTTATCCTTCTTTACGTCTAGGTTAAATGCATTTAAAATAATTTGCTAGTGAGTTATTCCAAATTTAGGAAAAAAAGTATTTGGGCGGCAATACCCTCCATGTCGGGTTTTGCCGCCCAGTAATCGGGTTTTGCCGCCCACCAATTGTAAATGCACAAAATATATTAATTATTTTCCAAACATAGTCGTAGTTGTGTGCTCAATTCTAAAAAGTCGATGATACTCCAAACATTTAATTTTTTTAAGCAATAAGTAGGTATAAGACAACATAATTTTTAGATCCTCTTAAGAAAACACCTTTTTTAGGAGAATTACAAAATACCCAAATTGGTGCCATAGTAATATTGAACTTTAAATAAGCTTTTAATCCCCATTACCGACATATATAAATAAATGAAAATAAAAAATATATTTTTACTCAAAAATTCTACTTTTTTTTTTTGCTTAAAAATTTCAAATTAATACATTTTTATTAAAGCAAAATATTCGATTCTGTTTATTTGAATTTTTAGTTAGATTTATCTAAATATACTGATTGGTTGCAAAAGTCCTCTCTAAAATAATGTATAGTTTATTTATAGGCTATAGCTATTATGTATAACCAGTTTATCCAAAACTTATTAACGTATTAACATAATATATTAATTTATTAAATTTTTTGTACCGATAGTTGGCATTCATCCAGAAAGATTTTACTCTCAAAGGAAAAAAATAATTTATGCCTAAGACGCCTGACATCAACAATGGATATAGGTTGTAAATCCCATTGGCATAGCCCATAATGTAGCAACAGTGAAAATCTAGTCTTTAAAATGTCACCACCGCTGTCGGTAAATGGATAAAATAAACAAAATTGTACGTCATAGCATTGTATAAAATCTAAAAAAAATAAAATAACAACAACATTATGGGGAAAAGTTCGAAAAACTAATAAACGAAATTGAAATTCTTTCGTAACCTCAAACACTAAATATTATGTCAAAATGTTTGTGTTTTTTTATTTTTTTTATATTTATGAAATATATATATATTAGTACTTATTCGCTTTGATTCTATAAATATAGTATTATACATATACTAAAAATCAAAATTTGTTTTACTAAAAGTCGTAATATGTTACCTTTATAAAGTTATATATTATATTTTAAAATTATTTAAATTTAAATGGACAGAATGAAAAGTAATGTTATACATGATGTTTATGTGTTCAACGTTCAATATATTAAAATCTCTTTTATCATATAAATACGTTGAAGTTCGGGTTTTAATTTTTTATTTAAAAATATTATACATAAATATTGTTACTAAAATTAATTGTGCTTTCAAAGTATCAAATGGAAATTTTTAAGACACTGTGCTATGAACTTTGAGTTAGTCAAAAAAATCCAAGTAATTTATAAATATTATTATGTATCTACTAGTAACTACTGAATTATTAAGTTTATTTTTTTTTAAATAATATAATATTATACATTTATATTAATTTGTATTAGTTTAAGCTAAATATATTGTATTTTTTTTTTTTTTATATAAACCGATTTTTACATTTATTTAAAATGTTAGATTTGTCTTACATTAATTTTTTCAAATAAAACTTAAATACACATAATATTGAGAGTATTTTTAATCAAAACTTTCTAAGAGTTAGATTATAGTATAAATAAATGTGTTATACTTATTTTGTACATTTTATAAGTTTGTACACGAATTGACCAAACTACACGAAAGATCTTTGTACATATTTGCCATTTAGGATACATTACTGAATACTCAACAGTCTTGGTGTTTAAAGTCTTAATACAAACAACTTCGTACTACAGTCCACAATCATGTAACGGCTTAGCAATTAGTAACAACTAATATTTCCCTTGGGGTATTGGCAGTAAGCAAATAATCAACAGAGAATACGAAAAGTGGTGATCTCAAATGTTTAGTTTCTACAACCTAAATAATTTTAAACCTAAGTTATTTCACAACAAAATGTAATTTGGGCTAATGAGATAAAATAATTTAATGTACCAAAAATAACTTAAAGCTAAAAAACCCATTGGGTACTTACTTAAATGATTACTTGTAGTGGCGAACTGGATTTCAAAAATCGCAAAGAGTAGTAATATTTTATTACTTTAGATGATTTATGTTTTTAGCCAATAGTTTTATCAATTCAACTTTATTTTTACACTTTATAAAATTATATAAATAAGAACGGTCTATTTTTAATCCAAGTTTAATTAAACATCAAATTACAAAGTTAATAATTTGCTTAGCTCCTTATGGAATATTTATGAATACATAAAAGTCCTATTGATCATTGAACTATGCAGTAAGCTATTTTTTATTATTACGTCTGAACACGAGTTTGAATGAACGATAGCGTAATTTTATTTTTTCATGTTTGATTTTAATACAAATTAAATTATGAATACATACTTTTAATAAAGTATACATTATTAACAAGAGTAAATTATATATTAATAATTAATATATTATTATGCTGGTACTATTATGTCCAAGATTTTCAAGAATAAAACAAGTGTAGTAATTTAAATTACAATTACTGTAATATTGGATACATACTATACACTATACACTATACAGTATACCATATTGTAAACAAACTTAAGTTTAGACATTTAGTAAAGAATTTGATAACAGTAGATTTTGTTACAGATACGACATTTTATTTACGAAGTTAAAATATAACACCTAACGAAACGAACGATTCTCATAAAATATGAAATTATAATTTGTATAAACGAGCATTAATGTTGCTTATTAGTTATATGAGTAACAATGATTACTCTACTTATAATATTCAATTTATAAATTTTTCAGAATTTAAAATCCATGTCAATATTATGGCACAATTGTTTTACTCTCTATTATCATTCTTATAATTGTACAAGTAAATTAATAATATTATACTGTTTTACATAATTTTTATTAATATGACATGATCAAGGGCCCAGGAGGCGATTGTCCTCAGATTGCCTTTACTGGCTAGTCTCCCACTGAATTCACTTGAATAACATTAAATTTGTAATAACTAATATGCCTATATAGTTATAAATTAAATATTTTTAATATTAATAATTCATAATGTATATGAATTTTTGTGATAAATTGACCTACTTATGTTGATTTATTTATTGTAATTATAACCTGTAGACTCATAGTTTAAATATAACTAATAAATTAATTCTGGAAATCTTGAAATAAAATATACATAGTGTTATAGATCCTACATGAAACTATTGTTATGGTTTTACACTGTAAACTTTAAATATCAGAAGTGCCTTCCAGAAAAATTTAAACCTAAGATCAAACCCAACAGTTCCACATAAATTGTCTGTAAAAATTTGGTATACATTTTAAAAACATTAATAAATAAATGTTGATTTTTATAAAAGCAAAATCAAATTATTAGTATTAATGTTATTATAACTACTAATTATTATAGATTTTAGCATTAGTTTTACTACTCGAATATAAATTTTAAATCCGAATAAATTATGTTATTGTGTTTTATTTCAAGTAAATAACATTTTTCCAGTACAGTAAAAAAAAAAAATAATAATAGCGTTAATTAAAATCTACATTATACCTACCATTACTCCCTTTATATGAATAATAGAATAATATCCTGAGATAATGTTTAAAACTGAATTAAATTTGGCAATTTGTATAAAATATTTTATAATTACTATAGGTACTTACCCAATACTCTAATATTCATACAATTTTATAAAAAAAAAAAAAAAAATTAATAACACTGATGGAGATTGGAGAATATTTTTTTTTATCTCGATGAATTGTTTAAATTATGTAATGTAATAAACAATAATGTTACTAAAATATGAATATAACTAATAAGTAATAATTACCCAAAGGGTACTCTACTGATAAACAATTTTAAAACCATATTTTGATTTGAATAGTATTATTTATGCCAAAAATTACTAATTAGTGACACAAATTAAATACTATAATATATAATATGATATATGTGTGTGTATGTGTGTATGTGTGTAGTACATACTCTTAAACAAATCAAATAAATTGCACGTAATGTCATGCAACCTTAGATTCGTGTTCAGAATTATAAATTGTCATGTTTTCTAACTTATACCTAGTTAAATTATTGGCACTACGGCCAACTTAAAATTATAAAACTAATATTTATCCTAAGATATTTTATTATTAGTACATATAGGTATGCCAATACCATATTTTGTTTTCATTTTAATAACAATATACAAAATTAATGTAAGGGTAATGCAAATACGACCTAGTTCTTATTTAAAATTTTTAATATCATATAATAATAAATATTTTATGTAATGTTTGAATATGTGATTTATAGTATCAACCATCAAATAATGAATATTATACTTAATTGATTAAAGTAACTAAATAAATCTTCAATTTATATCTAAACATTATATAATATACCAAAATTTCATCAACGGACGGCTCTTCTTATACGGTTACAAGTCATTCATACAAATAAAACATCCCTTATGTTTACTATATTATATATTTATATGCGTAAATTGTATAATTATCTTAATATATATAATATTAAATTAATACTTTTAATTTTATTTTTTTGTTTGGCGTAAATTATCGATACTGATATTATATAATAACATTATACGAAATCAAAACGTTTACCGGTATGGTTGTATTCGTACTTTACTATATAACAGGATAATTAAAAATAGTTTATTTAAGAAATTTAAATGGCACCATATTTATTCTATAAGTGTAGTTAAAATCATTATATAATTTATATTTATATATACATAAAAAATTATCATGAATATTATTATTTTTTTTTTATTTAAGAGCTTTTAAAATATGATGCTTAAACATTAGGTACTTACTTAATTCTAAATAAACAGACAAATAAAAATAAAATATTCAGTTTTAAATAGTTTATGGATTATATACCTACCAAGTACCAAATAATATATATCCATTATGAATTACAACCATACAATATTAGTTACCCAAACTGACTGCTTGAAGTGGAAGAGGTAATATATTATTACATACTGCAATTATAATTATTATTAGTAATTTGTTAGATTAATATTATATGCCAAGCTATTCTATTACTATAATATTATCATTTATCAATATATAGTTAAGTAAGATGTATGTTATATTATTTACCAATAAAATTAATTATTTTTTATACTAAGTACCTTTATATTACTAAGTATAAATATTATTTTATTTTATTAAATATTAAATTCAATTTATATTGTCTATAATTCCAATGTACCATAACAAATTTAAAGCTATTTGTATTACTAATATTCACTTTTACTGAAAACTATATAATTTTACATTAACTATTTTATTATGTACAATTTATTAAATTACTTTAAATAAATTGTAAGTCAAATAAAAAGTACCTACTAGACGTTGTAAAATTTGGTATTCTTTTCAAATGTGAATACATTTATTGTAGAACATTACTTATTAGTAATAGAGTGTATTATACTATTACGAATTTAAGATCAACTGTTAGTTGTTATCCCTGCAGGCAATACGAGTACTTTCACATTTTTAACTATACCAAGTACTAACAGACCATGAACTGGTCTATAAATATTAAATTATATAATATATTATTACACGTATACACAATATGTATAATAATTTATTATTAGTAACTATGTGTAGTACCTATATATATTTAGTAGAAGAAAAATCAATGTTTTATTAAATAAAATACTAGTATACTAAAACAATGAAAAATAAAAAAATTACATGAGTTTTTGTAGCTAAATTAGTACTTGAGGAAATAGGTATCATAAATTATAATCTTTATATTAAATGTTATGTGTTATTATTTAATAATACCTATGAACGAAACAATTCGATCTGTATTTTTATCAACGATTATAACGAATATTTAGGGAAAATATATCATTGAATACTTGAAATAAATTGAAATTAAGACTAAACTAAAAGAAATAACCATATGTGTTAATGTTTTCAACATATTATAAAAATCTTCAAATAGAAAAGTAAAAATAATCCTAACGCGTTTAAGAATAGAGCATACTAAAAAGTCTTCTTATACACAGTTATTTTGTGAGTTATTATCAAAGTATATCAAACTAAATGGTCAACCTGTGGAGTCTAATTAACAATCAAACATATTCTTGTCGAGTGTAAACAAATAGAAGATGCTAGTTAAATAAAAGATTTTTGAATTCATTCATCAATCCCTATAATACAAAACAAGAAAGCCAACTAACAAGTGCTGTCTGTGATGATTTATGTAACAAAATATAATTATTTTAAATTAATCCTTGAAAACATTAATATCATAGTACTATTTATGTATCAAAATAATTAGAAAAAATACATTGTCAGCTAAATTAACGAGGCTTATTTTTAAAAATAAAAATAAAGTTAATACTAATAATACAAATAGTTTGTATTTTACTTAGGTACTTATTATTAAAAATTTAGATAAAAAAAGTACGGTGCATAAATAAATAAAATAAATAAATGTTAACTAATTTTATCGGTTTGAAATAATAACTATCTCTATAAAAAATTATGCTATTTAATATAATAATAATGTTATTACCCAAAAACATATATTATTCTAAAAACCGAAAAGAATCTGATAAGTTTGTTGGTCCTGCAACGATATGGTGGATGGTTTGAATGTCTGTCTACGTATGTGGAAATAGATAAGTTCTCGTTAATTGAACTTAATAAATAACAATAATTGCTATGATAAATAACGAAATAGAGCATAGCGAACAAAGCTCATAAGTAGTATATATTTGTATGTTCACAGCACTTTTCAGCAGGGAGATTTTAAAAGTTTAAGGCGGAGTATTCCGCTTAAGCCAATTATTTTTCACTGCAACACAAAAAAATACTGATTTTCAAAAACCATAATGTATGTTCAGAGCACCTTTTAGGTGAGAAATCGAAAAAGTTTAAAACAGATTATCCCTCTTAAGCCAATTATTTTTTCCCTGTAACATGAAAAAATACTGATTTTCAAAAACCATAACGTATTTTCACAGCACTTATGCTGAAAACACAAAATGCAATCTCCCTGCTGAAAAGTGCTGTGAACATACATAATGGTTTTTGAAAATTAGTACTTTTTTCTTGTTACAGGGAAAATATAACTAGCTTAAGGGGAATACTCCAGCTTAAACTTTTAAAATCTACCTGCTAAAAAAGTGCTGTGAACATACTACTCACATAATATTAAGGGTTGTATTTTAAAAACCAATACAAAATATCAACAGTAAAAAATCGGAATTTATTGCCCAAAATTAAAAAATTAATCAATAATCATACTTATACAAAATGTAAAATTATCAACTCATAAATGATAAAAAAATAAAAATAAAAATTAGTATTCCAAAAATAGTACAGTTATCAAATAGCGCGTTGCGTATATTTTGTTTACGAATTACATTTTGTTTCTTTTTTAACAGTTAGAAAACACAATAAACAAGCTATGTTTTTTGGATTATTTTTTTAATCGAATATATAGCTAGCCTATATTATTATTATTATTGCGTTGTATTATTACAGCAGATTTTTAGGAAAATAAAGATTATTTATTTATATTTATTATTTCGCTGTTCTCAAAATAGAAGATTTAATATAATATAAGTTTCCAAGTGGGTGAATAAGATGTTAATTTGTATCCCGGTTTTGAAAAAGAAAATTATTTAATTTTTCGTTGAATTATTGCCCCAACCGGCCCAACCATAAAGTCCTCTTGGCTTTTATACTTCTTTTGTACTATTATTGTCATAAGTCATAACTGTCTTTCAAATGAATTTAGTGACGGTTTGAAAAATGACCAAACTAACAATACTTTTGATTAAACAGTGATAAATCAAACAGTTGTGTTCTGAATACTTGAAACATCGCTATAAAGAGTATATTATTATAGTATTACACTAAATACACAACTCTTATAATATTATACTATGATATTTGACCAACACACGGTATATTATCAATACGAAAATAGTATTCGTTTACATTTTAGTACCATATATTGGTCAATGGTACTTATAATGCGTAGCTAATAAATACATAATATATTATTATATGAAATGTGACTACTGCTTGTTATTCCTACATCGATACAACATAATATTATTATTATATTAATTTAATTCGAATAAAATCGTAAAATTACATTGGGAGTGTATTCAAATAAATAATTATAATCGAATACCTAATCTAACAGTACTATTAAATGGTATATTAAATATTCAACTAAATAAAAATGCCTTGTTAATGATCCTAAAAATCGAACATAGTTTATTTTTATTTTACCAACAAAATTCAATCCATAATTTTATTAAGATGTCATGGTTTCTAATTAACCGTGTATACTAATTATTGGTATTGAACGACGAGTCTATAATTGAGTTAGAATTTAGAAATATTGTCTATAAACTATAGTTTAGAGTATATTTTCGAGTATAACAATATAATTGTATTCTATATATAAATTGTACCCAGTGTCCGCTATTTATCTATTTTTAATTAAATGGCACAAATTATACACACTAAACCGCAATTAAAGCGGTTTTATATAAAGTTTAAATGCATTTTTAAAACTTTTTTTCAACGTCCTGACGATAATTTATTTAAAAATTAAAAGACTATTGTTTCATCTTAATTGCCATAATATATTTTGTATTTATATATATATATATATTAAAATGCTCAAGACTTTTAATTTTAATATGAAATTTAAAAATTCAGAACAAACTTCGTAGTATGAAAACCACAATTATTTTTTATAATTACAATTAATATAATCTGAAATATAATGTTTTTTATTTTAATTTAATTTCAAGAAGAAATATTATCAACAAAATACTATTTTCTTGTAAAATATTGAAATGTTTGTGAAAAACATAAAATAATTTTTATTAAAACATAACATTTTACCAGGTAAATTAAGTAAAAATATTGACGAATGCTTCAAATTCTATTTTAAATGTTGGTTTACATGTTTAAACGTTTTATAAAATTAAGTTTTTATCAATAAAAAATCAAATTGGAGGCGCCGGGCATCGATCCCGGTACCTCTCGCATGCTAAGCGAGCGCTCTACCATCTGAGCTACGCACCCAGATATTCGCAGGAAGAGAAATGTAGATCATTTGATAAAACGATAATATTAAATCAATTCAATAACTTCGTTAAAAATACATGCAATGGAACTCTACAAATGTAAAATTGTACTTTGGTAGTTCGGTTGCAGTGTTGGGACCGAATCCAAATAATTTTAAAAATACAATTAAAATAAACTAAATTGTATGCTACAAGAAATTAAAATAATATGATATTCAAATTTAAAAAAAACTAATGGCTTAATAATTAAAAAACTTTAAATTGATAAATATAAAAAAAAATGAAATATAATAAATGTTAGGTAAGTTGTAGATAAAAAGGTTATACTGAAGTATTAACAGATATGAATTGATCATGTAAATATAAGTACATTTTTTATGGAAAAGACGAAAATGATAAACAGAGACCTGTGGATGATTATCGGTATTAGTGTAATACCTTAGTTTGACTGCGTGTTTCCTGAACATAAATTAATATATTATTGTTAGATATATTGTAACATTTTCTTAGAATCTACGGTAGTGTAATCCAAAATATTATTAAAGTATTGACAACTCAGAATGGATATTTGTTTCAATCGCATTAGCTTATCTAAATTAATTATTCAATATTATTTTACTAATTCATATGCTTAGGAAAACTAAAGATTTTATTTTCATTTTAAAGGAAAACATTGAATTATATGTTATTGTTTTACACTTTTTTTGTTGATTATTATTGATTATACGAAATAGTTAAGAAATATTAATTCATACAATTAAATACATGATAATTGTTAATTGATCAATTAATAAAACTAACTAACTACTGATTAGGTACTTTGTAATTATTTGGTTACCGTGGCAACTGTAATACTCAGAAAAAAATGTATACAAACCAAAAATATTTGTATTTTAAAATTAAAATGTAATCTTTAAAGCAAATATAACGCTTAGACGATTTTTGTAATTTATACCTATTTACTATTATTAGCGTTTATTAGTTTCCACTAGTGTTAGTGGAAAAATGTTCATAAGAAAAAAATCGTTATACACCAATATACCTAAGTATAAAAATATTAATTTAAATGTGCTTACTGATATAATTGTCAAATTGTTGGTCGTATCAATAATAATAAATTAGCTAAATTTCAGGATATAAAATATTCCGGTTCCAATAATACATATATACCTAACAAATAACAATTAGTAATTGTAGTAACTAGTAATTTTAAATAAACCATATTATTTGTACGTGAATAAATCTGCAGAGCAAATTTAAGCCTCTCTTTAATCATCCAAATCACAATTACCTATATTATAAGATAACATATTTTATAGGAAAGTATTCAAAAACACATTTTACATTTTGTAGGTACTCCAAAAATGCTCGGGACTCTGACTAGCTATTTTCCTAACGAAGAATCAACTAATTTGACTTCAAATATTAATGAAAATCTAATAATAAATAGATTAAAAATAAAAATAATTTTTTAATAAACAATTATATTTTTATAGTTCAAATACCTACTGAAGTCTTACTTGAGAGTAGAGCTTCTGTTCGTGAACTCATTTAATTTTAAATCTGGTCAATTTAACAAATTACTTTTTTAAATTCATTGTTTACCATACTTCACACACCATCAATATTTTAACACGTTTACTAAAAAATAATAATAATAATTAATTTGTTATTATTATTATTTTTTTTTTTTTATAATATATAATTTAATTTCAAAATGTTTCTAGCTTAGCTATCTTATATAAATGTGTTATCATTTAAAAGATCAATATATAGCTAATACATTAATATGATTAAATTTACGTAATTTAGTGAACGAAAAAAAAATAAAAATTAAATTTGGAGGCGCCGGGCATCGATCCCGGTACCTCTCGCATGCTAAGCGAGCGCTCTACCATCTGAGCTACGCACCCAGATATTCGCAGGAAGAGAAATGTAGATCATTTGATAAAACGATAATATTAAATCAATTCAATAACTTCGTTAAAAATACATGCAATGGAACTCTACAAATGTAAAATTGTACTTTGGTAGTTCGGTTGCAGTGTTGGGACCGAATCCAAATAATTTTAAAAATACAATTAAAATAAACTAAATTGTATGCTACAAGAAATTAAAATAATATGATATTCAAATTTAAAAAAAAACTAATGGCTTAATAATTAAAAAACTTTAAATTGATAAATATAAAAAAAATGAAATATAATAAATGTTAGGTAAGTTGTAGATAAAAAGGTTATACTGAAGTATTAACAGATATGAATTGATCATGTAAATATAAGTACATTTTTTATGGAAAAGACGAAAATGATAAACAGAGACCTGTGGATGATTATCGGTATTAGTGTAATACCTTAGTTTGACTGCGTGTTTCCTGAACATAAATTAATATATTATTGTTAGATATATTGTAACATTTTCTTAGAATCTACGGTAGTGTAATCCAAAATATTATTAAAGTATTGACAACTCAGAATGGATATTTGTTTCAATCGCATTAGCTTATCTAAATTAATTATTCAATATTATTTTACTAATTCATATGCTTAGGAAAACTAAAGATTTTATTTTCATTTTAAAGGAAAACATTGAATTATATGTTATTGTTTTACACTTTTTTTGTTGATTATTATTGATTATACGAAATAGTTAAGAAATATTAATTCATACAATTAAATACATGATAATTGTTAATTGATCAATTAATAAAACTAACTAACTACTGATTAGGTACTTTGTAATTATTTGGTTACCGTGGCAACTGTAATACTCAGAAAAAAATGTATACAAACCAAAAATATTTGTATTTTAAAATTAAAATGTAATCTTTAAAGCAAATATAACGCTTAGACGATTTTTGTAATTTATACCTATTTACTATTATTAGCGTTTATTAGTTTCCACTAGTGTTAGTGGAAAAATGTTCATAAGAAAAAAATCGTTATACACCAATATACCTAAGTATAAAAATATTAATTTAAATGTGCTTACTGATATAATTGTCAAATTGTTGGTCGTATCAATAATAATAAATTAGCTAAATTTCAGGATATAAAATATTCCGGTTCCAATAATACATATATACCTAACAAATAACAATTAGTAATTGTAGTAACTAGTAATTTTAAATAAACCATATTATTTGTACGTGAATAAATCTGCAGAGCAAATTTAAGCCTCTCTTTAATCATCCAAATCACAATTACCTATATTATAAGATAACATATTTTATAGGAAAGTATTCAAAAACACATTTTACATTTTGTAGGTACTCCAAAAATGCTCGGGACTCTGACTAGCTATTTTCCTAACGAAGAATCAACTAATTTGACTTCAAATATTAATGAAAATCTAATAATAAATAAAATAAAAATAATTTTTTAATAAACAATTATATTTTTATAGTTCAAATACCTACTAAAGTCTTACTTGAGAGTAGAGCTTCTGTTCGTGACCTCATTTAATTTTAAATCTGGTCAATTTAACAAATTACTTTTTTAAATTCATTGTTTACCATACTTCACACACCATCAATATTTTAACACGTTTACTAAAAAATAATAATAATAATTAATTTGTTATTATTATTATTTTTTTTTTTATAATATATAATTTAATTTCAAAATGTTTCTAGCTTAGCTATCCTATATAAATGTGTTATCATTTAAAAGATCAATATATAGGTAATACATTAATATGATTAAATGTACGTAATTTAGTGAACGAAAAAAAAATAAAAATTAAATTTGGAGGCGCCGGGCATCGATCCCGGTACCTCTCGCATGCTAAGCGAGCGCTCTACCATCTGAGCTACGCCCCCCGATGTAAGGAGATATCAAAACTTGATTATTTGAAAGAATAGATCTTATTGAGTTTATGTTGATACCTATTCAATGCTACGTCGAGAAAGTAAGTAAAATATACATAGTACATACTATAGTATTAGCCTGACATTGTATAATTTTTTGAGCGTTCCCATAAAAAAAAAAAAAAAGCATATCTATTAATTGTAAACCAAGTATTTAACCAACAATGTAAATTGTAAAATTAAATATTTATTTGTTAAAATATATTGTAGATAATAACAAAATTGTTATTTTTTTTATTACTATAAAAATGTTAATAAAATTGTATACTTTTATTTAGTTTCAAGCATTATGATGATTTAAATGTGGTTTTGTTGTCATGGTTAAGTTATGTACATATAATCGAATGTTTAGAGTAGTGCACACTAGTCTAGTACTAACTGTACTATAATTTATAAGTCTATAATTGGATAATCTACTAATGTGATTTTGATAACAAGGACAGTGGTAATTTCGGCGAAAAGAATGGTTTATAACAAGAAAAAAAGTGTTTGAGTAGGTAGTACCTTTTATATTTACTATTACAATTAGCGTTTGGATGATTGAAATGCGTTGCCTGGTGACTTCGATGCCGACAATAATGTCGCTAATCATTACTAAATATTAATTACTACATTGTCTATATTATTGAAAACAAGATTATGATACAGATATAGAGTTCACGTTGTATACCTTTATCGAAACACAGTAGTTAACTGTGTTTTGTCACTTGCGTGGTAAATGTCAAAAGATATTCCTAACTTTCAACAAAAAAAAATTAAGAAGAGAAAATATTGATAATATTGGCAAATTACAATGCATAGGAAGTTGTATTAATTATATTATGTCATTTGTTTTTTTTTTTTTTTTTTTTTTTACTATACATTGAATGTTTTACCATATTACTTTATATATATATTATATATATATATATATATATCAACAATTATTTAACAATATAATAGTTTTATTATTAATTGCACGTATCAAAGTACATGATTATTTTCATTAATTATCTTTGTGTAATAATATTACTATTACTATAGTCATACTAATATCTATATTTGTTTTAAGTTTAAAGTTCATTATTAATTTTTAATTGTGCATAATAAAAGTGATTTTTTTTTTATAAAATTATTGTACATTACTATAGATTCAATATATACCTAAATTAAAACACTCTTACTATATCTATACATTTATTTATACTTATTTTACCTGACGTTTTACGCCCGTTAAAAATGATATTAAACAGAGTACTGCAGTAGTGAATTCTATTGAATTAAAAAGTGGCGTGATCTCATGTAGATAAGATAAACCAATTTGTTGATGTCTATAGTTTTATATTATCAAACACATATAAAAATGAAAGTAATTTTAAACATTAATTA
Organism: Aphis gossypii; assembly: GCF_020184175.1. Taxonomy (NCBI): domain Eukaryota; kingdom Metazoa; phylum Arthropoda; class Insecta; order Hemiptera; family Aphididae; genus Aphis; species Aphis gossypii. Next base: position 80,016,369 of record NC_065530.1, read on the forward strand.
TTAAAACTATTATCTAGTAGGTAACAAATGGATACGATCTTCACCTTTTAAAGCTGAGGTTTGAAAATTGAATACAACATACTGGATACTGGATTAAATCATTAAACAATAATATAGGCAAACACAATTATTTATTATAGGCATTGGGAGATTTAAATTTGAACGAAATTAGGTATATTAATGATGTCAATTATTTTGTTATGAATCAAAAACATTATTCGCAGACTTGTAGCTTTTACAAGTATTGTTCATTTTACTATACGTAATGGTATTTTTTAAAATTTGTTGATTAGTTTTAATAAGATAATATATTTTTATTCTATGAAACTATTGAAACTGTTTAGTTTTCATAATGTATTACGGTATTTACAGTGTAAGATGGGATTAACTCAAAAGTTAATAACAATTATAGTATATAAATATATAATAATAATGTTTTCGAAAAATAGTAAATTAACCTAGGTATAGTAATACTAATAGTAAAATAAAGACAATAGCAATATCAAAAATCATACCACAAAATTTAGTGATATAAGCTATTAAGCTGACAGACCAGGTTAAAAAGAATCGTTTGTCGTACTTATATACAATATGATATACCTATCATTGAATTAAAATTTAACATATCTTGTACACTGTACAGATTTCCAGCTTTTTAGAAATTACAATCACATTAATAACAATTAAATATATTTTTGTATTGTACTAAGATATAATTTGTTTCATTACTTAGAAACTAGGTAATTCATAACTATTAAATTAAAATTCGTCGGAGCCCACTGTTACAATGCATATAGGTATTATTATAGTTTACATGACTACATATAGATGGGCTGCGAACACAAAATGTATTTATGATTGGATGATAGGTATTTTATAAACAAAAATATCTATGATACATTTAATAAATATTACAATTTATATTATTATTACAATTAATGTAAAATATGTTTTGAAAAAACAAAATAATTTTTATTGAACAAACAAATTATGTGACATTTCAAAACAATAAAGCTTCTTTTAGATTTACAAAAAAATATCCTATCTTTCTTAACGAACTAAATAAATATATTTTTAATAGAAACAAAAATATGACTACTGGAGGCGCCGGGCATCGATCCCGGTACCTCTCGCATGCTAAGCGAGCGCTCTACCATCTGAGCTACGCCCCCGGATGAAAGTAATGATCTAGATCTTATGTATTTGAGAGAATAAATAAATTAGGTTACAGCAAACAACATCTGCAGCTATACAACATTGTAACATACCTACTTTTTGTACCGCTTTGATGCTCTACCGATTTAATTTCGACCGCGATTTCTTTTTGCGACGATCCCTTTGCGCGTTGAACGGTTTTTATGTATACATTATAAGTAGGTATAAATGTATGTATATTCGAGCATACAAAAACGATTCGCCTATATATATATAATATGCATTTATATACCAATTTGGCATGCCCGGTGGAGTCGACTATGCAGGGTGACAAGACAGAAAAAAAGGGGACTATAAAAATTAAAAAGGGATGACGGCCGAGATAATGCGGTGCGGTGCCGGGGATACGCAAGACGACTACGTGTGTATTGCCAACAAGAAAGGGTGCGTACAAGACTACTACCTCGTAGACTACAACGTACGCAAATCTCCTAACGATAGCGCATAAATATAAATTCCATGTTGTGTTTAAGACCACGGTGGCCGAAGAAATTTACGACCATCACGCGCCACCGTATAATTTGCTATCCAATAAGACTGTTACATTCCGCATCATCTTATTTAACATAAGACACTAATCTAATAATTCCAATTACTAGGTATATTAGCATTTTTTTTTTTTGTTTACATAATTATACCATAAAAAAAACAATTTTTTTCCTATAAAAATGTATTTCATAATTTTTAATTTTTTGAATTACAATAACATACATTATTGTTATTACGTTTCACAAAGCATATTTTTTTTAGTTTAATTGATCGGAATAAAGTGGTTCCCCTACTCTGTTAATCTAAAATTTAGCACAAATATGGTAATATTTTTTTCCGAAAATGTTGTTTAGTAACAACCTAAAATTATCTAAACGATATATTTTCAAAGGCATTATTGTTTTCTGAAATATAGAATGTCTTGCGTTAAATGAATCAACCCTCCGTGCCTATATATTTCGCACTGAACTCGAGGAGCAAACACATATTTTGCGACTGAGATTTCTATAACGAAATTTTCTCCAATCTTATACTTATAATATTATATAAACATACAATTTATGTACACAAGTGTTGAAATGTGTATGCAACGTATCGTATAATAAATTAATATTATCGTTTCAATAATGGCTAAGAAGAAGGGACGTAATTAGATTATTTTTTTAGGAGAGGGATGGTTTTTTTCGAGGTAAATTCCCCAATTAAACCTATTAAAAGCAAGAATAAAAAATGTAGTACACAATTTTAATTTGTTTTATAATCTATTAACTGTTTTAAAAAATGAATAACTATTACATAATAAAAATAAATATAATAACAATGATAATGTAACAAATTAAAGCAGACTTCAAAAATATTTCCTGAAGTTTTGGAGGAAAGAGCTGCAGTCCCACCACTCCATATATAATTCTCTGCAGTGAGAGGTGACTATAAATAGAAGCAATTATTTTTAAACCGAAATAAATTGTATATTCTATATCATGCATCATCTATGCAGTTTACATAGGTAACTACTAACTAGATATAAGATAGAAGTAGGTATATAGTATTAATAAAACGTAAAAAAGGTTGTATACGATCGTCACACACACTCAATTTTACGACGTTCTGCTCTGTCCGTAATCTTACTCGTTATGATATAAATATAGCTACAAATTATAATATATAATGTATTATTAGAATTCAACTGTAAGCTTGTATCCTACACAGCTACCATACTATGCTGACTTATTGTCATGTAGGGTTATTTCGCACCATTTTAATCACGATTGTGTCCAAATTGCAAGCCATGTATAATATTATTTTACTTTTTTTTTCAATTTATGTTAATACAATTATAATATACGACAGGTCCACCATATTAAGTTGTTCTTACAGTAGTAAAATACTAAAATATATTAAAAATCTATAGTCTATCATAAAATAATACATTTATTTTTTTGTATTAGTGTTTAAATTTCAAATTATCTAATTATTTGAACATAAAACTTCATAAAACTAAATATAAAGTTCCCTAGAAGTTTTTGTAAAAAAAAGTATTCAAAACAGTTTAGTATAAAACCACATTATATATTTGTATATTATTTGAGAAACCAAATTTTGATATAATTTGATATTTATAAGAAAAATAACGTTTATTCTATAATAGGTAATTCAAAAAATTTAAACTTATTTTTTGATTAATTGTAATCGCTATTTATTCCATGGACCTGCTTAAATTTTTATTTATTTTATATTTACAGTTCTAAACGGTATGTCGTGATTGTAATAAAGTAATGTATGTTATCAACAGCTAATGGTATACAATAAATATGTAATAGTTATTAGTTATTGTACAATAATATATCCACAAAAAAAAAATGGTTTAACTCACCATAATAACACTATAAAAAAATTAAATCATTAGACACTACGGACTTATTACTGTCTCTGTTCAGTACCATTTTTTATGTACAATATAGGTATGTCAAATGTCAATGATTATCACAATTATACATGACATGAGATACAAACTGACTATAATCTATAAGCTAGCACGCAATTCTAAGTATGGGCACTTCAAATTATGTTTATTTTGTTACTTGTTAGTATTCAATTTGGATGTACTATTAATCAAATGGTCAATAGAAGTACAAATTTTCGATGATACTATAATATACATGTAATATAATATGCTCAAACATCTCAATATGACTTAAATTTTTTATCATCTTTTTTTAATCAACACTTCCATCACGATGTATACTACAATCGCAAGATTCATCTTTGGTGGCGTCGTAATGAACTTAAATAATGATATAAGCTTATGTTAATACTTAATTATTATATAATATTTGAAAAGTGATTAATTTATATTTTAGTATATCATCGGATATTCAGCGGATTATGATTACCATAAGTTTTCATAGTTAATGTGTGAATATTTTTTACACAAATAATTTACCCATAACTTGCAAACAGTATCCATCTTACAATTTACATCACTCAAATACACTAATTAATTTACTATCTTTAGATTTATATTTTGTTTAAATAATTATATTACAATCGTAATATTTTGATGAATAAGTACTATAATTTGGTACATGTGTTCTATGCTTTGACTAAGTTTTCACACATTTGTCATACAAAATAGTATTACAATATAATGTGGTCCTGCATTTCTAATTGTTCCACTTGGTCCGGTAATGAGTAATGACCCACCCGAGATTTCGTGAAATAAGTTTCTGCAGCCAATGCGATTACCATGTTCGCACAAACTTCAAACGTGTAAACAGTTTTGCGGTTAGCACGCATAATAATAATATTATATAATGTTGTAATATATTAATATGTGGTCTATAGAGATCTACTCGTTTTAGCCGGGTTACAAGACTAGGGATTTACTTATTAAATCCTTGCATACATAAATCTTTTATTTTTCAGACCATTATAATAGTCCATGGTATATGAGTAATGTAATATTCAAAATTATTAAGATATTCGTTAGTTTGATAAATAAAAACATAATAATTACATTTTAATCTTATTATATAATATATTATATATATATTATATAATTAAATTACCTATTTTTGATAATATATTACTTTAATTTACATCATAAAATTACTTCTATTAATACATGGGTATTTATAAAAATTCCTCTTAGGTATACAGAATATACAGAATCTCAAAAAAGAAGCCCATATGGTTCGGATAGTAAAATTGTGGTGTAGTTCTCTTTTAAGTTTAAACTGTTTTCAAGTTTGAATTAGGTATATATATAATATATATATATATAGATAAGTATATTATATTTATATACAAAAATACTGTAACGGTCGCGTTTGATAAATGGTGGCGGCAGCCGTTCGAACAAAAATTAAATTAAAAATATATATATGCGACCGGGAAAGGTCGTACCTATTATTAAATCTAAATAAAAAAAAGAAAAAACTTTAACCCGAATCAATAAGGTCCATTTCTCCCTCTCTCACTCTTTGTATCAATATAATATATGTATATCATAACTTCGCTGTCTCGTATACGACGATAAAATACAATATATAATATTATCTAACCATACACCATATATATAGTTATACACTTATACCACATTTATCTTATACCTAGCTAAAGGTAGGTACCATGAGAATAAAATTCAGCCAACGTTTACCCAGTAATAATATTATAGAAAAAACCACCAACCATTCGCATCGATTTGCATATAATATTCTATATTCCTACTATACATACGTTTTGTAAGTACATATTATACAAAAATACAATGAATACAAATATCACAATACTTTGTTACAAGGCGATATGTATCTGTATACGAGTAAATTATGGTTGATAATTGATGACAGAACTTATAAAAATTATAATAAAACGAAATAATAATTGCATTTATTATATAATTTTAAACGAAAGTAAAAATTAAAAAAATTAGTTCATTAAACTGAAAAAATAAATAAAAATTTTGCAAAATTCGAATGGAGGCGCCGGGCATCGATCCCGGTACCTCTCGCATGCTAAGCGAGCGCTCTACCATCTGAGCTACGCCCCCCGATAGAAATGATCGATCAAATATAGATCATTTGAAATACTAATTTAATTTAATATTGAATATCTAAACAAATAATTTAAATTATAATATTATAATTGATAATAATTTAAATAATATAAATATTTTGATATAAATGCATGATATACATAAACTTTTTTTCAGTAATTTTCGCGGTAAATAGTAAAATAAAGTACCTATAGGTACCTAAGATTTTATAATAATAATTGATTTATTCATTTTCCCACTAGAAAAATCTGTAAAAATTATTAAATCGCATTTATACATCTCCATTATTGAGTGTAGCCGTCAGCCATGTAAGCTGCAGTACACTTCAAAAAATCAAATGAAGTTACTATTTAGTAAATCGACTATCGACTAACCAAGTTCCCAAGTTGTTTCTAAGAATTGAAAAACAAAAAAAAAGAAGATAACCGTTTTGTAATAGGTAAACACCTTAACACCCACATTATCTAATATCGTTATACACAGGTTAATACGATTATGGATTGATAATAGGTATGGAATTTAAAAAAATGAAAAAACGTGTTTCTTTATTTTAAATGGCCAATTTTTGTGTATTCATTTTTACATTTTTAAACAAGCAATTGTACCAACATCAAAATCAACTTTTTTTAAATGGTAACAAACTAACAACCATATTTTTGAATGGATTCTTTAGTATTTAAAAAAAAAAATGATGTACAAATCATACATTTTGGTTCACTGGTTTATTTATTATATGAGGACCCTAAACTTTAGTAAACTGATTTAAATGATTTGTATTTCTAGAACTAAATACCTACCTAAATTTTTTTAAACTATCTTTTAATGCAATTCTACACCTATTTATAAACTTAAATTGAAAACCTTATCACTAAACTATTATTTTTTAGGAGGTAATTGCCTACAAAACTGTTGAACGTATTTTAACATACAATTACAAAAATAAGTAGAATGTAAATGCATACTTACTATTATTGTATGATATCATAATAAATTCATAAATTTAGATTTTTTCCCCGTACCTAGTCGTTTTGTTTATTGAAAATAGTTTAAATTTAGATACTTAATAAATTAGGTAATGACGCAGATATTATCTATAATGATTATCATTGTAGGTACCTATTCAGTTATTATTATAGTAACATTAGAAATCTTTAATTAATACAGGGTAAAGAAACCTTCCTAATAATATTTTTGATGTGTGTATGTGTGCTAAGATTTTCAATTTAAGTTTATAAAAAGGTGTAGAATTGCATTAAAAGATAGTTAAAGATAAGTAATAAGATTAGATAGAAAAAATATATTTAGCTCTAGAAATACAATTTATTTAAATCAATTTATTAAAGTTTAGGGTTCCGTAGTAAATAAACCAGTGAACCAAGATGTATTATTTGAACATCAATTAAAAAAAAAAAACACTAAGAATTCATTTAAAAATATACCTTACCTGGTCTTAGCAAATGCCAAATATCAATGTTATCTAAATTTTAATGCTGCAATCAAGGTGTATTGATCAATACACCTTGGCTGCAATATTGTGTATCATGATGATAACGCAATGGTTAGCTTGACTTAACTGATCACGGTACTAGTAGGTACCTACTGAAAACGGTAACCACGATATTTTCCTTCAGTCAATATTTTTGATAACGATTGTATCGGTTATTTTTTAAGTGTTTGTCTCCAAATTTCGCGTATAGGATTTGGAGGGTTTTTTTTATGTTTTGTGCATTCACATTGGATAATGTTATATTATTTTCATAAAATGTTCACATTACAGCCGTTCGCGAGTGCGTAGGTAGTTTATGAGTCGACGAAACAAATCTTGAACACATCACTGCGACATCGTCTACATCTGCAGACTTGACCACTATCCGTACCGCCATTTCTTGCTTTCCCGGGTATTAAGGTGCCCTACACTGCAGCGGTAGCGGTGGCGATGGCGGTAGCGTTAAAATGAGTCCGGACACAATTTTACCGCCACCGCCGAGACAATAGAATTTTACCGCCACCGCTGCAGTGTGTGGGGACCTTTACACGTCAACTGCTGTGCAAGGTAGGTTGTACAAAGTCACTAATATTATTCACGGATTTCTTGTAGAAATAGACACATGAGACTTGACAGTTTTATATGTATTTATATGGACGTTATTAGATATTTATTTTGAGTTTGCCGTATTTATAGGTCTTGAGAATTCAAGGCAAACCTATTATTATTTATTAGTTTAATGTAATAATATTATATAATATAGTACCATGATATTAAAGTGTTAAGTATTTATTGTAAAGTACAATATTGTTTTTTCATATATTATATTATTCGTGTTATACCATTTACGTAATTTGTGGAGGTACATAAATATAGGTATTCATACATCACGTCATGTTTACCGTATAGTAGTGTACTAACTACTAAATCTGCTACAGTGCACAGTGCACTGTTATAATATAGTTGCTGACAACGGTATAAACGAGTTTAGCCGATTACGTAGGTTGAAAATTAAACCAAACTAAAACTTTCTTGCGTGAAACTGTGAAAGACGCAAAAACGTCCCGAATATAAAACGACTTTTTAGTTTAAATATAAAACGATTTAGTTAAAATCAAAGACATCTTTAATTAATTTTAAAAAATGTCTTTAAGATAGATATTTTTTATTATTTTTGTTCTTATAAAAGCTAGTAGGTAAATATTTTATTTGATCAATCGACGATAAGGGTGCTGGTTAATTTCTTAGTATTATCCAACATAAGGATAATGCTCAGTGTAACAATTAAAAACAAATAAATTTTAAAACTTCAATTTTAAAAAATGTTATAAAACTATTTAGGTACTTATTACTTTATAGCTATTAAATTTATTACAAAGATTAAAATATGTACATCATTGCTCACTTATAATTATTGTTATAATACCTATGTTATAATTATATTAATATAATAATATTTCTGAAATGTTCTACCTTTCAGTATTTAAACATATCGGGGGCGTAGCTCAGATGGTAGAGCGCTCGCTTAGCATGCGAGAGGTACCGGGATCGATGCCCGGCGCCTCCAATTAATACATTTTTACTTTAATTCATAAATTAATTTTGTTTTACTATATTGTTCAATAAAAATTATGATCATTAGCTAAATTAATTTATATACTTAAATTGACTCAAAAAATAGTACCCATAAATAATATCTGTTTAAATATAGATTAATTTATTAAATATCAATACAGAAATAAATTATATTTATTTAATTAAAATTTCAAAATGTTTATAAATCAAAATGACATGAAAACAAATTTATTTAAAAAATCCCAAAAAATATTATCTGGAGGCGCCGGGCATCGATCCCGGTACCTCTCGCATGCTAAGCGAGCGCTCTACCATCTGAGCTACGCCCCCTAGATGGGAGAGTGGTTGGTTAATAATATATATAACTATATTGTAAATAAGTATAATATTATATAGTATATCTGTGATTAGATGTGTTTCGCTTCTCTTAAAATCTTTATAAAGATCAATCTACATTTCACTAATTCAGTACTACATACTAACAAAACTTATGTATAAATGTGAAATAGATAAAAATATTATAAATACATTACCTATACCTACATAATATTATATTTTATAATATAGGTATAACTGATACGAGGGAGGGCCTAGGCGTCTCAGCCCCCCCCCCCCAGACCTTTTCAACAGTCTCTTTATACCTAGGTACACAAATTGTTTTGTTATATGTACGTATATTAATTATTAATTTTCAAATGTTTGGTAGATCCACATTTTGCGGACTATGCCTGTATATCACTGCAGGAGTGGTGATTAAGTTATAACTCATTAATTACTCATTATTTTTTTCGATTTTTATTAATTACCTAATCGAAATACTCCAAAAAAATATTGTACTTCGAAATGTGAAGTGAAAAATATTTGTTGTCATTTAAAAAAGTAAAAATTTATAAAAATGTTAATGATAAATAATATCTATTAAATAATTTAATTTCGACTGGAAATTACGTAAAAAAATATTTTTTAAATTTGTTTAATTTTCAAAAAAAAATATTGATTTTGAAATAATAAGTAATGTTCAATAAAAAAATCTCCCTGTTTATGTATATATATATATATATAATATTTATATGTATAATGTATCATTATATGTAAATATGTATATTTTATATTAATGTTCATGCGCAAGGCATAATATTATATAGCAGCACAATAAATAAATGCCATCTATACAGCCATACAGGTGTACACATATTATATAGATATAAATATGTAGGTATATCCCAGAAACCTGAGAACAAAGGGTTTACAATAATTATACTTAAGGACCTAGCCATTGTATCTTGGAAATATGAACACTACTCGAACAGTCACACACACACACATACACCATTCACCTCGTATTGTGCTTACAAAAAATACTTCGGATCATTTATATAATATACGTAGATATGAGCTTTTCGAAACAATGTCAAGTTCCCAATGTTTTTCATTCGTCGTGCTTTTTTTATATTTTTTTACGCTATTGCCAAATCGTATGCATCGCGTGCATGACGTTCTTATGTGCTGATACATATATGTAATATTTGTAGTATATTATTATTACTGCAACAGTTAAAAAAAAATTCCGACAGACAACAGTCCATTTAGTTAATAGATTTTGGTCAATGATTTTCTAAAACACTATACATTTCTTATATAATATATATTTTAATGCCATATTGCCATAATAGTCATATTATTATCGTGGTTGGGAATTTAATGATTTTGCATGTTCATTTTTTTTAATTTGTACCTGAAATCATTAAAATTACTTGACACCTAGTTTGATAATAACATTTTTATTACATATAACTATAGGTACTCTACAGAATTTGACAATATAATGCGTTAAATGCGAAATTTTAATTTTATTATTCTTCACATACTCAATGTAAAATAAAAGAAAACATGAAGTTTTAAGCAAAATAGATTTGGTTTCTTTTATAAAATGCAGAAATGAAAAAGTACATATATTAGACTTGAAATGTTCACCAAATATTCATATACCTAAGCAATTTCATATGCGGTATTAGTATGGGTAATTCTGCCATTAGCTACTTAGCGATGTGTAATCAACACGCAATTTTTAAAAAGTCTTAAACGTATTATAGTTTTTTCGTTAATTAATGTTCTTCAAAAATTAAAATGTATTTAAAAATACTTGTATTCTTCACGTTATGCTTTATTTATAAATTTAACCCCCAAAATGATCTTTTAAAATTTTATAAAAAAAATACCTACCTATTAAATTTACAAATCATTTTATTATATATGTTTTTGAATAAATGGACCTTCGGACTATACATTTTTCTTTATTTTAAATATTCATATAATATATTATATTACAATGTAGGTAACAGACCATATCTGTTCAGAATCGTTTTTCGGATAGAAAGATGTATTATCGAATTTAAATTAAACACATTCATAACAGTAACCTACTTAATGTAGAAGTACCGAGTTACCTACTATATATCAAAGCGAATTCTTCGATATGTATTTAAAATAATATAATTTTCGTATTTGTCAAAACTTTTTAACAGCACAAAAAAAAAAAAATTAGAATTAAAACGTATTTTGACTCATATAATAATTTGTTTACAACAAACTTAAAACAATTAGCTAGATAATTAATTATAGCGCGACTTTTAGTAATGTGATATTAAATTACATAATATTACACACCATGCATTTTAAGTATACGAGTACAAAAAAGAAAAAAATAGTTGTTGTAATGATCTTAAAATATAAAATAAAGGTAATAAAATCTAGGTAATAATATATAGAAATAAATTATATTTGTTCAATTTGATCGTCATTCATGATACATTTTGAATTATTGTAACTCCCTCATTTGAATAATAGTTACTAATTTACAGTACCGGCGCTAGGTTTTTCGCTGTCCTGTGCCAATTACCTATAATATGCCGCCCTTATATAATTTATATATTTTTATTATAAACAATGTCGTCCTTAAAATTCCAAAAAATAACCCTATTATTATTATTTTATTATTTTTAAAATTTTAAAGTGATATTAATCTTATTTAATTTATTTAAGTGAATCGTATTCATTTAAATGTTTACGGGTATAATAAGGTATATTGTTTTTCAATATAGTATATTATTTTAAATAAGCTCTCTGTATAGCATCTTTTAATATCATAGAAATTGTTTTGTTAAAAGGCAGATACACTAACTATGTAGGTAATTTGGTAAAAAGATTAATAAGGTACACTTTTGGTGAAAAATGAAAGGTGCACGCTTTTGGTGGAAAACATGTTTGTGAAGTTGACCGTCCGTGACGATCACGCGATATTTTTATTTTTAAATTACCAATGGTTAACTACCATCATCATAATTACTTATTGTACTACATCATTTTAAAGATTTTTTTATTCTATATAATATTTAATAAATAAAAGAAAGAAAAAGCGTGGTCAAGTATAAGTACCGCTCTCATGTACATTAGGTGCTGTGTGGATCACTATTATATATATGTATATGAATTAAATTTGAATCCAATGATAAGACAATTATTATCATTGTATACAAAAAACGATTCTGATTGGAGACGATTTGTCTGTTTAGGATATAATATATAGAATATGTTATATTTTAAATTTGATGGTGAAAAAGATGCTTATGTTTTAAATCAAGTACAGAAAATGTCAATTTAAATAACTGGTGTATGTTTCAAGTTTCTATGACTACCTATTAATTTTTAACTATAACAAAAATTTAAAACTATTTGATAGTAACGTTATTTTATGAGTGAATTTTGTAAAAATTTAAATTAAAGATAACATTTTTTTAATTGAACAACGTTGAAGTTCATTTTTAATAATTATTATTTGTAAGCTAAACTTATGAAAAATCTAGTATTACATTTTTAATTCTTTGTTACTTACATAATTTTTTTTATAAATATTAACTAGGTACAAAATAATTTGCAAATATATTCATGATTTTTATGAATTTTGTTGATATTTGAACTTCAAACACTAATAAAATAAAAATGTGCCTATGTATTCTTATAATTTTTGAATCACTATAAGACTAACTTATGAGGAACTTTGTATTCAATTTTCAGTGCAAGTTTCCTCACCACCTTAGCGCATTATGAAATCGATATTATATCAACTTTAATGTTGCATGAGGTATTGCATGTGGCGCGTTTTTTTAATGTGGTTTCCCCGAGTATATAAACTTTAGGCCTAGTCCACACAGAGGATAATGGTAAACTGTCGGGCAGATATATCGACTAGATATATAGTGACTGAAAATCTTCCATTACCCTCATTAGCAGTGCTGAGTTCAAGGCGTATATCATATCAATGGTAATCTAATAAACGATAATCGTAGTTGACTAATCTGATTGAATATTAAAAATTTAAAAAATATTAAAAAATTATATATTAACATTTTTACATAATTTCGTTCATATTGATATATTTTTGTCTACTGAATTCAATACTGGTGTATGTGTACACATATAACTAAAATAAATATAATTAATATTATAATTTATAATACTTGTTACTTATACTATTATAAAACGACTAGTATTTTAGCTTAAATAAGGTTATTATAACTATTTCTAATATTACACGCAGATAAATTAAACTCACCTGTATATTATCAATTAGGTATATTTTAATAATTATGTAATAGAAAATTAACATAGTTTGCACGTATTATTAATAATCCATTGTACATCTAAAATCTTGCTTATCTTTCTTAAATATTATAATATTATACCAATGATAAAAAATAAAATAAAACAAATGAAATGATTCTATACCTAGAATGATGTGGATAATATTAGAAAAATACTCATCTGATCACCAAGCATTCTTGAAAAATTATACAGTAAAATTAATATTGTAAATTAGAATAAAAACATTTAAAATTAAAGATAATTCTTTTAAAACAGAACTACTTTAAAAAAAACTAATAGTGCATTTAGAATGAAAACAATTAACAGATAAATTATTTAAATATAAAAATAATATAAACCACGAAAGTGTATTGAAATAACTTAACTGATAGAGGATAAAAATTATAAAAACAAATAAATAATAATAATAAATATTATTATAATATATGTTATTCTAATTAGCCAGCATAGTATTATGATTTAACTTATCAATACTTTATAATATATCCAAAATAATATAGCACTCTTAGCTACAATTTTTTTTATAAATTCTTATTACAAAATAATTTGCATATATTTATGATTTTAACGAATTGTTGTCAAACAATTGTACCTATGTATTCTTATAATTTTTAAATCACTGTAAGACTAACTTATGAGAAACTTTATATTAAATTTTCAAGTATTTTGACTCAGCCAAAAAAATGTTATCGATATTTATAAAAAAAAAACTAAATAAAAATGAATATTCCAAATGCCTATAAATAACATTAAAATAAGCATAATATTTTAAAAATTAAATCATGTAAAGAAAATGCAAATCCAAATAACTGGTGAAATTTTCAAGTATCTATGAATTATACTTTTTGGATAATAACAAATATTTAAAATCGTTTGAGGATAAATAGGGGGATAAATCATTGTTGTTACGCGATTTCGTAAAAATTTAAAACTCAAACACTCATAAAATTGTTCCTATAATGAGGCTTTGAGTTTTCTCGATAACTATTTGAAAAAAAACTTATGGAAAATTTAGTGTTGAATTTTTTGACCTTCGAAATAAATACAAAAAAAATTTATGAATTTTCAATTACAAAACTACTCGTACATTTTCACAATTTTCACATATTTTGTGAACATTTGTACTTAAAATAATTGTAAAAAAAAGTATTGACTAACGAGTTTTGATTTTTTTATAACTTCTATAAGAACAATCTGAACAACTTATAAGAAACGTATTAAATTTTCAAGTTTTTGTGGGCACCCAAAATTTTTTTATCGAAACTTCAAAAAAAAAAAAAAGATAGGATAGATAGGACAAAATATTTTGAAAATTTAACTGTTTATAGATAACCATAATAAACCTTTGGTGTAAATTTCAAGTATTTACAGTGATTCGTTTTTGAGTTGCAACTTTCACTTCGTTCAGAATCTAAAAATTCGGTATTATTACCAAACATTTAAAAATATTATGATAGTATTTATAAAATATATTATATAGTCTGTCATTACATATTATATTATAGTATACTAGGATTTTTTAAGTAAAAAAAATAAAACGACGGTAAAATCTGTATTATTCTAAAAATCAGACGCCGTACCGTCCACCACCGCCATCCGCCATCGGATAAGATTAATTGCACGCACGTCGCAGTGTTACATTCGTGTTAGGTTAGGAAACACTCGGTATTTATTGCGATGATGATAACGTTCGCGTTTGATTACTCGCAGATCCGGTCTACGGCTCTTAACTAAAACTTAACGTAGCGAGGGTGTGAGTTATGCCTGCGTAATTATTCAACAACTCGCGGTGACCATACCAGGAACAACGATATTTAATCGTCCTGCGACGGATGATACGACAAGGATATGACGCCTCATGTATGAATTCGGACCCTTATCCCTACTGTTAGTGAACTATCTTACCCCAATTTAATACGTCCAATAAAAATTTTAGTTGAAGGGACGCAACCCTTACATGTGTTGTCTTGTATTGTCTCAATTTTACAAATAAGCAACAGAGTAAATTTGCGTTCAGTAAAACCAATTATAGGGTTAGATATTAGCAAAGTCCCCCCTCCCCTCAAAAAAAGATTAATTTAGAAAAACAATAAAATAAATAATAATTTTTTATTCAAACAAAATAGTTTTTTTTTATAATAAATAAGTAGGTAATAAAAAAACAAATATCATATATTTACTCCTCAGAGATGTTTTGACCTAAGTTTGAATACTGTTTGTATATAATATATAGTTTTGTATATACCTATTATAATAAACGTGTATAACAATATCTAATATAAGTTAAAAAATATAATTATAAGTTATAAATTCGTTTTAATCTGATAATTATGTGCGTTTTTATGTATAAAAAATGACTTAAAAATATTCGTGCTTTAAATTTATTTTTCCAAAATTTGAACTTAAAACACTTATAAAAAATTCTGGACATATTTTCTTTATTTTTTTAATAAATTTTAAAAATGTTTTAATTCTTTATTTGTTTTTTAAGATTTTACTGACAAACAAAAATTTTATCAAACGTAAAAAAAAACTGAAAAGTTTAAATTCTATAAGTAGCATAAAAAATTTAATTAGTTTTAAAATTGTATTATGTATAAAATGCAAAAATAAGTAATTGGTGAAAGTGTCAAGTATCTAATATGGATATTGGATATTCAAGTTATTTATTTTTGAATTATAAAGAAAAACCGAAACCAATTTGGTTGAAAATATGTGTCAAATAAGTACTCCATATTCTCTGTTTTGTTGTTAGTTTTCTCGATTATTAAAAATAATGAGAAATTTTATTTATTAATATTAGTACTACTCACTCACTGTCATAATATATACATGCCATAGTGGACTTAGGCTTCCAAAATAATTCTCCACTCATCACAATCTTTTGCAGCATTTCTCCAGTTCCATATACCCATCTGTTATAGAACTTTCTTAATTTCATCTACCCATCTAAATGTTGGACGTCCTTGTCCCTTTCAGTCTTGCAAGCATTACAAGTTTAGATATTCTTTTCTCATCAATTTGAAATTTCCTTCTATATGATCAAATCATCTAATCATGCATGATTGTATTTAGAATTGCTATGCATTATTCATTATACCATAATTCTATGTTTTTAATTAGTGATACCTACAGTATATTTATGTCTTTTAGGAAATTAAGTCTTACGCCAAGAGTCTTTTAACATTTGTTGAGGTTGTAACATATCGTAATGGTCTTGTGTTCCATATTTTTTTTTTTATCTTTTTGTATTTTTATATATTATATTATTAGCTAATAACTGTTGACTAATTAGCATATGAACTAAATAGTAGTCTGTATCAAATTTAAGGCCTCTCATCTTTTTGACATCAATTATAGCTAAGATGTGTTCATAGAACACAATTCTAAGGTCAATTTGATTAAAAACGTTCTATTCGGGCATCTTCTATATTCCTTTATGTATGTCTTAGTGCGGGTAACATCCACTTTTAATTATAATTCTATGTATCTCTGCAGATTGAGCTAAGAGTAAGTCATTGTCACCCGTATTCTAGTGTATAGAGAATCTTCCTGCTACTGACTTTATTAATTTCTCTTTTCTGATCTTTGTATAACCGTCTTCTGTTATAATAATCATGTTATGTTTAGGTACTTTATCAATACATTTATCCAGAGTTTCATAAAAATTATCTTTTTTTTTATTCGTCAGTGAGTTTATACTGAGACTATTGCTATGTTTCTGAATTTTCCTTTGAATCTTATACAAAATTATAACAAATAAAAATTAATTATCAAACCATACATTTATCACTCTATTCAAAATTTAAATTTAAAACTGTGCAAATAGTTCATTAAGTATAAAAAAATTAAAATTAAATTATACATTTTAATAATATAATTTTTGATTTTTTTTCATTGCGTATTCTGTATACGTTGTTTACTGAGAATAAAATGTATAAAATCAGTAAACGATCTGATTGAAACAATAATAACCCTTCCTCTCTAAAATGGTTTCAACCCTATAGTTGCGCTTATGGCATTCAGAGACATATTTCTAATGTATATATAGTTTTCAGTGTGCATATATTAATATACGTATATTATATTATAATGATATGTACATGATACATTGTTCATATTCCCACCCAAAAAGTGTAAAAAGAGATTGATAAAAAAACATTGAGTACCTATATATTATGTTATTTCAGTATTATACAATCGTGTTTTGCCCGGTATGCGTTTATTTTCACCACTATCTGTTTATTTTAAATTTAAATGTGTTTAGTTATCATTTCCTGTGCTTTTTAATTGGATACTACTGTATTTGTTTTAAATTGTTCCTTTAAATGGAGCTGTCTCCGGGATATATTACATACTTTATCAGCATGTACAACGTTTTGTACCGAATAATCATGCATTCGAGTTAACTGAAGTAAATGGAAACTCGCGCAAGGATAACGTGAAAGTTTTTTTTTCCCAACACTTGTCGTAAATGCCGAGCATTGGAAAGAATCGAAGTATATAGAATACTACAGGTGTACCCATGTTTAAATATTATTCGTCATTAAAAGATTTTTATCGTTCATTAACCATAAATATTATTTTTTTTCTACAATTTTATCAAAAAATATAAAATATATATATTTTTAGAGCGATTTTATTTATTGCAATCATTTTTTCATTAATTATTGTTTCGTATGCATACTATTTAAATTTGATTGGTAATATTGGTAAACTTATAGTATTTTAAAATTTAAGGACATTTTAATGTTCAATATTTTAAACTGTTGAAATATTGGAAAATGATATACTTAACCTTAATTTTTAAATCAGATAAATGAAATATGTTTTGAAATAAAATACAAAATACTTAAAAGTAGCTATATAAAATAAAGATTATTATTTAATCATACTCTTTGATTTATATTTACAACAACATTACTCATTAGTCATAAAGTCATAAACGAATAATTTTATTGTTAATGTGTAGGTATATTTTTCTTATATTTACTATATATTTACACTATTCTAACTGTAATTATGTTAATTTTGAAATGGTTTTGATAAGATTTTGAATTTTACTAAGAATTTATTAGTAATTTTAGTCATGTATTAATGTTATTTAAAAATCCAATGGAGAATGTATTTACATAATTGAAACATAAAATTGTGCTCACTATAATAATTTCACTGCATTTCATCGCGTGTGTGTTATTTGAATAGTATAATTTAGTCACATTACAGCAATGTCGAAAAATAGCTACCTATTGTAAATTAGGTTATTACTTAATACTTGTTATATATAATAATATACCTATTAATAAATATTACCATACCTAAGATATACCCATAATTATAAAGGCGCTTATAGTACTTTCTTTAATGGAGGTAACTATAATGTACTATAAATAACTGCTTGATTACATTATATTATACTTACTCTGTAAGTATATAATATTGTATTGGCAGTTATTATTATATAGTATAATGTCGATATGGTCTGGCTATATTTTGATAATTATTGTTTTATTGCCATATTGGTGGCTAACTGTTTTTAAGTATAATAGTATGAAATAATCATGTCCGTAAAAGAGAAAAATCAGTTATTTCAAAATTATTCTAAGTAAACCTTACTTATTATGCACCCCGGTTGTAGTAGGTAGCTGGTATATGTCTATATTTATTCCACCACTGAAATTATATGAATCGATGCAAACTAAATTACTATATACTGTATACTGTATATAATATATATTACGGCCCGCAGGCGAAGTGCTGTGGTCTGGGGAAGGATTACATTTTAATTAGAAAATATAATATTATACAGCAGTGTGGCGGCCACTGGGAGTTATTTCTAACCGAGAAATTTTTGTCAAATCATACCTACCATGCAGATCGCTGGAAAAACATCGACCAGCCACCAGTTACATTATACTATAGTATGCTTTCTATTGTTAAGAATAAAGTTATTCACAGGCTAGGTTAGGGCCCGGAGTACTGTAATATCGAGTTTAGGAATAGTCGATAAGTAATTGGAAACTCAACTAAAATATTGCATATTATGTTATAAACCTAGTGTAGTTGAGATATCGTTGTGGTGTGATTAAAGGCGGCAATCGTGTACAATTATTTTATTATTTATTAGGCGAGAGAGAGGAGAGCAACCAACTTAAAATCCATAAATAAAATAAATATTTTATCGATTCACTTGACATAATTCTAAATTTTATAAATTCCCGAGCGTATTTAACGCAAAATTTAAAAATCATAATAAAATATATAAGACTATATTGTCATATAATTTACAGTTCTGATAATATTATCTTGTTCTTTGGAATCAACCATTAACCATTAAGAAATTCATTCTTAGTGCCTATTCAATAATTTAATAATAATAACACGTATAGGTATTCCTGTATATATATACTAATATATAGGATTATACTGCATTTGTATCAGACCCACGCATAATAATAATAGTACATTGCACACCCACACGTGTATCATATACACGGGTTTGAATTTAATGGATCACAAGTCAAATAACCTGTATCGTAATACATATCATATATATAATATATGCATATATTATACTATAGGTTTTCCCACCGATGAGTATCTAAAAAATATAGTAAACGGTTATGTGGTCTGTGCTTTCAATAAAGACGTCGAAAGTATAATAGATAACATAATGCGGAGACGTTTAGTAATAAAAATACACGCTGTATAAAACAAGACAGTTATCACTGTTTACATTACTTCTAAAAAAAACCCTAGCCCTAAGCATGTCATAACGATTATATTATATAGCAGTGTAATAATACATATTATAGAAAGAATAAATCTTTAAGAATATTTTAAAATCTGGAATTATAAAACGATATTATAATTAATTAATTAAAAAATTGTACGTACTCATGTTAAAAAGAGGTTAGCTAGTTTAAATTGTTATAAATAAATAATTGTTATCGTTTAAAATCGATAACTTTGTACGCACAACAATTATATACTTCATATTTTTATACTACAATGCTACTATTATTATGCACTTATATTTCCCAACACTATAACTGTAAATTATTAAATTTATTTGGGTGTAATATATATTTTGGATCTTTTTCTTAACGCTGTCATAACTAATTATCAATAATAAGTAATAATTTATAAGTATCACTCATATGCTTGAATCGCACAGGCCAAAGCTTTAACAAAACATTATTATTAAAGTTTTTACTGAATACTTAGCCATTTCACGGGCTATATGCCTATATATAAATGTATAAACGTATTTTATGTTCAACCACCATAACGCAAACATATTATTATTATTATGCGTTTGTGTGTAATATTTGAAAGCGCGATACCGTGCTATATTATGTTATTATACCCACTACAATTTTATCTGAAGCTAAAGGTTCATTGCGAATGAGAATAAAAAAAATGGAGAAAGATAACTCAGAAAACAAAATAATATATATAGTATACACACATATAGTCAAAGGGCGTGGAATAAACTAACGCGATAAAATGATATTATTGTTTATAAACATTTATAAATGTTAATGTATTATTATAAACCACTGTACTTACAAAAAAAAGTAGAAATTACGAAATATTTTCTACGATATACATAATATTTCATATTTTTAACTATAAAAAATATTTAAAATCATTTTTATAGGTAAATGCAATATTTTTGATTTAATAAAAATCAATTAAGCTTACGAAAATAATAACACAAGTTTTAGATTTTAGAAATGAAAACGTGGTAAACACACAATCAACCATTGCCATGAACTAAAAAAAAAAACACCACGCGAATGGTAGTTAAACTGCAGTTGGTTACAAACAGTACACACTGTTCTGCACAGAAATGCCGATCTGATTGCTACAGAGTACAGATGGACACAAAATCCACGTATACATTGTACACTAGAAAGTCCGAAAAAGACGTCGATGCAGATCACTACGTATAATAATATCATTTTAATAAAAATAACGTGTCTTTTAGATACACTACCGTCTACTAACTAGGTACCTATATATGATTGATGGGGTTATAATATTTCGATTAGTCGACTTGGATAGTGCCGCACGACAAGAAAACTAAATAAAAACGTGAAAAAATGTTTCTATACAAAGCCATAATTATTCATAGCTAAATTTAAAGTTCATACCGTTTATCTATTACTTACCATTTATCATTATGATATAATCGTGTAAATAAAAACAAAAATACGCCGATCACTCGTGAGAGTATATGTGGTGAGATGAGTGCGTGTAATGATGTATTCATTGAACGTAATCGTCTGACGGTAAACAATGGGCAAAATCAAATTTACAGCCTCGGTGGTAGAGTTTTACACGTGTCTTGAATTCTTAACCCCCTCCTGCAGTGAACGTGTAGTTTTACCAAAAGGTATAAGGCAGAGTAAGTACTATATGGTTCTTCATCGCTGTAAATATCGACCATATCTAACTAAATTGCCCAGGGGAACGTACAGACAAAGTTTATTCCTCTTCCCATAGTCTTCACAGAACTTCTCAGAATATTCCTCTTCACCTTTCTCTACCTCTACGTCTTCTACGATTTTTTACACTCGGAACACTATGTCAATAGTATAATACAGGATGATTCTTTTATTATTAAACACTCGTTATTTCGAAAAGAGTTAACTTTTTTCAATTATATTTTTTTCAAAATTTTTAGTTTTGTGCTT
Organism: Aphis gossypii; assembly: GCF_020184175.1. Classification (NCBI taxonomy): domain Eukaryota; kingdom Metazoa; phylum Arthropoda; class Insecta; order Hemiptera; family Aphididae; genus Aphis; species Aphis gossypii. The sequence continues at coordinate 80,038,555 of NC_065530.1, forward strand.
TTCTAAAACTTTACAACATTTTTATTTTGTTCACTCTTATATTTAATAATGAAACCACTATCAATTTTTGATTTTCAAATATCAACCTATATTTAAAATATCATAAAATAATAGGGCTATTTTTTTTGTTGGAATTTTAACAACAAAATTATTATTTTTCATTTAACTGTTTACAAGTTATAGCTTACTCCTCAAAGTAGGGTGGTATTGAGTTTTTATAATACTTCTTATTTCTGAAGACCAGTAGTCACATGGGTAATAAATAATTATAATAGATACATATTTATTATTTTCACATGTAATTAACTCGTTTTCTTCTATCATTCAATGTAGTGAATTATAATTTATAACTAATTTATATAATAAGCAGACCACCAGCCCGGGTATGCCAATAGTTTTGATAAGGAATTTAATAAGTAGTACTTTTTGTTTGTAAAATCCGCAGAAAAAGATGTACCTTATACCTTCATATTTTAGTCGGTGGTAAAAAAAAACAGTGAGTCATCGCGCGTATAGAGAGATAACAAATATCAAAGATGGTAGAAAATAGAGAATGTGCAACTGTTTTTGGAATAATATAAATCTAATATACATTAATTATAATAATAACTAATAATAACCAAATAAAAAAAGCAAAAAAATGGTCAGGAGGTACGTAATAATTTTCGAACTGTGTAGGTGGTACGCGAATACAAAAAGGTTGAAACCGCTGATATAGGTATATTGAATTCATATTAAAAATTGTTTTTGTAAAAATGTTGCGATAAGATGAGAGTCGCAAAAGTCTATGACGCGATTTGGCCACCCCTGTAGTTGGTTTTTTTTGGTGCCTATGAGACTGCTGGGTAGGCAACTATCACACCACGGTTTTCCAACTGGTATTACTATTTTAATAACATTATGTTTAGTCACTGGGTCGATTGATGTATCTGACGGATTACCGCGAGTCGTTTCCACGGGTTCCTCTCGTATTTACGAGCGTCAAGGGGTTTGTCGATATCATCGAAAAGTCGGACTATTGATCGTTATTATTGGTAGGATTAGGTATTTTAAACGCATGATCTGATATCCAGACGATGGACATTGCATTGAATAATTGCTTTTTGGAACGAGAAAATCACAACATCGTCTTCACGTGTTGTCGCATTGCGAAGGTGCAGTGGTTTTCAATTTTGAAGTCGTTTAACCGTACACTATCTTTCACTAGTTTTATTGGCTTAACAGCTTAATACAGTTGGTCGTGTTGTTGATGAACTGAGAAAGGGCTTTATAATGGGTGGTAGTTGTTTATATGTTAACTGCATTAATCTATTGGACCATTTTATTATTTTATCTCGTCGTCCAAATGTCTTTTTTTCATCATTTATCATGAACGGCGTAAACTCAAACTACCTACTATATTTATCTATTCAAATCTTAGCAAATCGAGATATATGATGGTCGACTATTATTTATTACTATTATATTTATAACGATATGTTGAGTGTTTATCGTGTAATATTTGTTGGTTCTTGCTTGTTACTTTATTATTGCTCTTGAAACTTTAAAAGTTTAAATTCATAAAACTTTTCTATATAACCTTGTCTCTTCGATTAATTTATTATCATTAATAATTAAATAATTATCTATAGGTGCTATAGGTGTGTTGATAGAAATAATACACTAAAAAACGTCAATAATATGAAAGAAACACTAAAAAAAGTAAAAATAACCGGCTCGATAGGTTGTTGATTCATTAATATTAATTATTTGTAAAATACTAATATAATCTTACAATAAATTATCGAACTACCGTTAAAATTATTATTTTTAAACGAAAGATAACATTAAAATTGATTGGATTTTAATTAATTTATAGTGATTATAGTAAATCTAATAGTTATATGATTGAAAGAAGAAACTGAATTATAACAACGTAGTAATTTATATCAATAACGCAAGAAATTTGGTAAGAATACTGAATAAACAATAGGCAAGATTTTTTAAGAGAATAACCACAAATTTTAACTATATAAGCGGATGATTGATTTAACTTAATTTGTACCCATTGTTTATTTGACTTTGGTAATATAACTGCCATTGTTTACTTTTGTTCATTAAGCAACGCTTATAGATTTAATGCCGATAAATTTACATTAATTAATATTTTGCACAAGACTTTAAATAATTTAATATTTAATTAAGTGAAAGAAAATCTTTAAAATAAAAAATAAGTGAATAATACATGCTGAAAAAGTGAACAGATAGTTTTTGCAGACATTAAATGTATTATTATATTAATATATTTTAGTTTTAGTAATTTTAAAATATTGCCATTTATTTTAACATATACAATAGAAACCATCAAAGCATGCATGAATAAACAAACAAATAAAAACAATATTAATAGTTTTTTTTTCTTTTTACTTCGTTAAAAATTTGAAAAAGGAATTAGACTATATAAATCACGTTTAACGTACCCCAGATTGTAAGTTTGACCTAAGACTTGATTTATAACAATTCACAAAACAAAAAAGCTTGGTGTATTGTGTAAATATTCTTTGAACAGTTTGAATTAAATAGGATATGTTAATTCTATATTACTATCACCCATTAAAATGGACCGATTTAAATCATACCTATTGTTTCCAGATTTTTTTTTGTTCGTAAACTAATGATAAATTATTACCATTTGAGGTAAAAACATATCATACATATTTCGGATAACGCGTTGATGGACGAAACCATAATGCATTGAATTAACAATGTTTTAATGCAAATAAACAAATAAAAATAATACAGCATGTTGAATTTTTCACCAAAATACTATAAATATTTTTAATATTTAAAGTTTCAATAATATTTTAGAGTGTTTTATGACCATTTGATTTTTTAATTTTAAAATTATTTAATTTACTTTTAAACCTAATATTTTAATATCTTTACTTACAATAATGCGGGTTTTTTTTTATAAAATTGTTTTTAAACTTGCTGGAATTTTTCAGTACTTTTTATTAAATAAAAATGATTATCGAATTTAATAAATCATTGCTAACACAACTTTTAATATACAATTCATAACATAGTTTTAAATTTATACAATTCAGAATTAAAATATTTTATATAAATCAATTAAAATATTATATCAGTAGTACAATTTAACTTGTTAAAAATTAGATAACTTAATAACTTTGAAATTAAATAACAACATTCTCTATCTTTTTTGAAAAATAATAATTTTTAATTATATTAGGTAGGTATAATTAGGTACTATAAAATGAACTTCTGCACTTTATTGAGCTACTAAATAATACCAAAAAATGGTTTAGCAAGAAAAAATATCATAATTTACATTATGAATCTTTTGAAAACAGTTTTTTTGTTATTGTAAAAAGTACCTACAATTTTCCTTAAAGTATTATTGAACCTTTATTTGCAATTAAGTTGATTAAGTTATTAATTGACAAAAAATTATATTTTAAAGTAGAAAATTGAATTTCAATTTGAAAATATTGTGAATATACTACAAAAACAAGAATAATAGTTATAAAAAAATAGATATTTAAAATCAGTTAAATACAATAATCATTAAAGAAAATTACAAAATCATAAAGATAAGAATATATGTTGTTTAATAATGTATATTTGTGGCCAATTTTAACTCCTTATAAAGTATTAGTACTCAAGCCCCTTAAATAATATTAATATATTATAATGTATTGTTATGTTATTCTCACTTTATTTACTTTTATTTATTTATGTATAAACCTTAATCAGAAATTATATATGTAACTGTATAAGTACAGTAATTTATTATTTCTAATAAAAACAAAATGCAATCAGTATTTATTTGATATAGTTTTATTTTTATCAACACTAATATTAATCTCTTAAGATCAAAATTTGTTTAGGCATAATCTATAGGCAAACATATATGATTTTATGTATTCTGTGTTTACTATACATTCTTTAAAATGTGTTTCAATTAAAATTACGTAAGAAGTCTATTTTACGAAACATATCATTGTTAAAGAGATTGGAAGTAGTAATTGTTTGTCTTTGTTTAATACACTCAGATTTTAGAAATTTAGACTTATTTTACTTTACTGTTTTTGTTGTACCAATTGATTTAGTGAAACGATACAAATCCTAAAAACAGAATTGTATTTTTCGTCAATTTTTGACTTTCCCATATTTTTAATTTTTATTTTCCAAAGAACTTGAATACCTATTTCATTTATTTAATTACTCTTTTTTATGAAATAGGTGTATAAAATCAAAATTATAAGAAATCGTATTTCAAGAAGAACAGACGAAAAATTCAAATCTGATTGTTTTTATCGCTTCACTAAGTCTAATGTCAATCAATACGTCAAAATGAAAACACGTCTAAATTCCTATATTTCAAGTATGTTTGATAAAGTCAAAAAATCACAGTTTGCAATTCCCTTAAATTTTTGTCATATTATATTATGTAAATTTTAGGTACATGTAATATATAAATCAGGGGTGGCCAGCGAGAGGAGAGTCGCGAGCCACCAAATGTATTAATAAATATGGAAGAGCCAAAATGTAAAAAAAAAGGTCAAATATATAATACATAAATTCATAAAAAAAATTGTTTTTGGTAAAAATGAGATAAGATGCGAACCGCAAAAGTCTATGTGACAAGTCGCATGCGGCTCGCGAAACACGGTTTAGCCACCCCTGATATAAATTATAAAATATTCAATACATATTATGTACATTGTACATATAATCATAATGATTTATTTTTTATACATCAAATAATATATTGTATTTCGTTGAAAATAATATATAAATTATAAATAATTAAATTAGTCATTAGAAAAGATTCTGTAAGAATTAATTTTACAATAATGTTTTTGTATATTTTCTTCAATTTTTATTTGACTCTGGAAACTGTTAGTAAAAAGTACCCCGAAACATTCAAGTATCCTCCAATATATATTATATTGGATGTGAAAATGTAAAATCAAACAGATAGATAATAATTTGATGAGGTATTTTTACGTTTTTTTTTCGTTTTCAGTTGTTTAAGTTGTTTATATACAATATACATGTACCTACGTATATGTATCTAATTATGTATATCCAACTATGAATGATTTTTGGAAATAATATTCTTAAAAAGCTATATATAAACATTTGAATAAATATTCATACAAAAAAACTTTATTTTATGTTTTTTTAGTAACCAACATAAATTAAATTTTAAACTTATACAACAAAGTTCCTATATAGACCATTTCTTTAGTTTGATCTTTGATCGTAAATTTTATTTATTTATTTTGAATCTTTATAAAATATTACTATAATTAGTTTTAATATAACTATAGTTAGGTATATTTAAAGGAAATAATTACAGGTTATTATTATTTTTTTTTTTTTTTTGATTATAAAAAACATTATAATAATAGGATAATATGTAATAAAATGTTTTATTAAAATACTTAAAAAAACTTTTTTGAATATAAATCGTTTTTTAAGACTAATTCACCCTTTTAATTAGAATTATAACTTTTTAATGATTAAATACTAAACCACGTTATGTTATTAATACAGGTTGCAATTAATTATTAAAGGTAGGAAATATAAAACTATAAATACAATTTATGAATATTTTATTATACATGTAAGAGTTTTAATAAAAGTAGCTTCTTTTAACTGTATTGCAATTTAAGTACTATCATTTAAATAAATCGTAATTATCATGTATACTGTTTTAAGTAGCAAACAGATGTCCTACAGATATAGATGTGAATATTGTAGGTATATTGATAAATAAAAATATGAATAGTTAAAGTAATACTTAGATAAATAAAATTAGTAACGACAGTACAATGAAGTATGGTTGACATAGAACAAAATAGGAAACTGTCTATGAAAGGGAGAAATTAAGGTTGAGAGTATAAGTTTTAAATTAAATAAAAATGCGTAAAGATGATGTTAGTCATTTGAACTTTTTAAGTAAATCGAATTTGTACTATTTTCAAATAGATTTATCTACCTATTTCAAATAAAAATTATAGTTGAAAAAACAACAACACTGTACTCGTTATTTTAGACAAACTTTATGTTTTTTTTTTACCACTATTTTATAATTGATTGATATTTATCCAGGCTAGTTTCTCAACAATGACAATTAGTTATTACACACTTGTGTATTTTTTATACTACTATTATATTTTATTTATAAGTATCGATAATAGTTAATTTTATATAAACAAATAATTATCTGATGATAATGATAATAATAGTATACTATTTACTGTGAAGTTTTTAAAATGATGGTTAAAATAATATGTAGGTATATTATGTTATGGGGTAGGTATATTATATTTTATTATAAGATTATTACACACGTTTGATGTATCCGCTAGTGACTATAAATGTTAGAAAATCTATGTATATATACGTGAAAAAAAATCCATTTACTAAACTGTAAACAACTGAAGAACATTTTTTATGTTTTTTTTTTAGAAAATCTTTCTCATGGTCATTGCATTTCATTTAAAACCACAGATGTAGCACAATGGAATTGTTGAGTAAAATTTAATAGTTTTCTGTAGCATAAGCTCACATATATGTAAACTACTAAACTAAGAAGTTTATTATTTTCACCTCTGCAGTAAAATAATTAAATAATTATTAAATAGATAATGAAGCTATAGCATTTACAATATTATAAATATAATCTATATCACGCATCGTTTAATTAATCGGAACACAATAATAGTCGTTAATCGTTGATAAAGGATATGGCATTTCGTGTGGTTCGGTCTTTTGAACGTACAACCGTTCATTTTCAAATGAAAGCTGATGGTTTCGAGATTAGTGCACGCAGAAATGAAATGGGGTCGTCGGTTATTTTTAAAAAAATGTAGTTATACGTAGATCAATGTATCTATTACATTTAATGCGTATAATATGCTAAAACGAGCATTATCAATAGATAATAATATAATCAAAATATAGGTTCTGAGATTTTATCCAATCAGTTTTCGCTAAATTAAAAAATATATTAAAATCAATTTTCTATTAAAACCGAGAGGCTTAAAAATCAATTTATCCGTTACGCGCATTAGGAACAAGGAATGTTACTGTCGATAATATAAAAATTGTAATAACCATATAATGTATTATACTATAGTACCAAATACAGTAATATAATGTATATTATGAAGAGTAGAGATAGATTCGGAACCTATAGTATTATTCTTTGGGTCCGACGTCGACAGCTGTACGTGTATCCCGCATAACAATATATTATTATCATTTTCGTTGAATTTTTTTCAGTAAGTATATAATTACAATACAATAATATTACTATTTATTATAACGTAATAAACTGACTTCTACATGAAATCATCTATCGTTATGTAATGATATAATATTTGCAATTTTGAATACATTTAGCGATCGATTTGCTATCGCGGATAAAATGTTTATAAAATCGTCTGTCTGTTTTTAGTTTTTAGAGACTTTTCAATAACATGCAATAGGGTGTGTTCTATGCATAACTGTATAGTATGGATTTTTAAGCGGCCAAACTTTTTATTTAACTAACTCCAGCTTTTTAATGTAGTTTAAAACATATTGATATATATATTTGTGTTCGAGCTTTTAAAGATGACTATTTCAATCAATTTTTAATCCATTACAAAACTGATTTCACCCCATCATGTATGTCGATATTTAAAACTAGTTTGATGGTTCATTCACTTATTCGATAAAAAGAAAAAAATACTCTAATACTAAACATCAAAATTTTAATTTATCATCAAAAATCCAATACTATTAAAATACTTTTTAAAAATAAGGTACTTAAAACTAACTAACATTTTGGAAAAATTAACTGTTTGTTAAATTAAAAATTAGTTAAATTACTATTAAATCATGATAAAAATGGCATTAAAAACATTATTTAACACAACACAAATAAAAATTAATTTTAAAAATTCAAATTAAAAGTTTTATTTTTATATTCTATTTATACAAGATGAGTTATGATACATGCAAGAATTGGCATTGTCGATATTATATAAAAAATATACCAATATTAAAAGGGTTATAAACTAGTACAATTATTTTTTTTTTTTAAAGATTTATTCAAAATACATAGAAATGTGAAATAATATGAAAAAATTCAAAATAAAAACTTTATATTATTATAGCTTATGGATGATTAAATTATTACATTTTATGATAAAGGATTAACGTTTTAAATCACCCCCAAAAATCTGGAGGTTATAGTAATAAAATTCATGCCCACAATTTTTTATTTAACTTAAAATAAGTTAAGCATTACAATATAATATATTACTGTAACTCACACGCGTCCATTATTTGATGTCTCGTAACTTGGGTCCAAAATGTATTTAATGGGTAAGTCGCGTTTTCAAATGAAAAAGGTCAAAAAACAGGTCATAGCCTACCTGCGTCCTAGACCCTAGTTTACTCATAACCTATAATTGCGTCTCATAAATCCATATTAAAAATTGATTGTTTGAATGCACTTGGTTAATATGCAAAAAAAATATTATGTTATACATATCATCTTGACGAACTATACCTACTACAATTATATAAGAAAACAGAATAATTCTGGTTATTGTACTTAAATTTAATATTGCAGACTAAATATTCATAACTTCCAATTTCATTTTTATTCTCATTTTTAAGTTCCAGCTATATAATAGGTATGTGTATAATTATATATAATATATTTTTATGTTAAAACACGTATTAAAAAAAATGGAGAATATATTTTGTATATTGCATAAAAAACTGAATAGATTTGTTTATCATTTGTCGCGTAGTATAATACTAGCATATCACACACCACTATATCACCACTTATCTGAAGTTACTTCTGAGCCACTGACATCACTGAGATTGCGTTAACGGTAAACATACAGCAGCAGCTAATGAGTGCGCTAGGTCTCATAGAACCACAGTACAAATGACGAAATCACTTGAAAATCTCAAAATTCTATCTTAAAATATTACCAGCTCCTGTCAACAGATGCCACCCGTCAGTTCATAATGTATTGTTTCGTACGTATAGGTAGATTTCAAGGTTTGGTTTTTTTCTTTTCCGTCATCATCATCATACAGTCGCTTCGTAGCTGATAGTTACTGTACCCGTCCGTCCGTTTTTGAGCCGCCCGGAAAATCGTTCGCATTACATTATTTTACCGCCGCCGCAGTTAACAATGAATTTCGTTGTACCACACACATACACTATAGGTACACACGAAATATAATATATATGTATTATAGTAAAAAAAAAAAATATATATATATTCGAAAAAATGCGTTTTGTAATCACACTGCAGCACGAGTGTGTGTGACCCGCGTACAATGAACATCACGTACGTCTCTAAAAGATCATATATTATATATTATCTGTGTGTGTGTGTATGGATAGTTCATTGCTCGGATGAGTATAGCTCGTTTTTGTTCGGATATATAAAGATCCACACACGTGTAAATATAAATGTTATACGATCACAGTCGTGTGTGGAGGTGCAATATCATTTTGGAGAAATGTCGGACGAAAAGGAAAAAAAGGTGAAAAAATGTAATACATTTATAATAACGCGTATATAAAACGAAAGACATTATAAAATGTGACCGCCGTCTCCGTAACCACATATACGTATTATGCACTTTCTACACGGTGAACCCCGCCAAGGTCTACCCGTTTAACAGTCCATCTTCGTGGATTATGTTTTTTATATTATTTTTTCATTTTTATTTTACCTCTTCCTCCTCCCTTGTCTGTCGGTGCATTACCAAAAAATATAGTTATGTCAGAATTCATAAATATGGCCATCGTAATTTGTTTTTATCATTATTATTTTTTTCATATTTCTCATTGTTTTCTTAGTGTTTCCATTCGACAGAAAATGCATAGTCTGACGCTCCAAAAAGCAGTTATAGTTGAATACTAAGGTTTTTTTACCTGATATGGTGTATATTGCTTCGATTATTTGAGTAATTTAAATCATTAGTTATAATCTTAGACTTATAAAGTTATAAATACATAAAATATAATACCTATACATAGTAATATAACTAATACAATGAATTATATTGAATAAATTGTGTATTTTCAAATCATATATATTATTGGTGTTATACCTATCACGTATACTTGTATCCCTTATAATATAACAATGGCAATCTGCAACAAATTAAAATAATGAAAGCTGTAGAATCCAGAATTTAAAAATGTTCACAAAAAAACAGTAAGATTTTATAAAAAATTCCACTCCCTACTTTTTGCCTATCTAAATAAAATATCTAATCTAGTGAAGTTTACGATCCCAAAGATTCCTTCAATATTATGTATTAAAAAAAAATTATAACATAATTTACTACGTGATTTAAAATTAAATATAATTAAAAAAAACTAATAATTTAATTTTAATTCACTAAGTAGCTTCTCCCATCAAACTTATCACTTTTTATATTATTTGTAATATATTTGTATCAGTCATGGACAACTTGTATAATAATTTGAACTTTAAGACGTATATATATGTGCGTGTGTATGTGTGTAAATTAATTTATAAGGTTCATAATCTAAGAAACTACTGAGTTAATTGACACCAAATTTTTTACACATATTACTTGAGACTCGTAGAGTGCTCTTTGGTTGGTTTTAAAACTTCTTTAGAAGAAGACTCACACGTGAATTTTAGCTCTCAAAAATCGAATAATTTTTATTTATTTATTACATGATTGAATTGTGATTATTGAATTAGGTTATAAAAATTAAATTTTAAAAATATTATAGATTAGTCATCCTACCATTCATAGTTATATGTGATGTTTTTTAATAGAATAAAATCATACTTAAATTAATTGTTTGTTATTTAAATGTTTAACAATCGGCAATATCTGTATGTTTATATCTTATACACACAACAATAACTCGATATATTAAAAAAAAAATTTCAATAATTTTTTTTAGAAATGTCTAAAAAATTAATGAGTATATAACTACGTATGAAAATATATCAAGTATCAAATGCAATCTATCACATGTGGATTGTCCATTCCGATCAAATACGTGACACAATGCGAGGTACACTAAAACTGAGATACACCGATACAACGTCATATTTTATATTTACATCTTTGGTAACTTCCATAAATGAATACAAATTAGAGTAACCAAGGTTTTTGAGTTATCAAAACTTAATTGTAATTTAGTTTTTAAAAAATTTCAACATCAAGCTTATGTAATCTTAGAATCATTATAATAAGTCTCATTCTCATAATATACAAATAAATTTCGTTAGTCAATTTCGTTTTTTTACTTTTGGATACAGACCAATTCAATTACTTGTTTCACACCGCATCTCTACGAGTGTACCATTTCCCTCGTTGGACCAGATCCAAGCACGTGCATATGAGTAACTAGGTTCAGATACTTCCATGACCCTTGCTACTATATGAAAGCAAAACTTAAATAATAATAATAACAATTGCACAAAATCCACTTAGACACAACTATTTCAACTCAGTATTTGATATTAATTGTACCAGTGTAAGTCTAGTACATAACTAATCGTTTTATGTAATAAAAAGCAATTGGTTATATATTATATACGTGATGGTGACGAATAATGATCATTCAACCCATACACGATAGCATTATAGATTCTATAATATAGAACACACTCATTGGCCAAATTTTTGTCAAACTAACAAAATATTGTATTTTAATGTTTGTAATAATATTATTTTAGTGTACCTATATTATATTAATATTTTACTGATGTGACATGGTTATGATTATATTCAATGAATAAGTAAACTTACGTTTTATTTTCTAATATTTTATATTGAAATAATGTCAATGATTTTATTAAAAACAAAAATACATTCCGATGCGCAGTCCATTCGATTTTTTAAAAATAAATTTCGTTTTTAAAAATTGTAATAAATAGCGTGTGTGCGAAACATTTGATAAATATAATATATTAATATCACAATAAATACGCCAATAACAACAAAATAATAAGTTATTATTCATATAATAATGTAACATATCTCAGATAATTGAATATATTATAATAATATGATCTATTTGCCTATGTGTTATGCATGCAGTAGGTATGTTAAATTATAGTCGTATATATGAAATATAATATATTTTTATAATTATGTGAACGGTCGTATTAGAATTTTATTGTGACAAAAATGTAGAACACTGATTGTTAATGTAAATACTAATAACAAGCTATATTACAATTTATATTTATTTATTGAAAAAAAAATGACTATAAAAGTATAGTACATAAAAGATGGCAGATGGTATAGCCTTGATTTCAAGCAAGAATGAAATTGTATTCACATACTCGGTATACAAACATAACATATTGTCGATATTGATATGTCTTTTTACTGATCTTCATGGACCATGTAACAAAAATTTAATTATATTATATATACCTATCTGTACTAAACACTCTAATTTAATAAACGAGAATAATTTTTTCAATTAATAATTTTATTTTAAGTAGATAAATAGTTTTAATAAAATGCTCTCCGTCATTAGTATGACTCGTATATCATATATATAATAAACATGATTGGTCTTGAAATTAAAAATGAAATAGCAGTAGTTTTTTTATTAGTTTTGTATTTTTTTTAATTTAATTGATCAATACACACACTTAACATAATTTATTTAGACAGTATTAATTTATAAATTATATGAAAACAGCTATAATAATTGCATAGTGGACAAAAATTCACTTTTGTATATAATTTAGCCATTTAAAACATATTATGTTGTAAAAACTTATACATTTTTATATTATATATACTTTAAATTGAATAAATAATATTATATAATATGACACATTGTATGTATTATAATGAATTATAGTGTTTTATTCCAACGCTCTTGCGCAGTAATGGTATAGTTATTGTAATATTTTAAATACAGCTTAATTTTTTGGATCGTTTAATTTATATTAACAGTTTACGATTTTAAGATGTTTTAAAATTACTGATGAAATGTTTGAAAATTCCATGTATATCGAATAACTTTATTACACTTATTTACCTTTCACGTCACACGACGTGATATGGTTTTAAAATATTTTCATATCGAATATAATTTCCTGTAAAATAGACAATTAATCAAACACAATTTGTTTGAAGAAATTATTATGTTTAATAATAAGTTATAATTTGATGTTTTATATAATATTATCATACAAGTGTATAGTTATTGCTGAAAATCTATTAATCATATCTTTAGATATTACACATCGGCACAAGTTCCACACGGTTGAATAGCTTGGCCATTAAAAATATTCATAACTTATTGATATTTCATTATGTAAATTAATACAATTTAATATTATTTTTATTATTATAATTTGAAATTAATTTTAGAGAATTCGTTTTGTAAAATATGTGATACATTGATCGCAATAACTAATATATTATATTAGCAACCTAATCTTACCAAACGGAATTAAATAAATTATTACGATAAAAAGGTGTACATCCAATCATACAACGGTGTGCATATGTTATATGTACTTACGTACGGCTATGTTATATCGCCGTTCCATTGATCTCAAAGATAAGACTCTCTTCAATATTTACATAATCAATATCAATGGTGTTATATTTAGGTCGAACCTTATTTATAATATATTATAAATAGAAAACGCTATAGGTAGGCAAACTGCGTATGTATAAAAACGTTTTATGCATAGACGTGAGCGAAAACATCCCAAATAACCGTATAAAACGTCCGGACGACGTCAAAACGTATTTTATCCTCGACATGGCAAGGCGGCTGAGGGGTAGGATTTGTGAAATCGTTGGTGTGTCGTGTGTATAATGTACATATTATATATATAGAAGAGAAGATCGAAAATCGAAAATCGAAAAACTATCAGTCTATATCACTTTTAGCCGATATCTACATAATACACTTTGTATATTTAATATGTATATTATATATAGTGTTATATACGAATATTATTTATAGAAACGCCAATAACGAAGCGGTTGCGTCAAAAGCTTTATGTTCGTAAGGCAAAAAGGCACACGTGTTCACCGCGCTGCAGTACGATAGAGGCCGTTTTCTACCTTTGAACATGGAAAAAAATGTAACAAATTGCGCTCCTTGAAATATTATGCTATCTTGCTGTCTGCTAAAAAAATTTTCAATTCATTATTTAAAAATATTAATTTCCCCCCCCCCCATTATTCTTATAGGCTGATGGACTAGAATCATTCCGCTGACATTATAAATTACATTTCGCGGTTTTATACATCAAATTTTTCTATTCATATATTATTAAACACCTGAAGTGAAACTTACTTAAAAATTATAGCATTAAAAAAAAATATATGTTTATATACATACCTCGAAAAGAACAAGAAGGCAAATTGAAATTTATAATGATAGCTTGGTAAAATTAGAACAAAATTAAATAGTTTTATAAGAATATTTGAATAAAGTAATGGAACTACGAGTTTGTACGACTAAATTGTAATTCTTAATTGTATTTTTAAATAGGCTATTCTGTGAATTAATAACATAATAATATGAAACAATTTTTAACCAAGCAAACAGTTTAATTTTTTTGTTAGCCTTAATTCTGTAAAATTGGTAAAGAAAATTTTTAAAAGGACAACACCTATATTTCATGGAGAGTGATTGTGTTGCGTTTTTTTCATGTAAAAAGGTAGAATGGGCGCAATCGTATTATAGCCGTTTCCCGTACCTACGTATATCTATGTAAGCGAGTTTATGAGAAATTGTTTGACCTTTCATCCACCTGCACATTTGCTCGGTACGCGTCACGAGACGAGCTTAGCAAGAGCAAGGAGTGAAACCCTAGAAATCAATAAAAAATAAAGACTTCCTACCTGAAATAATAAAATAAAATAATTATTATCAGCTTTTACCAAAAAAAAATCTTAACCAATTATCTATATTTTGAACTAGTTGACAGGTTGCTTTATAACTCACATATTTGATTAATCCACTGTGGAGAGAGTAAACTTACTGCATACGATGATAAAATATTCAAAACAGTTTATTTTTTTAAATCAAACCATAACTTTATGAATACAGTTTATTTTAAAATAGAACGCGGTGGTTGAATCTGTGATATAATTATCGTTCCCCTTAGAATATTAATAAAAGGAACAGAACTTACAATGGATCTAATTACAATCATGTAAATTCTTACTAAAAGTATTAAAATATTAAAATTCAAGAGAAAGATCAGCTGTGTTAAAAAATATGTTTGTTAAACGTTAACAATATATCTGTTTCAAAACACTGTGAGTATTCGAGTTATATTATTGCTTTATTGTTGTTTTTATGGTACTATTTTTTTTAATCGTTAAAAAACGTTTGAACGTAATGTTATTGCGCAATTTTCAAATACCATATTTTGCGAAAATAAAACGATAACATTGTCTATATAATATTATATATATATGTTATAGCCGTTATAGGTATAATGTTGCACCTTTCAGTATAGAATCACTACAAAGAATAAACTCATTCAAAAAACACTGAAGTGACTAATATTATATACGTATATTGTATACTAACCTTTTTTTTTAAGAATTTAATTTTTATACATTACAATTTAAGTATTGTTAGGTATTTAGACTTTTTTAAGACGACAATGATCAACGACAGTTGATCGAATGCTGAAAATTATTCACTTAAGTTTATTTTACTTGTATACTTTATCTATTTATAATAAACGTAAGAAATTAAAAAAAATATATATTTAAAATATTATGCACAGAATTATAGCTTTTTGATTCTTATAGTTTTATTATCACAATAAATTTTATTATTGTGTTTTTTATTGACAACATTTTACATTTACTGTGCAATTTGAATATCATAGCATGCTATAATAAATAATAATAATAATCATTATCATTTGTTCAGAATAAATCAACATTCAATTTTTTTCAATTTATGTTTGGTAGGTATTTAGGTAATGGTATAAATTATAATTCTGTTTAATGAAATAAGACATAAAAATAGATTAATTATGAATGTTATTAATGTTGTTAATATTTGATTTGAGAAGGCATTATTATGATTTTAAAACGTACTATAAATAATAATTAAAAGTACATTTTAAATATTGATTTTACGTCGAAGGCGTTTTTGTTTGTCATTTCATTGTAGATTGATAAACAAACTTCTTGTTTGTTAATTTTTTACGCTTTTTAAAATGTAATTGTCAAGTTCACGATATTTTTTCGATGGCCGTTACTATTGATTGTAACACAATGTTTAACATAACAGGTAAATATCACTAACAGTAAACTAGGATGACACAGGCTGTTAGAATATTAAAAAAAAAAAATCTCTAAATGTTATAGTGTATTTACGCGTTATAATAAAGCCCTAGGAAAGAAAAAAAAATGTGATTACACCTATACAAATCATTTGTTTTGTATATATTATGCATAAAAAAAAATGTGTTTCACTTATTATCTTCGGGTGGTGAACGTATACTCTGGAAGAAAAGACAAAACAGGAGTCATTAAGACATATATAGACGGCAAACGTGAGCGAATATTAAAAATTACTGGAAATCATAACGTCATTCGTATTTTAGTATTCATTGCTCGTTGGCAGGAATAAACTTTTTGTACAAACTTTTCAGCAAGTGCATAAATTCACGTGATCAAATATTCAAATTTAAAATGTCTATCGTAGTATTTTCACCTTTACGGTTTACTTATAAATGCAAGACACAGTAGTGTTTTCTATGTTATCTACCAAATTGTACATTCGTTGTAACATTGATTGAGTAAAGTAAATCAATTCCGTTGAAAATTTGTATGTGTTTAAAATAGTAAATCGTTGATTATTTGCTTATTTATTTTAAATAATAATGATAATTCAAGTTAATTTGTTATCCGTGCAAACAAATGTTAAAACCTAACAAAGTTTATAATCATTATTTAAAAACATTACGAAATAAATGAATTCCTAATAAAACAACGTAGGAACACGTCATACACAAATCTGTTTATAATTTTTAGTTTTGTAACATTCAGTATTTTGTTAAAAACTTAGAAAAATATGATGAATAAGTCTGCTTTTTTAGTTTAAATCTAGTTATTGAATCTAGTAACTGTAGCTAAATACTTACATTAACATGAAGTCTGAAGTAAAACTGATAAATACAATTCATTTTTTTTCGATAAAAAAATATTTGTTCCGTTGGTCTAATAAAGAAGAATGAATAAAAGTTTAATATTGGTCACAAAAACATTTTCATATTTTAATAGGAAATTATTGGAATTATTTTTGTACCCAAGTCGTTTGGGTAAAATAATGTAAAAGACTAAAGAGATAAAAAAACGACATGAATTGTGTTCTCTTTATCGATCGTAAAGTAACTGTACAGATTGTACCCATTTTCATGAACTTAATGAACACATTTTACAGATTCTTAGTAATTTTTGAATATACTCACATGTTTTCAATACTTTCAATATTTTAAATTTTATATATTTCACATCAAGATTTATTTCTGGTATAACGTTAATATGTTTTATAATTACGTAACAGAATAACTATATATAATCTTTGGATTCACAAAAAAATAAAAATTTTCCTCTAACCTTTTACTTTAATAAAGTTAAATAAAATGTCAAATATTCAAGTCATTTCCAGACTTTGATGGTGTCCTAAAAATACAATTTTCAAATTTAATTGAATTTAACAATAGTTTGAATAATAACATATTGTGACAATGGTAAGAAAAAAAATAATACTATATTACTTATATGTTACATTGCTTACTAAGATGTTTTTATTCATTCTATAATCATTGTAAATTCTTAATTATATCGATGCGTCCATACAATAGATTGTATTCAATCAAAAATAGACTAAATATCAATTTCTAAAATGTCCGTCGATTAATTATTGATGATGTAGGTCGAATGACAGAATTTAAATCATCTGATCTCATTACTATTGATATTTTACAATTATTTGAATACAAAGAGGTTTTCAATATATGTTTTCGTACCTTTTTAATTTGCCATACATTTTTGACATATGGAAGCATTTTCGTGGGATAAATATGTAGAATAAGTTCACAAAATAAAAAACCGAGATCACTTCCATGACCATTTTTTTTTGTTATATGGGTCATCATATACAATACATATATTACATACAATCCGTAAAATGTGCTGATAATTTATTTGTATAGGGACAATATTATGAATATAATACTACAAATTAAGAGCTTTTAAAAACTACTTATGAATGTATATGGAATGAACGTGTTATTTACAAACAAAATATAATTTTGTATGCGGATTAAGTAGAAAATATAAATAGCGGAGATGTTTAACGTAAATATCAGACGATTTAAATTTTAAATTCAATAGTTGGTCCACTGATCTCTCCTTTCTTCCATTATAACTGCATTTATTGCTAAAGATACAATTTCTCCCTAGTATATTCCCGTTTAATATTGTTGCACTTAAATTTTAACTGTTATAATGACCTTCATTGTTACCTCCTTTAATAATTCTATCATTAGTTTAATACTTAAATTGTTTAATTAATAAATACAATTTTATCGTAATCATCCACAATATTCTATTTTTATGTAGTATGTATATAGAATACAGATAATGTATTTTATTAATGATTTAAATACATATTCTATATAGTATATATATATAAAAAAACCTAGACAATTTTTAAATTTAAATTTCATAACATATAAAATAATTTAACTTCAGAATCGGACTATACAGTTAACATTTTTAATTTTGAAACATTTCAATGAATATTTTAATAAAATGAAAGGATATTTGCTTACAAAATATTTGAATAGTAACTATATACATAAAACGTAGTAAACATAAATCTTTATTAAAGTTCAGTTCGATCGTTTAGTATCGTAGAAAAACTTTATAGGCAACGTGTTCATTGTAAAAATTCAGCACTCGTTCTGTTCAACTAATAATAATAGTAGTAGTAATAATAAGAATAATGGTTATTTTATTTATTTAATCCAAGCAAAGTCACCAAGGTGAACGATCGCGCGTGTGCGAGACACCGGCTCGTTGTGTGGGCAAACATTAACAGTTGTAGGTGTTCTTTTAGATCGAGAGCCGGTCGCCGGTGATGTATAATAGCGGATTCACCACCCATTTTTCCATTTTTTTCTCTTTCCGTTCCATATGTCATTATGCGTATTGTCAAAAAAAAAAAAAAAAAAATAATAATAATAAATAAATAAATAAACCCTGATATCTTACCTTAGGGTAATGGCCCGAGAAAATCACCAGGCTATTATTAAATTTATATTCACAAATGACGCCCGCCTTCAATGATTGGCAGATCTTATAAATACCTACCTACCAATTTAGTTCCATTACTAAATAAATATTTAATTACAGTTTTATTTGAAATCAATCAGTTTTATAGAACAACCATAATGGTATTGTATTATCGTTAATGAATCAACAAATAAACGTAATATAGTATAATAAATAAATAATTCGTTGATTAACGCAAACAAAAATGCTGTTGTGCTTTATTTAAAAAGAAAAGTTATAAAATCTATTCGGTTTAGGTATAATATTTAGGCAAATTAAGAAAGGAATAATGCATGATTGTTCTTTGATTCGAATTTCCAACACATTTTTTTTTTTTTTAGTTAGTTCGTTGTTCATTAGTCATTACCGTATAGGTTTACACCCACTACTCACAATACTTATTTAGATTTTTCTTTTACGTACATTTGGAAATTTAAATAGAATAATATATATTTAATTTTATTATTCTCAGGTAATGAAACCAAAGCTTAGTTTTCAATTAATTATCATTATTATAATCATAATAAGGAGTTGGTACCCGTAACTTGATTAAAATGTTTATTTTGTGTTTATAAAGATATATAATTGACTTTTATTAAAAAAATATATACGTCCTTTGATCCATAAGGCTATAAGCCCAACAATATATTATATTAGATAAAAAAAAAAAAAACTAAAATTGACTTAGAAAAAACTAATTTTAGAAATTTAAAATTTTTCTTTTACAAAGAGGTTTACTGGTGTCTTATAATGATATAATTTACGACTTACGTCCGTATATTTTCGTAGAAAATAATTTTGATGTGTAGGAATGTTTAAGATTGATTGATTGAATTTATGACGTAGATATTATTTTATTAGCGTAAAAGATTATGAATCACTTATCGCACACCGCAATATGCCAATACAATACCATATTTGTTTTCCAATTATCGAATACTCTTGTGATGATGCTAGTTTCGTTGTTAACGTAATAATATATAATGTAATTCTAACGAATGTAACTATATAACAGGTACTTACATTGTTTAAAAAGATTATAAAATAAATTGAAAACCGTTGTAAAAATACTCCATGTCCCCAGGAATGAGGACCCCTCCTCAACATTTTGAAATTCGAAAGATCCTATTCGTTTGTCCTCTTCATTCTGAAGTTCGTGCTTTTGCGAACTTTCAGAGTGAGGATGATGGAGACATGGCGCTTGTAAAATCGTACTTTCGCTATTTTTGTAATTTATCAATATGAATATCATATAGGTAATAGGTATACAAAACCAAATATAAGTATTATGTGTATTGATAGTTAAATATATCTTATAGCTAAAATATTAATTTTTGTTATAATTAAATTTTACATAATAGGTATATGACATTGAATTGTATGTATGCAATTTCAGTTCAATTATGTCAACTAAATTATTTTTATAGATTTAATATTAATTTTTACTCAGATATATATTAATTTATCTTTTAAAAAACTGTATTTTTATTATTTTAATGAGAAAAAATGTTATTATTTTTATTATTTATTTATTGTGATAATATTGAATAATTATTAATATGTGTGTGTAATATTGAGAGCACACAAAGTTATTGAATAAATGTAACGTAGTTATGAAACTCGAAAGGATCAAATAAATTGTGTTTAGATTTTACTTTTTACTAGATTGACTTGTGGATATTTATGTCAATCACAGTATAGATTTACGTCAATTTATGTAGGTTTGTTGGGATTAACGTCACTTAATTTGATACGTTAATAAACAAGTCACTAAGATATTTTTGTCAAAAATAAACAAGTTGTATAATGTTTTACATTAATTTATTAAGTACCGGGTAAAATATTTGTTTCCATATTTTTTATTGTTTATTATTTAATCATTTTAGAAATATTAATTCCCATCTTCTGATATTGTATAATAACACAGATATCGGTATTTAATGAAATACATTAATGCCTACTTAATTCTACTATATTATTGTACATGGTAAATATTAAATAAATGTGTCATGTTTTTAACAATTGGTATGATTGGCATAAATAATTTTACAATTATTATAAGAAGTTATATGCTCTAGCAGCGAAGTAAAATATTGTTGGTTTATGAATTAGCTGACCACTATACTTATCAAACAGCGTACATTTGTATGTACTTTAATATTTACAGATAATTATATACATATCCTTACAATCATTCTACTAAAATAGCTTGAGTCTTTTTATTATTTTTCTACCCTGTTACTTAATAATTAATATTCTTTTATCAATTGGCAATGGTCACAATGTGCTGACAATCATATACTGTTCAAAACAACACTATAAAGTTTAATTTTATGTTTATTTTTCAATTAGAGTTCACCGTAATTATCTTATCAGTTATTATTATCTTATAAATTAAGTGTCTACAGACTTTTTAGAAAAATAATATTTACGTTTTTCATGGTTTAAAAAAATATTAGACTGGTAATTTTTTGTAACTTGCCATTGTCATCTGTTATTTTAACTGTCATAAAGTTTATTGTGAGTACCTAAATGCAAAAAGCTACGTTATAAATTAGATTAAGACTTTTCAATTTCACACATGTATTGATAGTTTAACACTTATACTTTATTCAGTTTTTAATCAAGATACATATATATGGATATAAAATACTTTATTAGATTATTAAAACCATACAAAATAGTTAAAAATAAAAATAACTATATTTAATACTTTCTTATGCACTCATCATAACAAATTACATCAGTTCGTAGTTGTCCTATATAATACATTACAAGTTTAATACCTCATCAAATTAAATATTTAAATTTTAAATTGAATTTACGGTACTAAAATTTTGATTAACTTACCATTTATTGTATAATAGCTTAATGTCGGATATGTCTTATCGTTATAGTATTAATATAAATGAATGTGAATACAACTTACTGCAAATACGATTTAAATATATCCAGCACTAGAATTTTACTTAGTTATAAAAATACCTATTATTTAATATATACCTATATAATTTTTTTTTACTAGCTTAAAACAACCCAATTAATAATAACTAATAGTAGATCTTAAATATATTATAATAATAAAACAATAAAACCATTTGCAGGTATTGATAACTAATTTAAAAAAATATAAATATAATATCTTCCAAGATAATAATTAATAAACGAAAAAATATTAACAATTATACATCATAATAAATTTAATTTAAACTACTATAATTTTGTGTTCATATAGAATATTATGTAGTTATATAAATAAAATGTTTTTAATGCTAATAACTTATGTGATATGATATGTAATACGACATGACACCTGTTACTTAACATACCATGTATTAAAATATTCTCGTAAATGGTAGGAAATTATTTAAATTACAATGCGTATAAGTACATTTATCAACCCGATACATCAGATCATATGTCATATCTGTTTTATTTGCACATACCACTTTTTTTTTTTTTTTTTTTTTTTTTTTTTTAATATGTAGTGATGATTTGTTCTGAGTTTTGACCAGGAGTATAATATGATTTACTTGATTATTTAAATAATTCTTATGAATGTCATATCATATTATTAATTGCATCGAACTTCAAAAAGCAA
The DNA here is from genome assembly GCF_020184175.1 of Aphis gossypii. Classification (NCBI taxonomy): domain Eukaryota; kingdom Metazoa; phylum Arthropoda; class Insecta; order Hemiptera; family Aphididae; genus Aphis; species Aphis gossypii. The sequence continues at coordinate 80,061,542 of NC_065530.1, forward strand.
AAAAATAATTTGTTTTGTCTTTTGATTAAATTATTCAAACTAATTAAGTACAACACATAACAATATCTATTTATATTTTATACTTATTCTATTTTAAATATCAAACGTTAAGATTTTAAATTGAGTTTGTGCACGTATAATAGGTAAGACGATCATCTGTTACCTATAATTATTTTCCCGGATGCTGAAGTCTAATTTTTCAATATTTTCCTAAATAACGTCCTTGCATATTATTAGTAAAGCACATACGATTTGTGAATTGCAGGTGTCTTTGAATATTTAACACTATCTATACGTTTAACTATTTCCTATTTAAACAATAATTTAGATAAATCATTGAAAAGTGTAAATTATTTATAAACAATACAAAAAATTGATTTTGATAAAACATTCAGATTGTAGTTAGTTATAACTTATAAGCTTTTAAAGTGTTCTTTCTACCGTATACTATATACAAACGATTCTCATTTATTTTTTTGAATAAGTCACGTTGTTCATAGTTCTGGCGTTTTCATTTACCTCAATACAGTTTTTTCGATATATTCATGGGCATATATCAGTATTTTTTATTAGCTTAAGCCTCAAAGTGCAATCGCCCGTCTCGCTTCAAAAACATAATAAAAAGAACTTAAATGAAAAAGCTACTCAATTCAACTATAAACTTAATTTGTTTCTTAAATAAAACAGTGAAAAAAACTGTTTATTATAAATATGTATTATTATGACATGTTTGGGTTTGGGTTAGTAACCTTTATATTTTTAGCATCAAAATGTCTAATTTTTAGTGCTCAGATTGAAATTAAATTAATTAAAAAATGAGAAATACATTATTTAATGAAATATATTATATTATTATGAAAGTTAGTATATTTGTTCTTCATATTATTATCACCTAGGCTATTGAAATGAACTGCGCCAATCACATTATTCAGTTGAATATATTATTTAGTTTCAAAAAGACTCTTATAATTCAAAATAATATAGTTGTATATACATTTAGGATAATAAGGAACAATGGCGTTTTTACGTTTATAAATAAATTACAAGTATTATTACATTATTATAAAAAAAAAATATTGTATAATATGGTATTTTTAATATTTTCATGTTATTTCCATTTTTCTACTTGTACAGTATACAATTTGTACATACTCATTATAATAATACATACAATGAGATAGAAATTATTAAATTATTTATAAGATGTGTTTGCTGTTATATTAAAAAAAATAAAAAAAAAATTGTAATTCAATTTGTAAGTTATGAAGTTAATTCAAAATAGATATATACAAATGAAAATATTATTAATTGTCATCATATAATATTCACATATTATTTCTAATTTTTTAATTTCCTGTCAATAACTACATATTTTTTTCAAATATGATAAAAATAGTTCTAAAAATGTCTATTTTTTAACGTTTAAATTTCTAGTGTTGTAATTAAACAATAAATGATCTATACTATGGGAACATTTAATCGGTGGATTTTAACATCAAAAAATTAAAAACACTGATGTAAAAAATGCCAAAATTACTGTTAAATTATTATAGTTATATTGCCTTTTAGGCATTTTAAATAACTAATATATATATTTTTTTTAATTGTGTACATAATTAATATTAAAATATTTTCATGTTTAATGTTTGTGTATAATAAAAAGTTGTTAAACTAATTTTACTAAAATAACAATAACTAAATTTAGAATCTTTTAAAAACGCGATAGTCTGATACAGCTTTCAGTATCAGGATAATTCATCTCAAATACACCCACCCTTATTGTGACCCACTCAACACAACGGTTTACTTAATTAATAAAGTTTATCTATCTTATTAAATTAATTTAATATTTGAAGGTTGTCTGTGATATTTTTTATGTATGAGTAATAAATATAAACCAAATTTTTCATTAATTAAAATGATAGTTATCAATTTAAGTATAGTTATTTAAATGTTATGTTTTAGTCAATATCTATGATTAGATACTAGGTGTATAGTATTAATATTACAAAACATTGTAACTTAATCGTTTGCCAATATCTATTTTGCTTTTTTATTCTTAGCGTTCTACTTTTTTAAAATTAACAGATAATTATCATTTAATATCTAATATTATATTATATAATAAATTTCATATTTCTCTAGTTGAGATTTATATATAATATATATATATATATACATAACTTATAATAGCAGATCTAATAATATATAGTTAAAATTACCTTAAATACAATAATAATAAATAGTTAATAAAAAAAATGTAAATTTGATAAACACACAAAAAGTTCAAAAAAAATGTAGATATACATAGTATATACATATAATTAGTTAACTAATACTGATTAAAAGTTTACTATTTGTAAATATTTGATTACCTAGTTAAATAAAATGATGTGTCGATAACACAGAAAATGTATTGTATACTTACGGAAACGTAATATACCACATAGGTACTAACCAATGTATAAATAGAAGTTCATAAAAGTTTCTAAATAAATTTGTTAACTATGACTGTTAGAAACTATTTCATTTTTTAATTATACATTTGTATAATATATTAATATTAATATAAGTATATTTTAAATGATTTTCGAAGAGATAAGGTAATTTAAATAGGAAATAAAATATATTATCGTACATATATTATTCTTGTCAAAATAAAATAAAATCGTATCTTGTTTAAAGAAATAGCATTAAAGTATCCAGTTTAATAATAAAATTGTAACGATTCATTAAAATTCAATAATAAATAGCTAGTATTTACTCTAGTATTTGGCATTGAAAATGATTATGTATTATAAAAAGGTCATGCACACTTTATATATCGTATAAATTTATATATAGGTACATATAAATGGTAGGTACAGCGGGTCACAACATCAAGTTTATTACACAAAGTCTGCATAATTAACTTGTCACTTAAATACTAAATATATTTTAAAAAAATATCTACTCTCATAAACAAATATAAAACTATATTTACTTTACAACTAAGAAGCCTATTAGTTGAATAATCTCAACATTTTAAAATGGATTGAATTTTTTCCTAGTTAGTAAATAATTTTGACACAGACTGTACTGTAACTAAATAATTCAAAATTACCTTCAAAGATTCAGCATATGCTTAGTATATTTTTAAAGGTATCATTGAAACCAATTAGGTTTTGTAATATATTATGTTTGGAAGTCACTTGTGAATTATAAATCAAACTTGTAATGTTATAAATAATAATAACCAAAACTGAATAAACAGTATTTATTTAATCTTCACAAAACATATTGTTTCGATTTATAATTTATCGTCATACATTTTTCACTAGCAATTTTAAAAAGGAAACTTAAAGTTTTACTAGAACTCTTATACAAAAATAATAAACAATTCATTTTGACATTTTAATTTAGTTTAATCACTATTTTCAAAGTATGCTATTGAAAGATTTAATAAAACCTTTACAAAAAAAAATAATAAATAAATAAAAAAATGCATGTACAGCACTTAATTTGTGAATACATATATAGTATAATTGTATTTATGTATTATATTTTAATAAGTTTAAAACGTGGTAATGATTAACTTGAAACTCCAATTTAATTAAACATCTACAGATATGAATTAAAATGTTAACATGAATAAACTACACAGTAAACTTTACAAATTGAAGTATTGAATAGGTACATATGTCAGTTCATATAATATTTATATACGTTTCTTTGTTCTAAGGTAAGCATCGATATTCCCCAAAGTAGTGCATAAATACCTACTTATAATTTGTAATTAAATAACCAACCATGAAGATTTACTAATAAAATAAGTAAATAAAAACAATTAAATTTACCTACTAATAAAATACAAATACTTATAACTACTTATAATTGTCTTACATATGTACCTAATTGAATACCTAATTATATTGAAGTTAAAATGTATAGAAGAAAAATTAAATTGAAACTTATTTTTCAATCATTTGAAAATTCTAATGATTTTTTTTTTTTAATGTAAATATACTGTTGTAAAAACATGTTTGTTTACAGTTATAAGTATTTTATAATAATATTATATATTATAAATACAATTTAACTTTTTAGCAAGAATAACCCTAGCAAAAAAGAAAGAGCAAACATATGATGAAAAGAAAAATAAATAAGGAGGTTTTAGCAAAAGTAACGGTATTCGACCAAGTGTTAAATTTGATTTTCTTAGAAAATCGAAAGTTCAAATATATAATCAATGTTCGTCTGATTTTGGAAAAAAAACGTTTTTTCGACTATCCGGCCGTTTTGTTATACGAATAAATTGGTCGATTCATCATCGGAATCCCGTGGGAGGTGTAAACAACAATACTCCGGATAACGACTCTGGGACGGTTATTTTCTTGATTTCTCGTGACTACCGGTAGATACGCAAAAAAATAGAAATAAAAAACAGGTCTCCGTGTCCGACGGCTGAATTCATTGTTGGAGCGCCACGCATAACTCTGAGTGACCCCCGTTGTGGCATGTAAACATACCACTACTTAGTGGATAAAAAAAAATAAATATAATATACACATAGGTAGCTGCTATTAATTTGGTATTAAACACATGTGTGATACGAAGTGTTCATTATTTTTATCATTATATTTGTTTTTTAGTTTTAGTAGTCTTTTTTTTTTCGCGTAACCGAAGAGACCGTCAAGGTCCCGAGCAAGGTCGTTTAGGGACCACGCCCTAGACTTTGAACCGCGCCCGAGAAAAATCAAACCGCATAATCCGGATCAGTATTACTACATAATATTAAAGTAGGTACACCACCGTAAAAATAAAACAAAATCCTCGTATAAATCGTATATTTAATAATATTTGTTCAGTTATTATATTTACGGTTTTTTCTACACAAAAAAAAAAAAACTATCAGTGGCTATTTTAAGAAATGTGTATTGCTTCACCACAAACGAGTATCTACCTTGTATAGCTAACAGACGTGATTAATACAATTACGCAATTATATATTATATTATCTCCCTTTTGCTAAAATATCTGTTTACTGCACCATTGAAAATATTATGTTTGTTATAGAAAATACTTAATCAAATGAGATGTGTTATCTTTATATTAACTGTAAATATGGTACATCAATACGTTTTAATTTTTGAATATTCGTTTAATTTAATTTTATGCATAAATTATATCTGTATGACTGTGTGTCAATACTTATTAAAATATCTGAATCAAAAATGTGTTTATAAGTTTTTTATATTTTTTTTGTATTTTTATTTTGTGTATAAATATTATTAACATTACACCAAAAAACAATGAACCGATACACTTGTACTAGTAAAATAAAATACGATTAAAATACACCAAACTTGTAGACAAAAAAACTTAACTACTTTACTACTACTATAAACCTGTTCTATTTCTTAGTAACTGCAAAATAGAATAAAACCCTGATGCGATATCTTCGTTATTTTAATATTATTCAATGTATCTCTCAATAAATAACTAAATATCGATGTACACACACACATACTATACAAAATATATTTTATAAAAACAAATATTTACTGAACCGGCGTATTATCTTGTAGAAAATATCTCATTAATTTTAATATTTTCAGTAAATCAAAATGATATTTTAAAGTAATGAATAAATAATATTCCAATAATATAAAACAATATATTATTATTACGATATCAAAACAGAATAAAAAACATAATCACTGTAGGTACCTACTACTAACTATAGATCATAATTAATAGATATTATTTATTTTATGAGACGTATGTGTGCGTGTATTATAAATGAAAAAGTGGTGGTGGGGGTGTAAGAGAAATAATTATACTAACAGTTTATGTTAATCAGGACTAAAATACCACCCACGTTTTAATGCGATTTGGATATATAACGAATGCCTCAATAAAATTTAACGTTTATAGAATTTTTTCTTTTCCCGATTAATACACGCCTTAGCTTAACAGTTCATTTCGCATGCATAAAAATATTTATACAATAATATATGTATGGCACTGGCACAGATGCAATAAATATATATCAAATTTTACCACGATATTTTTTTCATTTTCTTCTCAGACCACGCGAAGTGCGAAAAATATTTATAATTTTTTTTTTGTAATCGATTGGTGATGCGAAAAATACTAAAAAAATTCATTTTTTTATTGTTCGATTTGCGGGGGCACGCATTATAGTGGCTGTTCTTTAATTGAGCACGCGACCTTATGATTTATGTACAAAAATCGTCTTTGGAAAATAATAATATTATATCTATTAATTCAACTCACGCAGTTATTATTGCCATTTAGCTATCTATTAGTTTATCGTCCATCGAGAGATAGCCACCGCCATCGATTGTGCGTTCTGGAACAACATACTTCGCGCGCCTTGACCCCGCGAGTTTGTAACAATATATTATTTTTCTTTAACGCTAAATTTGTATAAAATAATAATTTCTCAATCGTTTAAGACTTGTACAATTATTTACATATACAATATGTTTTTTCAAAATGTGATACTATTTTTAATTTTTTTTAGCTGAACAGCAATGGTTTATACGGAAATATGTCTTTAAGTAAAGAAATACGTTTAAATTTAATAACAACTATAAATAAATCACTACTTTATACGAATTTCGATATTGCTTTAATATCTAGACGAATTTTAGATGAATTAGTATTACCAATCCATAATTTTAGAAAAATTCTTCCATTACATAATATGACATATATATTTTCATTTTTAGACGGAAATGTTAGTGCTGGAAAAGTTGTTGCTGTTGTGATTGGAAAATTATAGAAGTTAATAAAGTTAGTCACAAGAGTTTAAAGAAGTTTTCTTACTTCGGGAAACAATTTCGCATCGCATAAAAGTAAAGTTGAATGGATGGTTTTAGAAATTTTACACATTTGGCTAACACGTCGTTTCCAGAATTAAACTTCTTTAAAATATTCGTTTGCATTCCACAGTTGATTACATTTTTTCAACCAAATTTTTAAAATCATTGACGCTAATACTACCCGATATATTTTTCAAAATATTAATGAAAATCTTCAAAATCTAATGTAGAGAGATGATAACAATAACAATGCAAGTCAACAATATATCGTAGATAATATGAAAATTGTATTGTTTTTAGTAAGTACATTCAATATTAATTAATTGATAACGTTTGTTTTAAATCGAACTCTTATATGTTCGCCAGATGTACTAATTTCACTAACCAACACACTCATACACACCCCCTCCTTATCAAAATTTATACTCCACCGCATTTTGGTATTATAATAATACGTAATTATGGTGCACATACAATAAGCAAGCTAGTTTGATTCAAACGATTTATTGTACAGGTATTATATAGCTATTATAAGGTATATAAAACACGTAACAATCATATAGCCATATGAACGATTGGATTGGAATGGTCCAAATGTTCATTATTAAAACTGGACTCATTGTATGGGGTATACAATATACTGTTCATCGTACCGTATGCAAAGAATTAACCTCCGGACTTCTCGCTAACACGCGTTTAGGAATTCTTTGACGTCGCCGTAGGCGCACGCACGGTCGAACGCACGACAATAAATATTGTGTTAAGCGCGGCGCCTTGGAATTCAAGTCGTCGAGTATATTATATATATTATACAGGGTGTTTCATCTCTTATGTTTCAGTCTTAAGTCCTTGTCTAATCCTCTACCGCAGTGGTCTATACGCCAGGTCTATAAGTCCAACGTATAAAACGTTAATGCAACCAAAACTCACTGTGGTATAATGATTAATTCAATTTTCAAAATACTAGAATATATTTTACAAAAATTGACGGTTTCAGATGTAAAATAGTTAGTAAATAATATAATTGCGAAAATAAAATATAAATAATTTTCAAAAAATATCGGCGGAAAAAAGGTGTTGTTGACCCCGCCAACCACGTTGAGACCACCCTGTACTCTACGAGTTTTCCAGTCCAGCAAAAACGTCAGTTGTTTGTCTCTTATATGTACAGTATTGTGTGTGTGTGTGGGAAAAAGGGGGGGGGCGAAATAAAATTGCGACCATTATTTCTTAGACGTACATTATGTGTACGATATGTACCTACGTGTTATAGAAATATATTCATCTAGATATTTTTAAGCACGGCGTGCGAGAGACAGCGAAATATTGTTGCGCGTGGCTATTTTACGAGCGAAAAATAATAATAATAATCTAGGTGTCATTATAATATTATGGTTGTTCACGTGGGTGACCGGCGGTTGCGAGTGTCATATTTACGGTAGGCATAAGGAGAAAAAAGCAAGCTATTGTTCGTCTCTGCTGTTTTTTTTTTATTATTTATTGTCTTAGCTGCTCCCTTTTTCGCGTTGCACGCGACGGTCTAAATAAGTAGAAACACGCGCAAAAACATCACACGATATTATATTATACGCACCTGCCGCCTACATCCGTCACATGGACGATATTGTTATCACTATTTCTTATGACGTTATGCATATAGAGTATTCAAAAAACATGCTTAACCCCATCCCTCTTTCGAAAACTTTAATAATGCATACTGATTTTCTGATTTTTGGAATTTTAAAATATAAACTTTAGGAAAACATTTCCAAAAACATAAATTTGTATGCCATAAAATAACGTCAGTTTTTTCTAGGTGTACAGACTTCTTTTTATTTTCAAATGACAAACACTCTTTATTCAGCTGAATCTAAATTTAATTGAAGATCTTCTGGAGGGTAATTATTACACGCAGAGTACTAAGAATAAAAAAGCCTAAAATAATAGTCATAATATATATAAAATAACAATATATGTATAATATAATATTTGATTAGATAGGTACTTACAATAATCAAACATTTTTTTAAATGTATCATATTGTAACATATTAATGTAAATTCGTTTGTACAACATGAAAATTTAATGATTTGTAGTAAAAAAAGGTAATTGTAACTAAAAAAATTAAAAATAATTTTGCATCTCTACTGGATCCTGGATTCTCCTTTATAATTATAAATGGCATAAGAAATCTAAATATTTGAATATATGGTCTGTAATATGTATTACAAATTTCGAAAACCACAATTTTAATAAATTCATAGTTAAAGGAAAATAGTGATTGCATATTTTTTGTGAATCACTATCACTATCTTGTGATATATTTTTATGTATAAGGTAGCATACTAGTTCACTGCTAAAATTTTTTTAAATTAAAACTGTATCGTATTTTTTTAGCCGTTGTGCATGTTCTATGCGTCAAATACGAATAATATCTGATTTTATTTCTATGTTAAACGAAAAAACACCCTATTTCACTACTCCGGTACTAATGTAATGCCATAAATCGACACCACTTGAGTGAATGTGTTAACTATTAAGGTTGCAGTGTTATAGTTTAAATGTATAGCTATTTGTGTTTTGAGGTACTATGAACAAGCACAAACACTACGACGTATTTGAAAGACACAAAACACTTCTTACGTATAAAAACGATCAACAACGTAAAAGAAAAAAAAGAAAAAAGCTGTGAATAAAAATGTTTTATGGTTGGAAGACAAGCATAACCAAATGTAATAGAACCATGATATCAGATTTAGTTATACCTAGTTACAATCATTATATTTTATCATAGAATAAAAGTTCAAATGTATCAATTATGTTAAGCAAACTAAACATTAACATGGAATTTACAGGTATTTTGATATTATCTTAATATGATAAGAATAACATTACGTAAACCATAAAAAAAAAATTAAGTATACATAGTTGCTAGTAAATATATTATATTATTATATTTTATTATAGAATAAAAGTTCAAATGTATCAATTATGTTAAGCAAACTAAACATTACCATGGAATTTACAAGTATTTTGTTATTATCTTAATATGATAAGAATAACATTACATAAACCATAAAATAAAAATTTAAATGTACATAGTTGCTAGTAAATATCTATCCTTTTAAGTAGGCCACATGTAAAAAAAATTCAGCCTATTAAAGTAGTGATACTTATCTACATTCTACATTGTGACTAAGTCTACTGTGTTTTAACCTAAAATTTAATATTATCACTCCAATTTTAATGAGCAACAACGCTGTTTTATTTATATGACTTAAGACCTTTTTTTTTCTGTTTGAACCGACGACCGAGAGGGAACTAATTTCCGCATATGACTTAAGACTTAGCTAGTTTCTAAATTACTATCTTGTACATTTCCGATACCTAGTATAGGTATCCAAATATAGTTTTTAATCTTTTGGCGTTGACATTTTTTTAATGACGCATGTATCAGACTATTGTCTGCAGTTTAAATATTATTACCACTTTAATATGCTGTTTTTTATGGGGTGGATATTAAATTGTTTTTATTTTATTTTGAGTTTATTTTTCATAATTTGCTAGTTAAGGCACCATGCAACCAATAAAAATATAAAACATTGGTTTCCATGAAAGTAGGAGTATAGTTAGATTAATAGATAATTAAACAGTAGAATTAGTTACAATCTACAATATACAGTGTACACATCACTATTTTGATAGACGGACTATTTTTGTTAAGTGGTCTTTAACTTGGCCTTTTTTAATGGTTAGGTTTTTGATAGATATATCATTACCTACTTTTTATTGGCTGTAGTATTGTCAATATTGTCTTTATTTTTTACTATGCACTGGGGAGTGTATATCGAGATAAAACATTAAAAGTTTATTATATAATATACTTATACTAGCTATAAAATCTGATTTCGCTAGGTAAAAAATGGACAAACACAATAAACGTCACTATATTATAGTGTACCTCAGTTTTCTTGATATCTACATTCTACATAGAGAATTTTTTACTATATAGGTATGTATTAAAATTTTCTTGGTTAATTATCTTACGTAAATATTAAAAACTGTATTGAATAATAATTTTTAATTCTTAGTCGATTTATTTATTATTTTCAAAATAAACTTGTGTTAGAAATCGGAAACTTTTTAAATAAATAAGAAAAAATATCAATAAATCAAAAATATTTATAAGAAAATAAACAAGCATAATAAAACTAATTAAAAGAATAATTATTATAATGTGTATTATATACTTACATTTTTTAATATTTGAAGAGTTGAACCAAGTTCAATAATAACAATCGATTTTAAATAATTACTTTTGAATTTTTATATTTATTATTACAATGTTCTACTAACCTGATATACTGCAGACAATTTTGTACAGTTTTTAATGCTTTTAAATATTTTAATATGATATTGAACAATATTTGACTTTAATCGATGTTTACTTTGTTATACCAATAATTGGTTAGTAAATAAGTACTTAAGAATGTCCATAGCTATTTAAAAGTTTATTACGAAATGGAAAAAGACAATCGTTTATGTTGATTTATTTAAATCAATGTTTGCTGTTTGGTAGCATTTCAAAATGTCTCAGTTTAAAAACGAATCGATTTGATACTGAGAAAACAACGAACAATTTATACTAAAAACCCATTAAACCTGCAGTGTGAAATCTTCATCTCTGCAGTAAGCAATTTATTGTTTGCTATAGAATAATATAGATTGTTACTTTTGTTCGAGTTTTGCGTTGACGGTTATTTGAAAATGAATTAAATACTCACGTATCTCACAGCTAGAAAAACCACTATTTACATATTATAATAGATATAATATATACATAGACTCGTAAAAAAAAATCAAAAAAATCAATTAACAGTCAAAGGCACTTGCAAAAATTAAAAATAAAACAATAATATTGACCAATCGGTCATACACTCGTAGATCATATACAGATTTATAGCGTATTTATTTTTATTTTTTTGGTAGAAATAAATAACAATAAAAGTACCTTACATAACATTATAATAATGCTATTTCCAGAGACCAGTCGTTATGTTAAAAGGATCGCGTTCGGTATCTGCACCATCAAAGATCAAACCATGAGGCATATTTATTTAAAATATTACTAACAATTAAAATATATATTATATTTAATAATTATTATAAAAACTGTCATAAGTTAACAAAATTAGTTTTGGATAAATATAATATTTTTCCATGTTTTTTATTTCTATTATTAAAGTAATTTAACATAATATCATCATTATTATACTATTGATTATTTTTTAACCACGATTCTTATTTTCGTAACTGTCAAATAAATTTGTCATTTAAATTTTTACTGGATTTTCATTTTGTGTATGAAACTTATATTTTTATAAAACGTATGACTAAAATGAATATAAAATTCATTACACAGAATAATATTATAACTATCAAATTATGATATAAAAACATGTATATTTGTTGGTCTATAATTAGTTAAAATACATCATAGATAAACATGTGATGATTGTAATTTGTAATGTGTACTTCAACATTAAAATACTGTGTAAAAAATGATTATGAATAAAGTACCAGACCGTTCCTTATTCTCATTTTCAGTATTCGGACGATGATTTATTATTTACACCTTCCCATGAATAGAAATAGCAATATTAGCTGATGTTCAAGTGTGGTTTTTGTTTTATATACCTATACGTTGTAATTTAAATATTTCAAAGTTGAAATCATATAAAAAACACGTTATTTGGTAGGATATAATCTAATATACCTTTGTAAATCATAAATAAATATTTACAGTTTCTCGTGTTGTACATGTTTCAATTTAAAATCGTTAATGGAATAATAACAAAACTAAAATTTAGATTTCTAGAAAATTGGGTTTCCTAAGCAATGTTTTCTTTTCCCTGTTTTTGAAATTCGATTATGTATAAAATAACATCCTACATTGTTCTATAAAAATGAATTATTTTGTGTTTTTATTGATATCATATACCCACACGTGAAGAAAGATGTTTAGTAAATATAAATATATTTGTAAAAAAACAACAAAATGCGAGTATAATATTCATTAATAAAAAACAAATATTATTGAACGGGCCATTTTGTACTATAGTGATTAGTGAATAGACATTTCATAATGATTATTATTGTTGTAATTAAATCAAGTGTTATATAATAATGTATTCCTTTGACTTGTAATCACGTAAAATCGTATTTGTAATGGTTAATATGTATGATTAACTTGCACGAGACTGTAGTTATCATAAGCTTGATTAGGAATTACAATAAGTGGCTCTGTTATTCAATATCATAAGAAGTATATTTGACGTGTGAATTGTAAAATCGGCTCAAGTGTTTTATTCTTTTTTTTCCATATAATTCTTTAATTCTCAATACATGCGTGCATTAATAGTTGGCGTAACTATAGGGTGTTGGTAAATTATTGTCCCCATATTAAGCGCTCATTAAGAAAATTTCTTCGTAATATGAATACGTATTCGCTAAATTTTTAGTTACAGATCCTTACTCGGAAATTCAGAACTCCAATTACGCTAATTCTTACACATACATACACGTCCAGTTTACTCAATGGCAACGATGAATTCACAAACACTGATAATACTCTTTCACTTATAAATTATTCATATATTATTACATTGATAACGCACGCGTGGTACTCGTTTTTAAACGTTTCACAATGTCTTTCACATGGAATTAGTCGTCGACTCAAGTCACTTCTTTGTAAGACTTTTACACTTCGCGTACCTGTTTTTCGTTTTTATAATTCTAGTTGACGTGGCAAAGGATTGTCAAATCAAATCGAATCTGCACACAAGAGTCGAGTAGCACGTTGTCAGCTTTCAAGCGCTTATAACGGAACGGCAAAGTGTCACGGTCGATTAACTGCATTTACAGCTTTGTACGCTGCGTGCGTGGGTTTAAGAATTAAATTTGTATATAATACGTATGATATACTATTCTATAGTATAGTCTTATATAAATGACTTTATTGAAAACAAAAAAAACATAGTGAACTGTTCGCCTGAACAACTTGCAAAATTCTTAGGCACAGTTTAGTATTATTCCAGTGTATCTAAATGCATGTACCTACGACCGTATATTGCCATAAGATGGTTCGAAAATAATTATTTTGTATTGGTATAGAACGTAATTTAAAATTATTTTTACTTGAAACTGTTCCATTTTCTGATTTCAAGCATTGATGACTACATATTAAAGTTGACAATGTAAAACTGATCGTTACACGAAATAATATAGGTACAACCTACTAGATTAATATTTCCCATCTATGCAAGAAGCCTCTATAAAAATAAATACTCTAAGTAGGGTATTTTTTTTTAAGTAGATATAAGTTTTTAAATTTGTTTATAGAAAAAAAATGGACTTTACAATATACTAAATTAAAGTTTAATTCGTTAGAAGTTAGTGATGAATGTATTTTTAATTTTGTGTACCTACCTTGTATCTACATCTGCTTTTTTTTTTTAGTTTCCTTTTTAGAAGAGAATTGTTAAAAAAATATGTTTTTTTCTACTCTAGTTTTTATGCTCTCGGTTATGCATGACGTCATTGCAAATACGCTGCATCACTGCACCATATTTCTACAACTAAACTTTCAAAACTCAAAATATTAAAGATAAATATAATTATTTTATATGTCTTAATATTATTAAATTATGTTAGTATAAGGATTATTTAACTATCGTAAAAGCATATTATAAAAAAGTGCATCAATGTTAATTAAAAAAATCATCACTGTTTCCAAAATATTATTATCAACTTAAACGATTAATAAAAACTTTTGTTAACGTTGAATGCTTGTTTTACAAGGTCATCAATATTGTTAATTTCACTAAGGTATCACCTTAATGAATAAGTATTTAGTGACAATTGAAACAGACTTTCAATTTCTTTTTTTTTTTTTAATAAAATCATATGTTAAGTAATAGTAAAAAAGTATAATTTATTATAGGATAATTAAAAATATGGTAAATCAATATTTAAAATTTAAAAAAAAAAATAGTACTTAGTATTTTTTGAATTGGTGACTTGTAATTGGTTTAAAATCATATATCATATATTATAATAAAGCTCGGATTTTAAAGCATATCTTCTTTTTTATATATGAGATAGAAATCTAATTTTTATACATAATTCATTTCACGTCATTCTGATTTCAAATAAACCAATTTATTTTTGGTTTTTTTTTTGGGGGGGGTTTTTATTACTTTTTTCAATTATTCCAGCTGTGAATTTTTAGTATGTTTATTATGCTATTATAATAATAAAAAAAATAAGAAGAAATGTAAAAACCCAGAATGTGAATATTGGATTGTTATTGTTTTCGTTATCGGCTTGATTACGAAATATATGAAACCTTAAGATCATCAATCTACATAATATAGCTTGCAGTACCTATACGGCCAGTATGCTTATAATATCGATATCGAACATTTCAAAATTTAAGATTTAGTGTTGCAATTTGAAACCTCTTTTATGAAGTATGACTATATGCACCGATCACTTAAGTGGATATTGAGAGTTCGTTGTCTATGTATAAAAATATTCTATTGGACAATAAAGTCAGTTTCACTACTGAAAATCTCGGGAAATTCATGGCAGTATTTATTTTTTTTAATTGAAATTATTTTTATTCATTTTTATAACTAGATTATGATAATTTTTGGTCATGATTTTTTTTTGCTTTTTTAAAACAATCGTGTGCTTTTTTTAGTTGCTTATTAAGCTTTTAAATCCAAGCTCTTGTCAAATATATATATAGTTATTTGGATGTATTATATTGATATAATTGTATGCAATAATTATTTAAATAAAATTGTGAATAACAACGACACTAATACTATACATTATTAAACTTACGTAAAATAATAAGTGAGATGATTTTTTTAATTTCTTAATTCATTGCCATTCGTGTAGGATAAAAATGTATCCTAGTCAAACTTAAAACATTCAATATTTATCAATAATTTACATTACTATATAAATTAAATTAAGTAAATAATATAATTAGTAAGTAAAATAAAAATTATTTTTTTAAGAATTATTATACTGGGGTAAGATTTCACCCTGTGTAAATAAAAGTGATATCAAAAACCAAGTTAGTGGCCACAATTTAAATTGTACAATAATAAATATGAATTTGTTAGATTATTGCAGTCTGTATTATTATATTGCTATTTTAATACTTCGTAATCCGTGCTATTTTAAGCACTGGAATTATAGCACCTAACTAATAAATTATCATCATCGCGAGATATAATATGATTGCTATGGGTACTTACCGAATGGGGAAATATTCGCAGAAAATTAAACTGGGCGTATCTCACGCGAATACAATGCATTGCGTTATAATGAACCACTATTATACGTAGATATATGCACACGACTTGTGCTACGTGTGCGTATATATTTCGGAAAAGCGTTGTAGCATAAAATAATAACAATCCATTAGGGTTGTGATGTGTTTCTCATTGTGAAACTTGTTAAGAACCAGTCAATTTCTGGGATTTCTTTTTCGATTAACAACTGTGCAGAGTATATTATAATTAGTTAGAGGTTCGCCGAAAATTACCTCGAGGTATTTTCAGCGGCGGAGTGTGCTTGACTGCTGTCAAAAATAACATTATCCGCCTTGATTAATCTGTTAATCCCGAGAGGCGAGAATTGTTATTAAAAAAGTGTATACACCACAAAAGGATCAAAATCTATGTACGTTTTTACGATAATTGCGTACGATGAAACTCGAGAGAAAATCAATGATACACGACACCTACAATGGTATGTAGGGATACGATCACAAAATGTGTCGTGCCACATTAGATAGTGCAATGACGTAAGTTGTGTTTGACTTTGTTGCATCAATGTTTGAGATACATTATTGTATACTACCCGCCGATCACACTCTCATGATTTATTTATTATTTTTAATATTAGATTCAGGGGCGTAATATTTTGGTTGTAAGGGTGTGCATATTTGCGTCCACGGGTATGACGCTTTTTATATTTTCTGACTTATTATTGTTACTTTTTTTTTTAACACGAGCAATTACATTTTGACGGTTTTAAAAATTAAACGATTTAATAATTATTTAACATATACCAAGTAATTATTATTATATTTGATTGCAACGTTCCTTGCCCATGTATCGGACATGGCGAACTAAATTAATTATATATATCTCTTGATGTTTCTACCGAATTTCATTTCGCCACATCGAAATTAAAACGATATTAATAATCATTTAGCGTTACGTGCGTACCTATGTTAATATTATCGCGTGTATTTATATTATAAATCAGTAGCTATAATATGTAGGTGTTGTTTAAACGATAATTGTTTTCGAGTCGACTCTGATCACTGTCGGTTGTCGGTATAATTTGTTTTGCATTCCACCGAATTCCTATACATCACGATGTCAACGATTGCTGTTATAGACCTTCCGGCGCACACACAATACAATATGGTACACGGGCGTCGTAAACATTTAATCGTACACGGAAGACGTTTGACGCGTGCGGGCCGAGCCGGATAAAAATTAAAAATACGCGCGGTTTCGGATCGTATTTTTTTCGCTAAACGTTTTTTTTTTTTATTTGTAGGCCGATGTGAAACCACAATATGGTTACCTACTGTTTACGTTCGATTCGCAGTCGTTTAATCGTTTGCCCATATATAATATTATTATTATCAACGGAACGAGTGATACGGGACACACATCGCACTTACGCATTTAAATAGGTTGACCGTCACGGTCGCACGTACAGAGGTGATTGGCGATTCGAACACAGAGAACCAGACGACCTCCGCGCGGGTTACCGTAGCAGTGAAATGTTTCGTGTTATAATATCGCATAATCTAATAATAATCGCGGACCGTACGCGGATGAAGGCGATGGACACACGTCATCCGAGCAAAAAACGGTTGCGTGCGCGTTTTTAGTTCGCTATAACACTATGTAACACAACTGCCGATATACATATTATAATAATATGACGTACGCGCATAGTGTTGTATTACATTACACCGAGAACAAGAGAAGGTTATTAATATAATGTATATTATATATTAATGTTATTATAATTTATTATTATATGGTTTAATTGACGGACTAAAAACTATATGATACAGTTAAACACGATATGTAATAATTCGTTTTATTTTATTCGGTGTTATCGTCTTCCAGAATTTATTATTACCAAAGTAGGTACCTACATTATAATAATATAACGTTTATTGCGTACGATGACGTGTGGAAATATTTGAACTTTTTTTTTAGTCTACAAAAAAAAAAAAATCGACGGTTGTTATATTTACAAATATATTTTTATAATACTATTCGGCGAAGACATTGATGCATTAGCTGCGGTATTAATTTTATTGCAGGGGATTTCTATTCACGTTTTTATATTATTCATATCTAAATTACGATCCATCATTTGAATATTTTCGCGAATTCCACAGTGAAAATATATTGTTGGACGTTACATTTTTTTTTCTTCATATTATAGATATTCATGAAACAGACACATTTATTTCGTCTATCAATAACCTGAAACGACCCGGTCAAAGAATATAATAATATATTTATGACGTGCAGTTTTTTCTACAAAATTATGGATTGACTATGTTACACATCTTGGGCGGTCTTTGTTGTGGGATTTATAGGAATTTTGGCGAAGGCCGGACACCCGGAGAGAACTCTGATGTAATAAAATATAAATTATAATTATACACCGATTTAGCAAACACTAAATAAATCATTGAAAGAAAAACCATAAAATACAAACAATCGTTATATTATTTAACATGGTGAATTTGTTTTATTCAATAGTCCATAAATAATAATTATTACTTTACTTGTATTATGTCCATATATTTTTAAAGACCGTACAATCAGTTCAACAATAATCTAGTTGTGACCATATTCACGGTTTTAATACTTAAGAATTGATGAAAAATTCAAAACGTTTATTGTAATTTTTTATAAATATAATTCTGAACCACGGAATACGAAATGATTTTGAATATAGCTGATTTGAGTTATATGTTTGTACATACCCCCGATTTATATACCATCTTTTCTTTGATGGTTACTTAAAAGAAAAACAATGCGATATTTATTCTCGGACGGATACGGTAGAACCGTCATGTCGCTTGGATAAAAATGATATGTGTACCGCAAAAACGGATTTTAACGACGTCGTCGAGTAGGAACAGCGTTAGACGATACAGCCTCACGCCACTATATCGGGTTGGGTAGAACGATACCGCAGTGGGCAAAATATTACGGGTAAAAGGGAAATCTTTTTTTCTTTTTTTTTGTCTGTACACAATGTATACAAGTTAGATTATATTATGTGTGCAACAAATATATAGGAACGCATACACGGAGATTGAAGGGCACTCGCGAGTTTTGTTTATTTTTTCTGGCGCGCTCCAACATTCGAATGGGAAAAAAAAAACCGAAAAATGTACATATTTTCTATATTGACTCTGCGTACTCGTATATAATGTATAGCACACGGTGTACACGACGTATACTGCTACAGTAATAATATAATCATAATGCATAATAAATGAGATGTGTGCTGCGGGGTGGTAAGGGTGGTGGCGGTGGGAGACGACCTGCACTAGGGTGTTATTATGTATACGCCACTGCTGCTGATGGTGCTACAACACTACATTTTATATATAATATGTATACACCACTACACCTACTCGTGTGTTATTACGTCCGCGTACCTGTACGGTACGTATGTATATAGGTATATCTAAATAGTGTAGACATCGTTGCAACAACAATAATAATAATAGTAATAGTAATAGTAATAATATAATGCGTAGCAATTGTCGGTTTTCGATTCCGTACTGTGGTGAGAATATAATATATACGCACGCACATAGGTAATATTATACAACGCGCGAGTAATACTATTATGATGATCATGACGCGAGATTAAACTTTCAAGCCTATACCGCGACCGTGGTATTCGCCGACGACGACTATAATATGTACACACGACGCATTCTTTTACGTGAAGTTTTAAACCGCGTGATTACCGCAACATTCTTGTAAATCCATAATACACACACACACACATATTCGTACAGCTAGTTATTATAGTTTGTATCCGTCTGTGAAGAGTACGTATACGCACCAAAACAATATATTTCAACCCTTTTCCGCGTTGCGGACTATTATTAGGTACTCCTGTCGCGGAGACGAGCGAAAAAATATTTCCATTGTAATATTCTTTTCTGATGCACGACATACTTATTTTAATGTGTGTCATTATGCCTTCAGGTGGCTTAATTATGGTATCAAATAATATGAGTATTTTTGAGCCCCCGCAGGATATTTCAGGATAATATATACCGTACTGCTACAGTGGCGATCGTTTAGTATTGGTTCAGATTTTATCAGCCACTTAAATATGAAAAATCGTATGCATGCATTGAAACAATAAATTGAGCATTATAGTTGTAGTGTCACGAGTTGGGTGTTCGAAGAATGGAAAGAAGCGTTTTACTCGCGCGATGTAAATTTTTTTTACTTATACTTTTAGCGATAAACCAATTCCTATGAATGAGGATCATATTGATCTTCTTTTATTAATTTTTGATAGTACATTACAAGTTTACAATATGATTGTGTCATTATATTTTTAAACTTAAAGCTCATTGCTAATTATAAGGCAATTAATTTTATTTAATTTTATTCAATTTTAACTGTACAGTAAATAAATAAATTAAAGCTGTTCATACTTATTTGCCCAAACATTATTTTTGGTGCAATGAGCTTTTGCCCAAATGGTCCCCATCCATTACATTATCCGTGTGCTAAACATTTAATATTAACGTGACGGCGGATGATATCATTGTCGTTACGAGTCAAACAGCATATATTCTCCAAATTTGTAAGGGTGTTGATGCTAATCACACACGGCACATCTACTATATCATATATCTTTATACATTTGCTTCGACTGAGATTTTAACGAAAATCAGTGAGTTATTCTGAATTTTGATGTCTTTTGTGTCATTTTAACGTCAAAAAAAAATTGAAATTGATAAGTAATAAATTATTTATCAGGTATTCACGTTAACATCTTATTATACTTATAATGGCGCTGCAGCAGTAGTAGCACGAATAGTTGAATAATTCATTGCAGTGATGAAACTCGAATGATTTTTTTCCACTCATAAAACTCGTATACTCACGTCGTACGATAGACATAATAATATCGTCTGTTTTTTCGTTGTATTGGACGTTCAAAAATCAAAACAGTCCAAGTATACTATCGTTGATGCGTATCAAACGGGGCCGTTTTCGGAAAATCCGTCTGACGCGTCCACGACTTTGGATTTTCGTCGTATCGGAAGATTATTGTTGTTGTCCGTACATCGACACTAGCTAAGTACACAAACATCGTCACAATGGTCTCCGTGATGATCGACAACCCGCAGCTACGAACAGCAGAATGTCAGACGGCGATCGTATCGCGACCACGCCCGCCCGCCCCCGCACGCGAGCGATTCGAACCGTTTTCGAAAAATGTCGCCGCGCAGTACACGACGGTAAAATACGTATTATAACACATAATATATATAATAGTATCACATAGGCGTATTATATTATTATAGGTACGATGATAATTTATCGATATACGCTCTTTTGGTGAGGCACAGGTGTCTGCACGTGTCGCTTTTACTATTATATATACATATATTATAATATTATATATCGTTCGGCGCTTACACTACACAACAATGCACTTTGCACGGAATTTCGCACCGGTCTTTTTTATTATATTATTTCCTAACCGCCGCTATACGTTCCGTCGTCCGCCCTCGCTTTTTTTTTCACCTCGTCGTCTTATTATCCGTCTTCTGAACGTTTCGCTCGGCCGCGAGTGCAGCGTGTTCCGATCGCGGTCCTGCAGCAATATGGGTGTATCTATATTATAATACACATATATATATACATATATATATATAATACGCCTCCGCCGGATGCAACACCGCGGGACCCGAAAATCTAAATAATTATACCGCGCCGCGGCGTAGAGTCAGCGCGCTCCGGAGCATTGGGAAAAGTCATTTTTCACCAGCCGATTTACATATATATTGCTCGTACCCGTACGCTGTACATGGGACGAAGGGGCGGCTGTTATAATAATATTATATTGTTATGCATACTCGCGCCTTTATTGTGTTGCACTTGTGTGTGTGTGTGTGTGCAGCGCGAAACGATAGGTATACAAAATATTATAATCATTCTCACCGGGCCGCCGTGTACAGATATCATTATATTGTATAATATTATTGGGCTACGTGCCGGTTTATCGGAGTCGATTTGAAGTGAAGTATAGTCGTGCGAGTACAATACACAAATCGTACCTGATGGATTTTATTCAAAACGTATATTATTATAATATTATAATATATATTACTTAAATAATCGTGTTTATGTGGTACAATAATAAATATATATGTAATATGTATATTATCTAGGTACCTATAGGTTAGGGCCACACATATTACGTTATACGTTCGGTGTAAAAACGTATCGATATTATTATGTAGGCATGTTTCTCGTATATTTAAATGAGATTCGATTTACACGAGATATTAGTGTCGAACGGCTAAACGTGTAGAATGTAACGTTTTGTTTAATGTATTTTCAAACGATTTTATTTTTTATTTTATTTATTATTATTTTTTCTTGTACAACACCATATTACACTAAACACTTATAAGTTATAATATTGTTGCCCGTTAGACAGTGATGATGTTTATTATGTGTGCGGTGACTCGCTTGAAATGTACTGCATGCAGTATTCATGTTTCCTCTCGACTGGAATTATAAGAACTGATTTATAATAAAATACACTTTTATCAATGGCTGTTGGACGAGCACATGAATAATATGAGTGAGATGACATAAATAGGGGCCGAAAATAAATTATTCTTGTTTTGGCCCCATCCCTCACTCTATTGAAGTAAAAACCAAAAGAAAATGTTTAAACTTATGCTTAATGTTTACCTACATGTTTGAATACATTGATTTTAAAAACTCGATGGTGAGAAAAAACGTATGCTCGGATGTCATACGCTTAGTTGATCGATCGATTAATAACATAGGAAAAATAAATAAAAGCCTTATAATAGTTTCAAAAATAACATTTTTTTGTTATAATATAAAAACATGTTATGTTTTAATGTTTCAGACGTTTTTGTTCGTATAGAATAATCTTTTCATAATTTTTCTGTATTATAATATACTTAAATAAACGCCCTTATTTCGTAATTATCGTCCATTAATATATTGTACTAATAATACGCATGTTGCTAATTACATATATTTACTTATGTTATAAATATGTATAGGTTCGTATAATAGGTAGAATAATTAAAAACATAACATGCCATTTATTTTCGGAATAAAAATATGTTGAGTTATGCAAATGCTTGAAATTATATAAATATATATATATGTGTGTGTGTGTTTGTGTGTGTGTTAAAGATATACCTATATAGTATATGAATTATAAACATACCTACCTAATAATTTCAAAAAGTTTATTATCATTAATGTAGTAGGTAATAGATATACCTATTAAATATATTTAATTATCTATAAAAAATTTTGTTTTAAGATATTTCCTTAAGTGGTCAACATCCAACAATAGTTAAAAATGTTTATTGTTTTAGTTGCAGTCATTCTAAGCAGCTTTGAAATAATGTATAAATAAAATAAATATGAATATGATCTGAACGAAATTAATCGTACACAACCAACTACCATAACACCTATACTTATTAATAAAAACCGGATAAAATCAGACAATCACTTATGAGTAAGTTACTATACAAATAATAAAAGTGAAGGGTTTCAATGTAAATAGTATATAATTGCAAATAATGATTGGTCAGCTGTATGAAATGTAAAGGTTTAATAAAGTCTAAACATAATGATTTATATTGATAATTGATATATCAATTTGTATTTGTAATTGAAGGACTCGATAAAAACGTATTATCAAACATGACGTGTAGTCTTAAGGGTACAAGATAAAATAATGTTAAACTGAACGTATTAATGTGTTTACATACTGCTATCTATCTAGTTTAAGATTCTACGGACACATTTCGATAATATAATAGTATACTTTTAAGCTTTTTTGTTTAAATCACTAATCAGTGATTTCAGTTTAATTTCAGTGATTTTAAAGAATGCGTTAAAATAAATTATAGCTTATTTGAATTTTCTCCATTTCAATTCAATTACGACTTGAATTTTTAAAGAAAAATGTTCAAGAATTTGTTAGTATTTCAGTTGTTTAAGAACACAACAGGAACACTGTTATTTTGAAAAAACTCAAAATTATTATTATTTTCTCATCTTAAACACTATCAATAACGAATACCAAAATCAGGTTTTTTTTGTATATCAGTTTAAGGATTATTTATTTAAAATTATTATTAATTAAATTTTACATGGTTCTTATTCTCATATTGATGATATTCATCAAGTAATAAATTCTCAGTATGAATTGATGTAAGTATGAAAAATATACTTAATTTTAATTTTTAAATTGTAATTAAATTCATCAATATTTTTCATTATGTATATGGAAATCCAATCTAGTAAATATTGTTTTAGATATTATTTATACCGTATAAAACCTTTATATAATACAGTGAATGAACATCTAATCTATTTAATGAACCTGAGGATTCTTTAAATAATATTCGTTAAATAGAAATTTTATAAAAAAAATAAATAATATTTTTTTCTCATTTTTAGTGTACAAAATATTTTCGAATAATAATATATAATATTTAGGTATACATATTATTAATAAATTAATTAAAATAAACAAAATAAATAACAATAATATTTTTTTACCCTTTTTTGTTGAAGAGCTTTCTGCGATATTTTGTTGAAAAATTATTGTATTATTCTGTCTATAAAATTGCTCGCACTTATTTAAATAAGTCGGATTGACAAATATGTACTTTATAAATAATATGTAACAGTGCAATTGTTTTTAAATTTTTTAAAGAAAAATAACACAAAATTAATTCGTTGAATAGACATTTTTTACTTAAATAGAAACATTTTTTAATGAAAATTGTATGGTTCCAAAAAATATTTCATTATACAAAGGCTTTCGTTAAATAGAGGTTCCATTGTATTTTAATTAAATGTTTCCGATCTTTAGTAAACTGTATAATAATATGAATAGTCCGTTTATATTAAAAATGACCGTATACAATTATTACGTACCTATTTAAAAAGCCTATTTGCTTTTAATCCAAATTCTGTGATATTATGTCTTTAAAAATATAATTATACAATTTATATGTATACCTAAATTGTTTAGTTTCAAGTAAGGATTGGATGTCTTCTAACTATTAATGAAAAAAATAATTTAAGTATTTAATACGAAAGTTAGCAAATGCAATTACAGTAAACTTTAAACGTTTCGTGCATAGAAATAATAATACAATGCTTATTGCACTGCATATAAATAGACAATACCTAGTATATGAATATTATTCATAGTAAATTTGATGAATAAATCTACATCAATAAAAAAAAAGTTTTATTGCTAAGTCCCTAAGTAAGTATAATAATATTTGTAACTCAAATTTAAGGTTTTAACCGGATAATAATAAACACAAAAATACACATAACATATATCTACTAGTGCAGTTTAACTGCAGTATTATAAAATGTCAAGGGCCTGTCCCGTTTACTATTATAATAAATAATGAATAAATAATACAAAATATTTGAAACTTAATTGATTAGATACGGTTTCTAGTTAAAATATATAAACTATTTAAATTGTCACAACTGTACATACTATGTATAATATGATTAAAAGTTATCCAAAATATCTTAGAAAGAGTACTAAGAGGAATACCAAATTCTTGGGCAATGTTTTGTTTTTTAAACCACTTTATTCACTATTAAAATATATTTCTCAGATAAAGTCAAATTCATAAAATGTACTATATTTTCTTTTGCTATATACTTTAGTACAAAATGCACATTATGTAAAATGTAAATAAATAAAATAATTTACCTTGGGAAATATTGGAAATAATACTCAAGTCGTCAAAATGTATTGGTTTTATATTTCGATATGATAGTATACTATGTACTCGTAATATCTGAGATAGACCTGCAAATATATTTATTATCAAAAATTGTTAAACCATCAATTTATTATTTAAAATATCGTAAATAAATTTGGTCGCGATGAGTGCATACAAACTAGGTTTTTAAATCCTAAAAACAATACCGCGATAACAGAATTTTCGGTAATTTTTGAAAACACGAAATTCTAACATACGATTACTCGCGTAAAGATAAGGACTTATGAAGACAATACTAAGACGAAAAATGATCTCGTTTATTATCATGCCATATCTGAACCGGAGACTGATGGCTATCTGAGTACGCGGGTGTGTACCTACTCGACTCAAACTCCAGTCCGGACAACCGGACTCCGTTAGCCGCGAAAGGGCGACGAAGCGAACGGATGACGAGAGTGGCCACCACTATTTGGCGAGATTGTCGGGCGCAAAAGGGCAGGGTCGCCTTCAACAATATCGTATCGCTTGTCCTCAAAGCCATGTCCCCGGGGCGACTTCCGCGTGACCGACGCCTATAATAGTAATAATAATTATTATTTTATATCGCCACCGCAGCGCGCCACTAAGGTCAAAACGATTTTTTTCCATCAAACAAATCGTATATAAATAACCATGCGGTACCCAAACGATCAACAGCATTGTCGATCGACAGTCCGTACTAGGAACTTCTTACTACGGTCGTGCGATAACGATTTAGTGTGTTTCTATCTGAGTCTTAGTGGTTCGTGTTTCACGTTACTAGAAGACAACGAAGTCGTTCCAAACACCGAGAAAAATGAATTCCAGTCTATTGGTAAGTGTAAAAAGTTTTATTACGCATATCATGTATTATCGTCTCGCGCCTTTGACATCGAAAATCTTCAAAAACGTACCAATTGACGGGCGGCGTTTCGGGAAAAGTAGAGAAAAACGGCAGTGATCTACTCGCAGCCGCATAATATTGTCGTTATTGCTGTGCATGTCTGATTCGAGTACGGCCGCCGTGCGACAAGACCGCGACCCGCTGTCCATATACGCCGTGAGGGGTGTTTTTCGATTACGTCCGTATACACGTTACGAATATACGCTTGCGCGGCGCTCGCTGCGGTGGAAATAATTAATCTCACAGTCGAAAATCGGCTTAAAAATCGCCTCGGCCGCTGAGTACCGCCATTATTCTTTGAAATTACTTGGCGTCTGTGAATAACGTTTGCTTGTAATTTAAACGGCGCGTCATTACCGTAGCACAAAGAGCGTGTGCAGCGGGTTTATCATCAAAGTTCAAGTTGCATTGCGCACTCGCTGCACACACGTATGCACATATAAATAATGCTCTTTTACACGCGGCCTCGGGTCGTTAACTCCGCCGGCGATTCGCGAACGTTTCCGCGCACACGATCGCAGACAGCGTCGGGAAAAATTCGAAATACCTTTTCTGTGTTCGTTTTTTCGGGAGGCGTATTTTATTGATAACCGTGAAAAGCTCCACCGCGAATTCACGGTCTCCCACACACGGTGGCTATAAGCCGGCAAGCTTTTCTTCCGCGACGCGTCATACATTACGTTTTGTAGGTAGGTACTTATTATATAAAACATTGTAAGACATATATCTACGACGCTTGTGCGTCATCGTGCTAAACACGATAGACAATTTTATAAAAGCTTTCGTGTAGTTTGTGAACGTGTGCGTACCACGTCCCCTGCAGAGTCGTTTATCAAATGAGCGCGAGAAAAAAAATAAACTCACACCACACCTCATCCCCGGCCGAGGTCGCTTATCAAGCAAACGTTTGTAGTTAATTTTTATGTATTTGTTATCACGCTCGGAAATACTATACACGCGTATAATAACACTATACGATATTAGTATATTGTTGTGTACAGTGTAAAATATTAACACGACGGCAATAAAAACAAATCGAAACGTTTAACTTTTTTCCCCGATTTATCATATTATTATTTAGCCTTTTTCGCGGTTCGGGGAATATCGCTATCGCCGCGCGGTGTACGATCTCATTCGACTTTAAAACTTTAAGCTCAATCCCAAATCAATCGTCCTGGTCGAAGAAGTTAGTGAGACGTGCGTATAGTGACGGGCATTTCGTCAAATCATTACGCAACACTACCTAATCTTTTTTTTTTTAAACTTTTTTGAAAAATACGAGAAAAACCGTCCATTAAGCTAATGAAAAATCCGTTTCTGATTTTCTAAACGTTTTTCTTTTTTTCCTTTGCAGTTATTCGCAGCAGCCGTCGTGGCAGTGGTCAGTGGAAGTGCCGTGTACCCAGTGCACCACGCACCGGTCACCACCCAATACCACTCTCAAGACGAATTGGGCCAATACGCTTACGGATACTCCGGCGGCCCATCGTCCAAGCACGAACAGCGCACCGCTGACGGCGTGACCAGCGGCGGTTACTCGTACGTGGACGCCAACGGCCTTGTCCAGTCCTTGGCCTACGTGTCCGACCCGGTCAACGGTTTCCGCGTCAGCGGCACCAACCTGCCGACCGACTCCAACACCGTGCACGCCGCCGCCGCCGTGCCGGTCGTCCACCGCGCCGCCGTGCCGGTCGTCCACCACGCCGCCGTGCCGGTGCACCACTGGGCGCCACAGCCTGCCGAGCCGATCGTCGTCAAGAGCCCGTCGTACCTCGTGCCCGCCGCTCACCCACTTCTCAAGCTCGCCCAGCCCCTGACGCCCGCCGGCACAGTGAACGTGCACTACCCCGAGCACGCCGTCGTCTTGGCCGCCCGCAAGAAGCGCAGTGCCGGACTCTACTCGCACCCACTCGTTTCCGGTTACTCCGCCGCTCCCGCCCACATCGTCACCGTCAAGCACACCGAATACGCCGCCCCACCCGCCCCGGTCGTCCACCACTTGGCAGCCCCGGCCCCGTACTACCTGGCCGCCGCCCCAGCACCGGCCCCGGTCGCCACTTCCTACACCAGCGTCGTCCGCCACCACGAACCGGCCCTAGCGCCCGCACCGGTGCTCGCTTACGCCGCAGCCCCGGCCCCGCACGTCGTCGCCGCCCCGGCCCCGCACGTCTACGCCGCCGCCCCCGTCCCACACGTGTACGCCGCCGCCCCAGCCGTAGCAGTGGCACCGGCCAAGAGCCAGTTCCACTCGCAAGACGAACACGGCCAGTACACTTACGGTTACACCGACGGCGCTTCCGCCAAGACTGAGACCCGTTACGCCGACGGCGAGACCCGGGGAAGCTACTCGTACGTGGACGACCAAGGATCCGTCCAGGCCGTCCACTACTCCGCCGGCGCCGACGGTTTCAAAGCCGCGGGCACCAACATTCCGGTTCACCACGTCTGAGGATCGAACACTGCCCGACACTCCCGCGCCGCTGATCGAGTAAAATTACCTACCTGCAATGTACACTACATCATGCATATATAGTCTTCCCTTCTTTTTTCTATAAATAATATTAAATATAAATAATAAATTTCATTTTTTTTTATATGTATATCGACTTCTATTGTATGGTTTGTGTCCCGTCTCGTCCGTCA
The DNA here is from genome assembly GCF_020184175.1 of Aphis gossypii. Lineage (NCBI taxonomy): Eukaryota > Metazoa > Arthropoda > Insecta > Hemiptera > Aphididae > Aphis > Aphis gossypii. The sequence continues at coordinate 80,091,099 of NC_065530.1, forward strand.
AAAAAATACGCAATATAATATATGACACGTCATCATCACGTCATCGTGAATATTGAAGGTGTATTTTATATGCTCCCATACAGGATACGTAAAGGATACACGACCCTTGTCAGATAAGATAATAATATAATATAATATGGTGTATACGTATAATATTGTATGTACATTAACAAGTCTGGTTATAATTTGTCGTTACCCGACCTCGATAAATGATCCTATCGACAGAATTACAATATTTATCAAGGTAAATTAATTAGGACTGGACTAATTGTGAACGGGCAATGTATCGTTATATAGTTATTACGACATAAACTTGAATGTCGATAATAATATTAATAACAGGTATTAAAGAAATAGATGGTAAATAAATAGATTAATAAGAAAATGCAAAGGAAGCTCTTTGATCCAACGGCCGTAATACAAAAAACACGCGTCTCTTTCAAATAATTTTCTTAAAAACCAAATTGTTTTATTATTATGTTCACTCTCGATATTATTGTCGTAGATTAAATACGAAATCTAAGCTCAAGTCTCGTGTCATTTATTGTATATTATTTTTATATTTTAGTGTCGACTTTAATAATAATATTATTTACACGAAATACGAATATACTGAGTGGTAACGTCGAACTTAAGCATAAAAAAATAATCATTCAATGGTTTAAAAAACAATTTCCGTCATAACGAGAGTAAAATAACAAAACCATTTACATAAAATGAAATACAATACATAATTTTAAAAAGTCTGTTAATCGAGAAATCATAAACTTAAATAAGTAATATTGATCTTTTTATAATCCAAATTTTAAGTACATTAACATTTTTAAACGAATAGTTTTTATTTCGATTTGACATAATTTATTAGTTATAAC